>NC_143139.1:85365681-85668712 GCF_059928025.1 Delphinapterus leucas | reverse complement strand
CTCCCTGCCACATTGAGATGATCTTTACTGAAAAAGAAGAGGTTGTTACTAAACCAGAAGAGGAGGTTGCCCAGAAGAAAAAGACATCCCAGAAGAAACAAAAACTTATGGCCTGGGAATAAATGTCACAAAAAATAAATGCAAATAAAAGTTTAAAAAATAAATAAATAAAAAGAATGCGTATTTGGTAGTTGGGTGCTTCTAGATGTTTTAATTAGGCCAAATGCATTAATCATCTCATTTAAATATTCTGTATCATTGCGAATATTTTGCCTGTTTCTATCAGTTATTAAGAGAAGTATGTTAAAAATCTTCAAGTATGAAGTAAGTCAAAGAGAAAGACAAATACAATATATCACTTATATGTGGAATCTAAAATATGACACAAATGAACTTTTATGAGACAGAAACAGACTCACAGACATAGAGAACAGACTTGTGGTTGCCATGGGGTGGGGGGAGGTGGGAGAGGGACAGAGTGGGAGTTTGGGGTTAGCAGATGCAAACTATTATATAGAGAATGGATAAACAACAAGGCCCTACTGTATAGCACAGGAAACTATATTCAATATTCTGTGATAAACCATAATAGAAAAGAAAATTTAAAAATATATATATAACTGAATCACTTTGCTATACAGCAGAAATTAACATAACATTGTAAATCAACTATAGTTCAATAAAAAATTATTACAATGTTTAAAAAAATCTTCAAGTATGGTTACAGGTTTGTCTATTTTTCCTTGAAGTTCTGTAATTTTTGCTTTATAAAATTTGAGGCTGTGTTATTAAGTGTATACAAACTTAGAATTTTTATCTTCCTGTCAGATTAACATTTTCTTTTGGCTAGTGTTTGAGTGTTTTTTTAAAAAATTGGAATCTTTATATTTTATGAGTGCTTTCGGAATCTTTATATTTTATGAGTCTCTCATCAGAGTTTTGTTTTTTAACCAACCTGATGATCTTTGTCTTTTCATTAAAACATTTAGTCCATTTTTGGGCTCCCCTGGTGGCGCAGTGGTTGGGAGTACGCCTGCCGATGCAGGGGACACGGGTTCGTGCCCCGGTCCGGGAAGATCCCACATGCCACGGAGCGGCTGGGCCCGTGAGCCATGGCCGCTGAGCCTGTGCGTCCGGAGCCTGTGCTCCGCAACGAGAGGGGCCACAACAGTGAGAGGCCCGCATACCGCAAAAAAACAAAACATTTAGTCCATTTTCATTTACCGCAATTACTGGCTTAAATCTAACATCTTACTAATTTCCTTCTATTTTTCACGCATGTTCCTTTTTCTCTCCTTTCTTGCCTTCGTTTGGATTGATTTTTTTATCATTTTATTGTCTTAATAGTTTTACACTCTCTTAACTTGGTAGTTATACATTGTATTACTATCCTTTTAGTGGTTGTACTAGAGATTATAATATGCATCCTTAACTTATTAAGTCTAACATAAATTAGTACTTTTATTATTTCCAAGACAATGCTGCAAGCTTAGAACCTTTAACTTAACCTTTTCTCCCTGAAAATCATATGCTATTGTTGTCATGTATTTTAATTATACATATTTTTGAACTCCATAGAACATTATTAGAAGCATTCTAAACAATATTAATTAAAATTTGTCCTTGTATTTACCCTCTCTAAAGCTCTTTATTCCTTCATTTCTGAGCTTCCATCTAGGATTATTATCTTTCTGCCTAAAGAATATTCCATTCCTCCCAGCCCTCCCAACTTATCCAACGCTTTTAAAAAATATTTATTTATTTGGCTGCGCCAGTATCTTCATTGCAGCGTGTGGGATCTTTACTTGCGGCACGTGAACTCTTAGTTGCGGCATGTGGGATCTAGTTCCCTGACCAGGGATCGAACTTGGGTCCCCTGCATTGGGAGCATGGAGCCTTAGCCACTGGGCCACCAGGGAAGTCCCTATCCGACAATTTTTTATTGTTGTTTGTATATTTTCATGGATATATATATATATATATATCTTGTGGATATATATATATCTACAAGATTTTATTATTATTATTGTTCATATGGTCAATGTTTACTTAAATTCACTCACATATTTGCCTTTTTTGTTGGTCTTTATTCCTTCCTGCATTTCCGGGCTTCCAAGTAGGTAATTTTCCTCCTGCTTGAAGGATACTTTAATATTCCCTTTATTGTATGTCTGCTGATGACAAAGTCTCTCAAGTTTTTGTTTCTGAAGTTTATTTCATCTCCATTTTTGCTAGCAAGAGAAGTCTAGGTTGGCAGGCAATTTTTTGTTTGTCAAACTCTCTAGTTGTATCTGATCTAACCTCCAGTTATCAAGAGGACTACATTTTTGGTTCTTAAAGATGAAAATCTTAGACATCATGCATATTTTCTTATATTTGGGTGAACATAAGCTCATTTTCTAAAGTTGGGAGTTGGAGTATATAACTATGGAATCTTCACTCAGGAAAAACCACAGTCCTTGCCCACCCTCCCTGGTTTAGAACAAATAAAATGAATATCAATATTTGGAAGTTTAAGAGAGGCAAGAATTCACAAAAATGCAGTCAGAGAAATGGGGTGAATTGTCAAGAGGCATTTCCTAAAGCAAAACCTTGGATGTTTGCTGCAATTCTCCAGGCTTTAAGAATGGTTCTTTTTCTAGAATGAATATGTATATATATGTAACTGAGTATAACTGAGTCACTTTGCTGTACAGAAGAAATTAACACAACATTGTAAATCAACTATACTTCAATTAAAAAAATTTTTTTAAAGAGTGGTTCTTTTTCTTTCCTTCTTACCTTCTCAACAAGTATTTTCTAAGCTCTGCTTAGTGCTAAGTACTGTAAATCTTGATAAATAAGGCATGGAGTCAGCCTGCAAAGAGCTTCCAGTAGAGAAGATGACTGCTACATAAGTAGTAGTAACAGACTGAGGCTTCATAAGAGCTGCATGGACAAAAATCCTTCCTAGTTCAGAGGAGTGAAAGGTTACTTTGAGGAAGTAAGGAGCTTAGGGAGGAAAGAATCAGGAAAAATACCTGTAGGAGGCAGCATTTGAGCTATACCTTTAAGAAGAGAAGGAATTTGGTCATGCCTAGATGGTGACAAGTGACAGGTGGCAAGCTTTCCTGGGAAACGTTGTCCAGGAAGGAATAGGCAAGTACTATGGTCACACTGAATTACACGTGCAAAAGAGCAGCGAGAAATAAGAGGAAGTGCCAAACTACAGACGGTCTTGAATGCCAGGCTAAGGAGTTCTGTTTGAGACAAGTGCTCAGCTAAAGCATGTCTTGAGCGTTTCTTCAGAGAGGTGAGGGAAAAGGCTGTCGGGTGTCTATCATCTATCAACCCATCTATTTGTCTATCATCTATCGGGACCAACTCTGTGCCAAGCCCTTTGCCAGGTGCTTTATACACAATCTCTCATTAAATCTTCTTGTCAGACTACGAGATAGGAATCAGGATCCTTACGTCGCGAAGGTGCCCTCACCCGTTTATCTTTCGCGGCTCCACGCACTTGCCTGTTGTCTTCTCAGGACTGTGTTAAGGACATGACCTGGGGTGTCAGACTGACTTTTAAGGCAGATCCTTATGTACTTCAGAGTGTGTGAGTAACTGGGAGAAGATCCCACAGATAGTGAGACTGCACCGAGGCAGCCGCCAGAAGCTGTCGCTCGGGCTGGGCACCAGCGCTGCTCCGGGAGGCTGGAGCACGCCCCGCCCAGTCGCTCGGGATTGGCCGCGGGAGCCCTGACAGATGAGGGGGCGGGGCCTCGAGCTGCGTCCCGGGACTCGCCCGGGACTCCGAGGCTGCAGGCCGCGCCTAGGCTGAGCCGACCCCGCGTGCCTCCCGCTTGCCTCCCGCGCCGCCCGCACGAGCGCTTCTTTCCAGCATGTTGTGGCAGGGCAACCAGGCACTCCGGCGCTTCTCCACCGGCCAGGTGAGTCCGGCCCCGGCGAGCGTCCCGGCTCTCACCCGGGGGCTGCTTTCCAGATCCGGAGAGGGCGGGCCGGGCAGCGGGGCTGAGGGAGGGCAGTGTTTACTTTGAGCAAAGTGTTTACTTTGCTAAAGGCCAGGACGACGTTTATAAAACCGGGAGAGTGAAGAGAAGGGTCCGGGGAGGGTCCTGAATGGGGCTTGTCGAGCGAGCCATTGTCTTCTACCGGGACGGGGCTGAGGATGTCTGGCTGGGATTGACAGGGTGGAAACAGTCGCTCGGCAAGAGGGAGAGAGTCGGTTCCCTTTCCGTTTTCATTTCAACTGTGAGATCCCTGCCTGGTTACGAGATGGAGCCGAGGTACAGGACCGAGACCACCTCCTGGAGGAGAGTGGTATCAAGTCAACCGGGTCCTCCTCGGCGGCCTGAGAGGTGTGAGCGCTCCCGACTGGCATGCAGGGCCCATTCAGATAACGGCACTCCGAGCCGGTGACCGCAAGCTCATTATTCCTGAGCTGCAGGCGGCAAGATTTCTAGGATCACCAGGCGCTGCAGAAGCAGCCACCCTGGAACATTAGTAAACTATGGTGCAAAAACCTAGCCCTGGCCCAGCCCCGCGCCTTGGAATTGCATCAGCCTCTCCAGAAACGGAATGAGGGAGGACACGTTGCATGGGGCGCTGCCTTCAGCACTTCAGGGGCCTGAGGAGAGATGCCTCCCTGCATCTAGGCAGACTCCAAGCTGTTTAGGGAAGAAAAAGTCCACCCCATGTACATCATTTCTTTTATAGGAAGTGCATGTTTGCTGTGTTATAAAAGAATTTGCTTTTTGATTCCTCTTCTCTGCCAAAGTCATATGCGCATGTGTACATATCCAGATGTAAAAAACTTGGAGCAGAGAGAAGTCTTGAGTAGCATCAAGAACTGGCCCAAAGTTGCATAAATGGAAAAGCTTTTGTCCCCCAGACAGCCACAAGTAATGAGAATTCACTTTATCCCATGCAGTCAGTTCTAGTTATTTTGGGAGTATTCACCTTTTTTTAAATAAGCAAAAAGAAACTTGCTCTGGCAGATATTTTGCTTGCTCTCCTATGCAGAGCTCTGGACTCCTCCTTAGCTTTCTCCTGCCACGTGGCACACGGGAATCTGGGTTGGATGGCACAGAGAACAAGGGGCTCGTGCATGCCTGTTTTATTGGCCTCTTCTGTCAACACCTTTCATTTAATTGTCTTTTTTTGGAGAGCAGAAGGGATTCCTGAAGGATGAAAAAAATGCCAATAATGGGGTTATATAAGATTTCAGTAATTAAAGATGAACATCCCAGGTGGCAAATGGCATAAACAAAAACACTCTCGTGGGGAAGTGCCAGGTATGGTCAGGGGTCAGGGGCCTGAGTCTATCTCCAGGAATACATGTGGGAGAGCAGTGCCATATGGCTGGGAAGAAGGCAGGTTCTTCAATGGCCAAAGAAAGACATGGAATAATAAGTGAAGAATTTGGGATATTTTACTCCATAGAAAATGGAGATTCATCCTTTGGACCGTGTTCTATAAGAATTGTTCAAAATCAGACATGGCTGGTGGGAGCATAAAATGGTACAGCTGCTTTGGAAAACTGACTCTTTTAAAAATAAAATTAAACATAAACCCATCAAATGACCCAGCAGTTGCCCTCATAGGTATTTACCCAAGAGAAATTAAAACTTATGTTCACACAGATACCTATTTATGGATGTTTACAAAGGGATTATTCATAATCACCAATTTAAATGTCTTTCAGCTGGTGGCAGGATAAGCAAACTGTGGTATATCCATCCATAGAGTGGAATCTTACTCAGAAAAAAAAAAAGGAATGGACTTCTGATATATACAACAACATGGATGAAACTCAAATATGTATGCTAAGTGTAAGAAGACAGACTCAAAGGGCTGCATATGTATATGAGTCCATTTGTCTGACACATTGGAAAGAGTAAACCTAAAGTGATGGAAAAAAAGGCCAGGCTGGAGATAGGGGGAGGGATTGACAGCAAAGGGATGGGAGGGGATTTGGGGGGGTGATGGAACTGTTCTTTATCTTGATTGTAACAGTGGTTACATGACTGTGTGTTTGTCCAAACTGAAAGAATTTTACATTGAAAATGGTGTGTTCATTGCATGTAAATTGTACCTTCGTATGAAAAAAATTTTTTTAAATCACACAGCGCTTTTGAGTTTGGTATTAAAGCAGAATGAAAGAGGAATGAAAAAAAAACCTCTCAGAACTTAACAAAATCCAAGGAAGAAATTAGTTCATAACACTTCCTGATATAATTAATTTTTCCATTCTCTGTCTTAAAGAAATGGACTTAGAAATATTTAATCATCTCAGCTTAATGATATGACTGGATCTTATTAACTAGTGCAACTATATACAGCAACAAGGCCCCTTGTCAATTAGTTATTATTGTCCACTTCCAGTATCTTGCCCGGCTCACTACTTCTTAATTTCTCCCGATGGTGGGAGCTATTTAGCCTTAATATTTATTTGGCACTCTGTTCTTTAGCTGTTATTTCCTCTGCCAGTGTCTGGGACAAGCCTGGCTGTTGCTCTGGATTCATAGCTTGGTTCCAGGACTTAAGGTTACTTTATGATCCAATTCAAGAGGCTGGACCCTTCCCTGCTTCTTGAAACCAAGTACTGGCTTTATTCCCTAGCTCTAGCAACCAGGTCCTTAACTTGTTTCCTTGTTGCCTGACCCTCTGCATTGGCATCTAATTTGATTTAGGACCTTCAGATTCAACTTCAAACCATATTAAATTGTGTATTATGTACTGAGCACTTCATCTAAATCCTGAAGAAATAATAATAATAATAATAGGTATCATTGATATAAGACTTTGTATGCACCAGGCACTGTTATAAATGCTTTACATATACTCATTTAGTCTTCATAACATCTCAATGAAGTGGGTACTATTATAATGCCCATTCTACAAATCAGGAAACTGAGACCCAGAGAAGTGACATAATTTTTTTAGAGTCTCACAGCCAAAAAGGATAAAACAATAAACAAGAGATAAATAGTCCCCGCTTTCAAGGAGTCCACAGATTAGTGGGAAAAATGAGTAAACTTGCCTTTAGGTAAAGGATAATAACGGAAGGGAAATACAAGTGGGCAATAAAATATGAAAAGGCACTCAACCAAACTAGGGCAGGGACTACTCTTGTGCCTTCAGCTTAGGGATCCCAAACAACCCCCCCCCGCCCCCCGAGGCCAAACAGATAAGACAAAGGTAGCATTTGGGCTGGAAGGAGTGAAAGGCCACGTTCAGAGTTAAAGGGAGCAGCCCCTGCTCAGCTGCAGCTGACGTTTCCACATGGGAATGTCAACCATGGTTGACAAACCTCCTGATTTTTAAAGAGAAGTCAGAAATTCAGCCTGCTAATGTGAAACCTCCTAAAAATCTTATCACATTTCTTCTGCAGATGCTCTGTGGGCCAAATAAAATCCTCTTTGCCAGGCCACTGATTGCAACCCCACCATGCACTGTGCCCAGAGCTTGGCAAATGCTCAAAACATGCTTGGTGAACAGATCTTGCGCACCATCAGGCACGATTTGGGGAACCATGTGCCAAATGGTCCATTAAGAGTTAGGCATCTCAGTGTCTCAGAAAAATTTAGTTTGTTTTATTCTTTTGTGGGAAGGTCCTTTCTCCTTTCCAGTTCTCATTGGGAAAACTGCCAGTTCTCACAATTGCTCACGTGGACAGCTTTGACCTTATTTTACAGCCTGCTCTGTTGGTTCTATTAAGGTAACATCTGCTTCACAAAAGGGCTTCGGATCAGCACAGACTCTTAGCACTGTGCCTTTAAGTTCTCCAGAGAAGACTGTGTGTATTTTTCTTTAAACCGTTGGAACATAATCAGAGTCCATATTAACTTGCTTCCTGAAGAATTTCACCAGGATGTGGATAGCCGGGGAATGCAATAGTTGATAGTTTAAGAAACAAAAGCTCTATTCCCTGCAAAAGGCTCTTCTAATGCAGAATGTTATCTCTAGAGAACCCCAAGATAACAGCACTTATCACCCGGATTTAGAAATGCTGTGGGTCATTTTATGCCCGCTTCTTCTTTCTCACCAATATAACAAGGCACTGATAGTGCCTTAAAGTATGTTCTCTGGTCATCAGCCTAACCCTTTAATGAATGGTGCTGTCTCCCATGTCAGGACCACCATGATATTCCCTTAGAAAGTCTGATGGAACTATTTCCCGTAATTGACCTGTCAAACTATCGCCAAATTTTCCTTTTAAAAAAGAAGGGGTGGGGGAACCATCAACATAGGAAAGCCATAGAAGCACATCTGCTGAAGCGAAACAGATCTGAGTTTGCATCCTTCCTCTGCCCCTTATTAGCCCTGTCCGTGGCCAGGTTACTTAACTTCCCCGAGCCCTATGTTTTCTCATTTGTAAAATGGATCACAGTAAGGCTTAAAGACATATGATAAGGATTTGATACATTTTTTTTAATCAGTGAAAAAGGCTCAATACAGTGCCTGCCTTATGGTACACTCCCAGTAGGAAAGATCCATTATCATCATTTTTACTTACCTGGGCATTACTTGTGGTATAATAATGATACTAGTTGACATTTATTGAGCCTTTGTTATTGCCACACACTGCACTAATGCATTACATGCTTTATCCCACTAAATCCTCCTAACAACCTTATGAGATAGGTACTATTATTATTCAGATTTTAATTGATGAGGCTGAGCTCAAGGTAGCACAGCTGGTGTTATAGAAAAACAATGGCACTGGGGTAATAACTAGATTAGAATCTCAGAGCTGCCACTGAGTAGTGATTTGACTCCAGGCTGTACCTTTTTTTTTTTAATACCATCCATTTTTTCTTTCTTTTTTTTTTTATAAATTTATTTATATTTATTTTTGGCCGCGTTGGGTCTTTGCTGCTGCCCACGGGCTTCTCATTGCGGTGGCTTCTCTTGTTGCGGAGCATGGGCTCTAGGTGCGCGGGCTTCAGTAGTTGTGGCGTGCTGGCTCAGTAGTTGCGGCACACGGGCTCAGTTGCTCTGCGGCATGTGGGATCTTCCCAGACCAGGGCTTGAACCCGCGTCCCCTGCACTGGCAGGCGGATTCCTAACCACTGCGTCACCAGGGAAGCCCTTTCGTTCTTTTTTTTTTTATTCACTTATTTTATTTTATTTTTGGCTGCATTGGGTCCTCTCAGGGGTCACTCCTTGCCACGGCATGCGGGCCCCTCACTGCGGCGGCCCCTCCCGCTGCAGAGCATGGGCTCCAGGCGCACGGGCTTCAGCAGTTGTGGCGTGTGGGCTCAGTAGTTGTGGTGCACGGGCTTAGTTGCTCTGCGGCATGTGGGATCCTCCCGGACCAGGGATGGAACCCGTGTCCCCTGCACTGGCAGGCGGACTCCCAACCACTGCGCCACCAGGGAAGCCCCAGGCTGTATCTTAACCTCTCTTTGTTTTAGTTTCTTCATCTGTAAAGCCATCTGTAAAATGGCTTATTAATGTCTGCCTCTTGGGAGTCGTTGGGCAATCAAAATGAGGTAACACATATTAAATACCTGACACATACCAGGGTCTCCTTAAACTGTTTGCTACTACTTCCACCACTTTTTCCTTGACCCAAACTCCCCAGGGCAAAATCTTTTTTGTAGGGGGCAGACACACACTCTGTATAGCAGAGATTCGCAGACTTTAGTGTGCCTGTCAATCAATGGAGAGCTTGTTCAAATGCAGCTTCCTGGGCTAATAAAGTGCAGAGGCAGGATCCAAACTTCTTCATATGCTTTTGAGTTAGTGCCAGCTTCCTGACGGTCTGACTCAGTAGATCAGGGATGGGGCCCAGGAAACCACATTTTTAACATTTCCTCCCAGCTGATTCTGCCAACACAGGCAGTCAGCCCTCAGATCATACTTGGAGAAATAAGACTAAGGTGAAATATCCCGGTCCAGTTCTTTGGAATTATACTAACTCATTATACATACTTAAAATCTTAAACTCTGAAATTTTTCTCACTGCTAGAAACTCACCTTTACAGTTTCAGTTTTACCACTAAGCTCAGAAAGTGTTTCAGTGAATGTAGAATTTCCAGAGATACTGACATGGTTTCTTTAAACACTGTCTTTCTGGGGCAGTGTTCACTCTGGAATTGAACTCCCAATAACCAGATGACAGGTGAGAGCACATTACAATTGAGTCAGCTCATCCTCTTGGCTCTTGTATGTTTTAAGACTAATAATTTTAGAAGTCTTAAAATATTTGGTGTTGGTAATGGTATGAGGTAAAGCCAAATTTTGTAAGATAGCCAACACGCCAGGTCAGTTCTATTTCCAGCAACAGCATTAATTATAGGATTTTAAGATAGAATACTTAGAGAACATTTTGATATTTTTGATGGGAGGAAATGAAATAGTCATGCATTATCTGCAGGCAAATTGTGCTGTTCTTACAGAGTTAATCTGTTTGTTTGCAAGAATCTATTAGATGTTGAAGCTCTAGGCTCTTTTGGGATAGAAACTTTGGCTGGCCATGGAAAAGAATTTTTATACCAAAACCTTAATTGTTTAATTATCAGCTCACAGGGAAGATGTGAACCCATATGCTTTTTTTTTTTTTTGGCTGCGTTGGGTCTTTGTTGCTGCACGCGGGCTTTTTCTAGTTGTGGCGAGCGGGGGCTACTCTTCATTGCGTTGTGCGGGCTTCTTATTGCGGTGGCTTCTCTTGTTGCAGAGCACGGGCCCTAGGTGCGCGGGCTTCAGTAGTTGTGGCTCGTGGGCTCTAGAGTGCAGGCTCAGTAGTTGTGGTGCACGGGCTTTGTTGCTCTGCGGCATGTGGGATCTTCCCAGACCAGGGCTTGAACCCATGTCCCCTGCATTGGCAGGCAGATGCTTAACCACTGCGCCACCAGGGAAGTCCCTGAACCTGTAGGCTTTTAAGTTTATGCCTAAAAAGGGATGCCATCTATGCCCTTAAGAAAGTGGGAAATAAGGGAAAATTGTTTTCCTCATAGTCAGATTTTAACAGTGAGGCTTTACTAACTTAGAATGACTTTCTGGAATATTAATGAATCCCATTTAGATTGAAGGAAAAATATTCTAAATCCAAATCCTGTGGAGACGTATTCTAACGTGGAGGAATGAAAGATGGAAAGAACTCTGGGGAGCTGGGGTTGGTTCTTTGCCAAGACGGGAAGCTCATAGGAGGTGGTGACCCTCCGATTACCTCTACATGCACAATCCTGCAACTAGCCTGCTTCACCTGGTGGCTCTTCATCACCATCTTAACAATCATCATGTCAACATGTTACCTTAAGCTTTGTGAAAAGGTTTCATCTTGGGAGAATTTACAGAAGGCATAATTGCTTAAAGACAGTCCTTAAAAACTTTAACTCCTTTAGTGCCACTCTTATCTATGTGGTGTTTATATTTATTGACAATCACTGCATTTTTGTGCATCAGTGTTAATGTTCTAAAAAAGGAGATGGAAGAGATGGGCAGTAGTGGCTCATTTTATTTTTAAGTACCATTGTGGGTTTTGGAGTCAGATGGCCCTGGATTCAAATCCTACCTCTCCCTTGTTTTGCTAGTATGACCTTGGAGATATACTTGATATTTCTAAGTCTTGGTTTCTTCATTCATAAAATGGTACAAAATGGGGGATAAGAAAACAGGATAGTTGTGAGGATTAAAATAAATGAAATTATGTGCAGCCCTCAATTCCTTATCTGAAATCTGTGGGGCCAAATGTGGGGTTCAGAATCATTCACATTTGAGAAGGTCAATGTGGTATATAGCACAATTTACAGCAGGGTCTGGGATAGTAGTATCTGTAATGAAGCACATTGACTTTTTTTTTTGCGTTACGCGGGGCTCTCACTGTTGTGGCCTCTCCCGTTGCGGAGCACAGGCTCCGGACGCGCAGGCTCAGCGGTCATGGCTCACGGGCCTAGCTGCTCCGCGGCATGTGGGATCTTCCCAGACCGGGGCATGAACCCGTGTCCCCTGCATCGGCAGGCGGACTCTCAACCACTGCGCCACCAGGGAAGCCCCACATTGACTTTTCTGCAGCAAATTACAATATACTATAAGTAAAGACTGTAAGTGGCGTTATCAGTGCAGGTCAAGTTTGAAGCCAAATGACTGCATTAACTTATAAGAAACCTACAAAGACTATAAAGAACATTTCATTAGTTCAGTCCACGTCTTAAGACCAAATGAGTTTATGCCACTTACCAAGGACTGTAGAATTCTGGACCGTGTGAAAAAACATAGAATTGTCTAGTATGTAGGAAAGCCTTTAAAACATTATTAAAGCTTTTACTTAAACAGTGCTTTGTGTCAGACACTGCCTTAAGCCTAATGCATATTGTCATCTACCTCAATCAGAATTGTGTGAGTTGGTGTTATTCCAGTTTTACAGATGAGGGGAATAAAAGGCAAATGGAAGTTAGTTACTTGCTAAAGGTCACACAACTAACAAGGGGTGGGTGACCCTAGGTTTGACCTCAGGTAGTCTAGGATCTGCTTTTGACCCCTATGTTATACTAGATGTTAGCTCTTGGCATCTTTTGGAGGTGGGCATAAAAAATTGCAGGACATAAAAGCATTGTCAATATTGAAGTAGATCTTGCTCAGAATTACACCCCTTTTAACTAAGAAACTTATGCTTATTTGTTAACATCTGGCCTCATTTCATCAAGGAGTTGAAATGCCTTGTAAAAATATATGCAATCCCAATGATTATAATGAATAATCAAGGGAGTTAGAGCAAAGGGAAAATGAGGAATACTTGGGTGTGAAATTATTTTCACTACTACCTATATAGCATGTAGTCTGAGTTCAGTGTATGTCAATAACTATTTTACTGTGTAGATCTTTGAGCCTTTTGTAATGCTCAAGTCATCTTGTATGATTAAAAAAAGAGTGTTTATTATCCATATGTCTTCTATCCATACTAATACCTGTCACTGTTGAATTGCTTTGCAGGTTTATTTCAAAAACAAGCTGAAGGTGGCACTTATTGGTCAGAGCCTCTTTGGACAAGAAGTCTACAGCCACCTCTGCAAAGAGGGCCACCGAGTTGTGGGAGTGTTCACAGTTCCAGATAAGGATGGAAAAGCTGACCCACTGGGTGAGTGTATCTTGGAACAACTGGATCAAGGACTGCACTGGCCTCCACTCTGCCTGTTGAAAGCCTTCTTAGGCCAAGTCTATTTGTGTGGCAGATACAGACTCAGAAACTCTCCCTTCTCTGTGGGCCTCAAGACAAAGATGCCGGCCCCTATTTTACTAAGTTTCTCCACTTACCTCCATGGTAATCACCAGGTCCCTCAGAGGAATTTCCAAGCATGTGTTTTTCCTGAATTACACTTGTGACTTTCCAAAGGTGCTATGGGACATCTAGAGTAATGTCTGTTGCAGAGGTGCCGATAGGAATGCAGGGAAGGCCACACCCAACAATAGCAATTGATGTGGGGTCATAAAGAATACATTTATCTCAGAACAGATTATAGCTATGACTGCTTGGTTATTAAGGTAGGTAAAGAAAATAGCCATCCTCAGAGCAAACCTACAGCGTGATTCTGATTTGCATGCTATAGTTATGTTGAGAAAGAGTGCAAGAAACAGTCTACAGGTAGGGAATAAGAACTAGCATCTAGAAATCGTGACTTATGACTTGAATCTTTATAAATCACTGGTATGATGCAATACATTGGTTGGAAAACAATATCTGTGATAACCCTAAAATTTTACTTTTCTTTCTTGGAGGAATCAGCTCTGGGGTTTATTCTAGTTCTTGTTACTGGGGTAGTTGGATGAAGGCAGTCAAAAGGTACAAACTTCCCATTATAAGATAACTAAGGACTAGGGATGTAGTGCATAGCATGATAAATATAATTCACACCGCTGTACGTTATATGTGAAAGTTGTTAAGAAAGTAAATTCCTAGAGTTCTCAGCACAGGGAAAAATTTGTTTCTTTTCCTTTAATTTTATATCTATCTGAGAGGATGGATGTTCACTAAACTTATTGTGATAATCATTTCATGATGTATGTAAGTCAAATCATTATGCTGTACACCTTAAACTTACACAGTGTTGTATATCAATTATATCTCAGTAAAACTGGAAGAAAAAAAAAAGAGTCAAGCTAAAAAAGAGTTGGGCCAAGAGCACATATGCACATGGATTTAACCACTTGATTTAGAAATTATCCGTGTTTCAGAAAAAGATTATCTCAACCTGGGAAATTCTGAGGGAATCTGCCTCATGAATTCATACCTGGCTCCAAGGGCAGAAGGGGACAGATTCCCGTCACCAGGACTACCTGTCTCATCATTATCTACTCCCACCAGCTTTGTGTGTGGGATGTTTGGAAGGACTTACATTTGAGATATCAGATTGGCTGTTGAATCAGGAGGACCTCAAATAATATTAGCTTAAATAAGAGAGAAGTCCCTTTCTCAAGTTTGGATTGACCATCACAGCTGTTGTGGCAGCCAGATATTTATCACAATGAAGGCTCCTTCGGTTTGTTGTCTTGCCATTATCAACACTGGGCTTCCATCTCATGGTCCAAGGTAGTGGCTTCAGCCCCCACTATCAACTCTGCATTCCAGCAAGCAGAAGGGCAAGATGGGAAGCAGAGGGCAAGCCTTTATTAAGGGCATAATCCAGAAGTTTTACATATTACTCCCACTTGTATCCTGTTGGCTAGAACTTAGTGATAGGCCAAATCTATTTGCAGAACAGGCTGAGAAATACAGATTTTATTTGGGGTGGCCATGTGTTCAGCTAAAGTAGAGGAATCCTTGGTAAAGGAGGAAAGGGGGCAACTAAGAGTCTCTACCATGTACAGTGAACTTCAGAAGAATTGCAAGCATGTGACTCTTACACCTCCTTTCAGACTGTTTTCCCTGGTGCCTGGTCCCAGCATATGGTTAACAGTGTATGTTCTAGAATCATGAAACTAGTTCTGACTCTGCCACTTGATAGCTGTGTGACCCTGGACAAGTCACTTAAACTCATTAAGCTTAGTTCAGTGATACCCATCTCACATGGATGAAATGAGATAATGTATGTAAACTGCTCAGCACGGCACCTGATTCATAAAAAGGATCAATAATGACAGCGGCGATTTTTGTTGTCAGTATAGTCAACTAGAGCAACAAAAAATAGTCCTGGGGCAGCCAAAAATCAATATGGGGGAGCAACACCTGAATGGCTCAAGCTTGTCTCAGTGGAGTGGATTTTTCAAATGAAGACTTCTAAGTCTCTTCCACCCCATTTTTCTTTCCCAGTCTAACCTTTCACAATTTTCTCTCAATTTCACCACTTTTTTTTTTTTTTTGCGGTACGCGGGCCTCTCACTGTTGTGGGATCTCCCGTTGCAGAGCACAGGCACCGGATGCGCAGGCTCAGCGGCCATGGCCCATGGGCCCAGCCGCTCTGTGGCATGTGGGATCTTCCCAGACGGGGGCACGAACCCATGTCCCCTGCATTGGCAGGCGGACTCTCAACCACTGTGCCACCAGGGAAGGCCTCACCACATTTTTTTCACCACCATTTACCCACTTTCCTATCATCTGACATTTTGTTTTGTTCACAGCTTTTTGAACATTTTAGGAACATTTACATTTTGTAAACATTATTATACTGGTCTCTCAGATTCTGCCAATTGGATTGACTAAGGCATCACCTTGAAGGCCAGGGCCATTTTAGGACTTGTTAGGCTTTGGCCTTTAGGCTTCATGGAGGCATCATCCCCTGCAGAGTCTATGAATGTTGGTGATTAGATGGGAATAAAGGAAAGGAAGCCCGAACATGCAGGTACAATGCCTTAGTTAAGACTTCTGGATATTGCCGAAAATGTGGTTTCTTTGTGTTATTGATGGAGAATAAATATATATGTACTTAATATAGGCAAGGTATATAGTTAATAAAAGTGCTATTTTATTATGGAAAAAATGGGCTTGTGCTGTCTGTACTTTGGAGGACCATTCCATTTCACACAGAGGTAGGAAGGAGTCATTCCTTTCAGAAGGGACAACATTTCCTGAGCAAAGAGCCTGGGATCTGCTTCAGTAGGGCAAACCCTTACGGGGAGCATGGATTCTCCACTCTTGGCCTCTCTCCTCCACTAACTTATCTTATGGGCGAATTTAGGAGAAGGAACTAGACAGACGCAGCTCAACTCAGCTACTTTTGAAACCACACTCCTCCTCAGATGGGACTCAAACCCAGCCACACCTCGGACTAGGGCTGGAACCACAATCCCTGACCTAGGAGGGGACTTGAACCCACTGTCTTTTCATTGAAACCGCTTACCTAGTGTCAGGACTTACTGAAGCTCAGGTTCTTTTGTCTCAGCACAGAAAGAGTTCAGGGTGAGGCAGTGGCAGGCAAAGACTGAGTTTATTAGCATAGGAGGCTTGAGGGATACAAGCAGGCCGGCAAGGGAGTACAGCCCCAAGAACAAAGAGGGCTACTTTTTTTTTTTTAATGTTTATTTATTTATTTGGCAGCACTGCTTGCGGTGCGGGGGATCTTCGTTGCCGAGTACGGGACCTTCGTTGCGGCATGCGGGATCTTTAGTCGTGGCATGCGTGCAGGATCTAGTTCCCCCACCAGGGATCGAACCTGGGCCCCCTGCATTGGGAGCACGAGTCTTAACCACTGGACCACCGGGGAAGTCCCCAGAGGTCTACATTTTTATAGTCAAAGAAAAAATGGGAGGGGAGAAGACCACCTTCTTCCTCATTTTGTGTAGATGTCAAGGCTTACATCATTAGTTCCTCCTTTGACCCTACATGGTCTCACCGGGACTGTCATGGCGCTATTTAAATCATATGCATATCAGCAAAAGGGTGGTAACATATACTAAAATATGGTAATTTGTCTCAGGTTTTGGTATAATGTCCCCTTCCACCTAGTTTCTTTCCCCTTTCACCTGTTTACCTGTCTTGGCTACATGCAAGAATGCGGTTTTTCTCAGGGTCTGTTATCTTATAGACCTCCCAAGGCCGAATGCAGGCTTATTTCTGTTTTTCTGTGGTATCAGCCTAAGTCAGTCTGTTTAGTTTCAAAATGTTCTGATTGTTGCTTAGCTGCCCGATGGTCTGGGCATTTTCTGGTTGGTGTCTAGCTTATGGTGATCTCCTGAAGTCTCTCTCTATCTGTCTTCCCCTAGTGGGATTTCTAGCTGTGTAACTACCTTATTCTATCCCTATCACTTTCTCCATTTATCTTTTGGGATCTGCCTGTTTGGCGGGGAGAGTGTGTTCCAGTCTACAGTTTTCCCTGTGATAAAAGGGACTGCCCCCCAGGAAGCAGGTGTGGGAAGGGAATCAAGGTTTTCCATCTGTACCAGAGGCTACGTCTAATTGGGATGGTGATGTTTTGGCACTTGACTCCAAATCTTAAGAAACAAACAAACGAATGTCCTTTAAATGGCTGTATCAGTAATAAAGGTACAAATTTTGATCTATAAAAGAAGCAGCTTCAGTTAAAATCTCAAAACGTTGTCTAGCCACAAACTTCTGAGTTGAATCATTATGCCTTAACTATATAGGAAAAAATCACATTAGAAAAATAGATGCATCTTGATAAAATTGTATCATGTCAAATCCTGGTCAGAATCTAAATTGTTCTTTACCATGTGTTATTTGTAAATGTTTCATGAAATTACAATGTGTGGATCCACAGTAATACAAAATTATGGCTAAAACTTTTTTGATGAAAATAATCTTCTCTTTCATGCTCAGCTTTGGCTGCAGAGAAAAATGGGACCCCTGTGTTCAAGTTCCCTAGATGGAGAGTCAAGGGCAAGACCATAAAGGAGGTGGCGGAGGCCTACAGATCCGTGGGTGCTGAGCTAAACGTGCTTCCCTTCTGCACGCAGTTCATCCCCATGGATGTAATTGACAGCCCTAAGCATGGTTCCATCATCTATCACCCATCTATCCTTCCCAGACACAGAGGAGCCTCTGCTATCAACTGGTGAGATTGTTTTTAAATAACCAAGATGGGCCCATCCCCATTGCTTGTAATCTTTCTGTGTTTTACCTAGGTGATCAAGCAACTAGGTATGCTTGAACAATTGTGAGGTCCCGATTGACTGCTACTGTTGCACAAACTCCCCTGAGATCTAGAGGTACTGCATAAGCCAGAACAGCGTTTCCCAAGAATAATCTATGGAGTATTGGCTCTATCAGATATAACTAGGTATTGAGCAGGCAAAGGTCCTGTGGTTAGACAAGTTTGGTTTATGCTGGATTTCTTTATCTCAGGACTCAGAAATTTTAATATGTGCTTTAACGTGGGCATCATAATCTCCAAGAGGGAATCTGAGTACAAAGTGTTCCCACACTTATTTGGCCGTAGAACATTTTTTTGCATAGAATATCTCAAGTACATTTCAGGAAATGCTGAATTACCTGAAATTATCTTTCTCATGGTGTGACTTCCCCCATTCTACTTTAAGCCTCTTGAGGGGAAATAGGACCCTGGTCTAACATTTTTACCGCCATATGTCCCAGTATCAAGAACACTGCCTGGTATACTGTAGGTGCCCAGTCCTATAGGTATACTATACTGTGGGTCAAGGTGGGCCTTTCCCACCTTCTCTACCTTTTCTCCTTTACCTGCACATCTCCCAGCTGTCTCTTAGTGTCAAGTTATCAGATAGGCAGAAAATCTATACTTAGTTTAAATGTGGTAAGAAAAGCATTTCATTGTATTTTAAGACCAATTACATGAATTGATTTCTTTTTTGCTCCTGTAAATAGTACTATAGTGAATATCTTTGTACTTAAACATGTATTTTTTTTCTCAGTTCACATTGCTTGCACATGCAGAATCACTGGGTCAAAATACATGAATATTTTCAAGGCTCTTAGATAACACAATGCCAATTAATTCCTCAATATTTCTGAAAAGAGTGGTTGATTGACTGATTGGTTGATTGATTTAGGTCTTGCTTGATTAGTAGCTCAGAGAGGTAAAAATGATTAGATGGAGAGCATGGCTGACCTACCAGTTCATACTCTGTCTATATTAGCCTGCTCTCTGATATTCTTTTATGTATGTATTTCCATATATCTGGTTTATTGTATGTATTATGAGGTCTGTAGGGCCAGCATTTCCTCTTAGGCTAAATTTATAGAATACAAAATACAAATAGTTGAATTAATCAACCATCTTTTACTACAATTTATAGCTAATCTAGAACTAATTCTAGCTCTAAGTGATGCTTGTACCTGAATTACACAACCTAAATTAATTATCAGTTCTCCTTTTCACATTGCACTGATCATCTTCTGTTTTATCTTCCATTATCTTATTCTGCCTAATACAGGGTCAGGTACACTGTAGGAACTGGACATGAGTGGGCAAAATTACTTGATGCTGCAGTAGAAAGCTGACACCTGGGAATCAGTGAGGGGTAGTACTGATGGTCTCTAATGGCTTTTTGAGTAGACTATAAGTCATTAGTATGTGTTAACAAGAAAGACTACAGAGGTGAAGTTGTATAAAGTAGCAGTACCATTAAGTTCTGCTTTTTTTGAGTGTTTACATCTCCCAGATCTGCTGTAATTTTCACAATAGCTTCATTCACTGTCTATTTTCCATTGTAAACACCTGGTACTTGAATGTCACTAATTTATCACCTTATGATACAGTTAACCAACATTTTATGTTGAAACTCTTCTTTTCCCAGGACTCTAATCATGGGAGATAAGAAAGCTGGGTTTTCTGTTTTCTGGGCTGATGATGGTTTAGACACAGGACCCATCCTCCTCCAGAGGTCGTGTGATGTCGAACCCAATGATACAGTGGATGCACTTTATAATCGGTTTCTTTTTCCTGAAGGAATCAAGGCCATGGTCAGTATATTTATGCTATCAAGGAGAATTTAGTCACGCTTTAAAGTTTTTCTTTTATTGAGAATTTGCTCCTGTGAATTTGTACTAAAAATAAAAAGCCCCAAAATAAAATTAGATTTTATATTTGCCAGTAGGATGGTATTTTGAGGGTGGAAATCTGCACTTTAGAATTTCTTAGTCTATGAATCTGACTTGTTCTTCTGAGAACAGTGATCAAGTGGATAAAGTAGTAATCAAACTCCTTCATTCGTTTTACCAAATATTTGAATCTCCAGCCCTGTTTATAATGACTAATTGTAAAGAAGCGGCAGAATCTTAAGAAATTTTGATATGTAATTTGGGCTTTCTTCAAAAACATTTAAAATCAGTCTATGTAAAAGGGTGAACTTTAACACTGCTTTATTTGTTCAGATATGCTCTGGATTAAAGGCTCAAAACATGTGCACCACAAAGAAAAAATACATTAACCTGTAAAAACATTGAAAGATAATTTCCATGTCATTTAATGTCTTCTGTAGTTTGATATGGTAGAAGTACAACACAGAGATGGACAGTAAGATGATATAAAGAAGCAGCCATTGATTTGGGAGAGAGGAGAGCAGTGCTTTGTATCATTTAACGATTAAGAGAGTAGTTCTCGTTTTACCACTTATTTGCTGTATAATAGGCAGGTCACTTAGCCTCTTTAGCCTTGGTTTCCTCATCTATAAAATGGGGATAATACTGCCTGACTTACAGGGTTGTTGTGAAAATTAAATGACGTTTGTGTAAAGCATCTGGCACACATAGGTGCTCAAAATGATCATTATAATCAAAATAGTATTTTGTGTGTTCAGTAGCATTCGAGCAAGCCTGGATCCCGTACCTGGTAATATTATAGCCAGAAATAGGTGGAATGAATGAGCTGTAAACTTGGCCCTGTTCCCAGGTGGCTCCCACCACGTGCTCTTTTGGGGGTTGGAGTACTCAGCTGTGAGTACTTAGAGAGAAAACTGAGAACTTGAGCTCACATAGGTCTCCCAGTGAAGGAGAGAGGCTCTCAACTCAAGGTAAACATAAATATGGCATGGAGGGGGATGTAGGACACATCCCAAAGGCAATCAAACTCATGGACAGTTTTAATTGTTTTTTTTATTCCAGGTGTCCTAAGCTAGAAAGCCAGTTGAATTCCTTAAATATGACTTTCTAGAATCATCATGATGAGCAGAAATAACCCACAATGACTTATTTTACAATTATATTCCTGAAATTTCCATTGAAACACCAAGGGGAGATTGAAATTTGCTTAAATAAAGGAGTCATTTTAAAAAGTACAGGATGGATATTGGCAGTAGATAGACCTGGATGCAGATCCTGCTTCCACCACCTACAAGCTATCTCTGTGATCTTGAGCTAGTTGCTTTTTCTCGAGCTAGTAGCTTGAGGCTTTTTGCAGGCCTCAGTTTCCTCCTCTGTAAAACAGGACTAATAATACCCATGTTGTAGGACTGGGATGATGCTGCAAGGGATATTTTACATAAAGTAGCCACTACACTGCCTGGCATAATTATGGATCCAAAGAAATGGTAGTTATTTTTATCAAAGTCTGACTCTCTGAACAGATTTATATGTAGTAATTCTGTTCAACAGAAACTTCAGTTAAACAGGCCATGCCATTGTTGACCACTGGGCTCTAACACAGTTAATATTTTTGGCTTTAGGTGGAAGCTGTCCAGCTCATAGCCGATGGAAAAGCTGCTCGTATGCCCCAGTCAGAAGAAGCTGCAACATATGAAGGTATCCAGAAAAAGGAAAATGCTGAGGTATTTATATCAACTCAGTAACACATCTCAGAGTTTATTGTCGTCCACCTTTAAGCAGTTCTCAGTTTACCATTTCCTACCAAAAGGTAGATCTCCAAGGGAGGCTGCTACCCCATCCCTACTCATGTCCGCCACTGATGGAGAGAAATGTTTCTATTGCCTTTGAGACTTGCAGCATTAGAAGTTCAACCTGTGCTTTGTGCATTTCTAGATCTCTTGGGATCAGTCTGCTGAAGCTTTACATAACTGGATCCGAGGTCATGATAAAGTCCCTGGAGCTTGGACAGAGATAAATGGACAGGTATGTTCTAGGAACCTTTTTTTTTTTTTTTTTTTGCATATAACCTTTGTAAGAGGTATTACACATAAGTCTAGGCTTCCTCTGGTTCTTCCTTTGGTTGTGAGGAGAGTCTGTGTTCTAGGTACACGTGACCAGCTAAAAGAGCTCTAGGTACACGTGACCACCTCCCTCTTTACTCCCCATGTATTGAGCATTTGGTGTGAAGCAGACACTAGGCACAGCCTCTGCTCTCAGGGCGACTGCAGTTTTATGGAGAAGGCAGAGAAGTGAATAAACACGCACAATGAAGTAAGACAAATGATGTAACTGAGGCCCAGACTCAGGTGTCTTAGGAAAGGCTTTCTAGAAAAGCTGACTGTTTTGCTTGCACTTCGAGAAGAGGTCAACAGGTAGAGAATGAGTCAAAGAGTTAAAGACCCAGAGGTAGGAGAGCATATTACCTGGACAGGGACTCGCAGTAGAGTTCAGTGAAGCTGTAGCTCCAGGTGTGAGAGGCATGGGGAGAGATGCAGCAGGGGCGGTGGGTGGGGGGGGGGGGTGTGTGGGCAGGAAAGGCCTTCTAATCCCTGTGGGATCTCCACTCAACTCAGGTTTCACCTCTTGTAGGAAGTCTCCTGACGTCACACGCCCAGCCTGGCGGGATTGGGCGTCCCTTCTCTCTGTTCCCGTAACGCCCTGCCTAGCTCTGACACAGCATATTATATACTATAAGCATCTCTTTATGTATCTATCCCTCTTACCCCCGTAGACTGTGAACCCCTCAGGGGCAAGAGCATCATGTTATTGTCTTGATACTCTCAGCACTTACACAGGGTTCTTAGTGCATATTAGGTGTCAATAAAAATATGTGGGATCAGCGAAGGACCAAGGGAAGAGGTTTAGTGCAATGCTTAAAGAGTGGGATTGGAGGGCATTATGGTAAGTGAAATAAGTCAGGCAGAGAAAGACAAATACTGTATGATATCACTTATGTATGGAATCTAAAAAGTACAACAAACTAGTGAATGTAATATAAAAGAAGCAGACTCACAGATACAGAGAACAAACAAGTGGTTACCAGTGGGGAGAGGGAAAGGGCTGGGGGGCAAGATAGGAGTAGGGGATTAAGAGGTACAAAGTATTATTTATAAATTAAGCTACAAGGATATATTGTACAACGCAGGGAATATAGCCAATATTTTATAAATATAAATGGAGTATAACCTTTAAAAATTGTGAGTCACTGTATTGTACACCTGTAACTTTATATTATACATCAACTATACTTCAATAAAAAAATAAAGAAGGCTACCATGGACATCCTTGCACATGTACCCTTGATCACATGGTTAGTACTGGGTGTATATCTTAGACTAGAGTGACATCATCATAGCATATGAATATATTTTACCACAACTGATAATACCCAGTTTTTCAAAGCAGATATACTCACACAAAAAAGTGTGGGCTCTGAAGCCAGAATGTTTCCATTAAAACTCTGGCTTTGCAACTATTTGCCGTGTAACCTTTGGCAGGTTATTTAACCATTGGGTGCAGGTTATTTCACCAATGGGTGCCTTGGTTTCCTCATTGTAGAATGAGACTAATAATAGCGCCTCCTTTATAGGTTTGGGGTTGTTGTGAAGATGAAATGAGTTAATACACGTTAATTCATCGAAGTACTTAGTCCCTGGCATAGAATGAGTATTCAATAACTATTAAATATTATAGTGCTCAATAAATGATAGCTAATGGCCATAGAATTATAATAATTATTATAACAACAAATCAATTAGTATCCAGTTCTCTTAGTTACAGTCTGGATCCAGTCCTGTTTCCATAAACCGACACACAAAGCACCTGTACCTCCCATCGTACATCCCACTGCAATATAATAGTTTGTTTACCGCTCTGCATCTGCCCTCCCTGATACCCCACCAACACCTCCACTTCCCCCACAAACCCTACCTTCAGGCTGCAAAGTCTGTGAGAGCTTTTATCTCATTCGCCTTTGTGTCAATGTGCATAAATGATAAATGTATACTCGTGTCACCTGGATGTGCGGCATTTTTTAAAACTCTTCAGTCACACATTCACAGACTATCTCTTGCTTTGTGTCATTTCCATAGATGCTTGATATCATTGGGGGTGGGGGGGTCCCAAATTTTGTCATAGATGAGAATTGCAACTTCAGCTTTTTTGCCAGGACTGCTGCTCGCATACACCCTTATAACCAGCCTCCACTTCCCCCTTTCACAACCTGGGTTTGATCTCTTTATTAGGTGGTCACTTTCTACGGCTCATCATTACTGAATAGCTCCATCCCTCCTGGAGAACCACTGGAAATTAAAGGTGCCAGGAAGCCTGGTCTTGTTACCAAAAGCGGCCTTGTTCTTTTTGGTAACGATGGAAAAGCAGTGAGTGTTCAACATGGTTACCTCTAAAATAACTTTTTTGGTTTCCTTTGATAAACCCAAGCTATTGAGGGACTAGCTTTCACAGGGTAGTCTGGCTTTGCAGTGGGATGTGGGAGCTCAAGGTGTCTGTGCTCCATTTCTCTCTGGGGATGAGCTGGCTCTAGGTACCTTGATGAGAAGAAGGCTTCTCAGGACGGGCCCCGAGGACCCGCACAGCCTGGTTTGTGATACAGTAGAAAGATCTTGGAGTTTAGTCAGGAAACAGGTCATGAATCCCTGCTCTGCCACTTACTGGTCTTGGGCAAGACGCCTCTCCCCTCGGAGGCTCAGTTTCCGCATCTGTAAAACAGAGAGTGATCTTGTCTGTCTGCCTTCCCACTGGCAGAGTCTGGGAGGATCAGATGGTGTGGCCCTCTTCAGAGGCTCCCCCCTCTGCCTCACCAGGCAGGCGCCCACCCACTCTGCCTGTGCTTGAGAGCGTGGACTCTGGGCCTCTCTGGGCTCTTGGGCAGCTGCCCAGTGAAGAAAGCAAAAGGGCATTTGCAGCTCGCAGACACTTTCTGATGGCTTACAGGATAGATCAGTTACTAAGATTGTAGGCTGCAGAGTCCATCTAGTCCTGGGCTGTAACCCCAGTTCTGTTACTCACTGTGTGGCACTGGGCAAAGTACTTAATTTCATTGAGCCTCCATTTCCTCATCAGTAAAATGGGGATAATAAGGACACCTGCCTCCATCAGGATTTATGGGATTGAATAAGATACTTCAGTATATATGTACTTAGCACAGTGCATGCTGCAGAGTAAGTGTTCCAAAGATGGCAGTAATAGTAGTAGTACTTGTACTAGTAGCAGTGGTAGTTACAGTAGGCTTTAGACCCAATGCCTATATCCGAATGTCAATTTTGGGAGGGCTTATCATCCATTTTGAGATATACCTACCCGTAGACGTAACTTTCTCCTTTCTGCTGCCATGGCTGAAATACCATTTCAGTCCTTTTACACATAACGGTGAGTGCTTTTAATCCATTTTTTTTTTTTTTTTTTTTGGTACGTGGGCCTCTCACTGCTATGGCCTCTCCCATTGCGGAGCACAGGCTCCGGACGCGCAAGCTCAGGGGCCATGGCTCACGGGCCCAGCCGCTCCATGGCATGTGGGATCCTCCCAGACCGGGGCACGAACCCGTGTCCCCTGCATCAGCAGGCGGACTCTCAACCACTGTGCCACCAGGGAAGCCCTAATCCATATTTTTATATTTGTCAAATAAGCTGCTTCTTATACCCATATAAGACTCCTCCCACCAGTCTCACTTCTGAATTGTCCTAATCCTCAATTCTTCTGCTTGTTTTGTTGTTATTTTATAGCTGATGGTGAGAAATCTGCAGTTTGAAGATGGAAAAATGATTCCTGCCTCTCAGTACTTTTCAGCGGGTGAGACATCAGTGGTGGAACTTACAGCCGAAGAGGTGAAGGTGGCAGAGGCCATCCAGGTGAACACGGGAAGTTCTTAATGTTACTCTTATCTTGGAAAACGAAACCATTTTTGTTAACTGGTACCATTAATCCTCAAAGTAGTTGGGATGGAACTTTTATTTCCTCTTTTTCGTATTAGCTGCAAAAGGAAATCAGTGCCAAAATTTATACGCACATTTATTTGTCACTCACATAAATAATCCAAGGCAGTTCTAGGTTGGCCTGGGGGTTAGGGGTGAAGCTGGAACATGAAGGTTAGGGGTGGAGTCAAGCAGGAACCGAGGCTGGGCTATCTTCAAGGTCCTGCTGGGGGTCATCTCCATCCCAGACAGCCAAGAAGAGCACAAGAACACAGAGAACTGTGTGAAGGAGGTTTTTCATGGGACAAGTCTGGGAGTACAGGTCACTTATATTCATATTCACCGGCTAGAAGTCAGTCGCACGGCCGCCTCTAACTTGAAGAGATGCTGAGAATTGTAATCAATCCAGGAAAAGAAGTAGGTTTGGTGAGAAGCTAATTAGTCTCTGCCACAGCGTTCTACACGGCAGCTCCCTCATAAAAGTTTCCCTTGTGCAGGCCATCTGGGCTGGGATTTTAAGCAACGTCCCTGTTATTGAAGATTCAACAGACTTCTTTAAATCTGGAGCAAGCTCAATGGATGTTGTCAGGTAAAACCACCACCTTACTGACTCATACCCCTCCACCAGGGATTTTGACTTTGACTCTGAAAATCAAATGGAAATCCTTTGTACTGGTTGTTATCACTCTATTGTACCCATCTACTGTATTTCTCTTTTCTTCATCTTTTTTGGTTTGTTTGTTTCCATGGTCAAATACATGTATTTGTTCCCTTCTCTTCGTTGCTAACCAGGAGTTATTTTCATATTTACTGTACACCTAGAAAACAACCCTTCTAATTATTTGTTTCATTTAAAAATCTGTCTTCATATTTCTTAGTTGATTCTCCTCCAGTTAGAATTGGGAAGTTCTGAGTGAGAATGTTAAAAGGGATTTCTCTATATAGTCTCACCTAAAAGGATACCTTACACTGATTATGCTTACCCCTAATCTTTTTCTCCTATCTCCCTAAGTTACCCGATATGATATATCTAGAATGAGGATTGCCAGACTTCTTGCAAGAGTAAGGGTAATCACTCTACAGTCAGAATTTCTCTACAGAGGTTTCAAACAAGTAGAAAGGGCTAGAGGACTAGAAAGCCACCCTCTGTGGCATGAAGAGCAGACCAGGATCCTAACAGTGACGAGTCTTGCAGAGGTGCTTTTTCTTTGAGGGCCACACTATGGCCATTTACTAAATAAACAAGGTAAACTCCTCTTGACAGTCCTTCATGTCGGCAAAGCAAGTGTTCATGATGAACATTCTGTCTATTTATTTATTTATTCATTCATGTATTTAACACAATTTATTGAACATTTATGACATCAGGAACAGTTTTTTGCACTGGGGATACAGTCATGAACAAGACAAAGTCCCTTCATTCGTGGATCTTTTTTATTCCAATCATCAAAAACCATCCTCTCAAGAGCAAATATCATTACCAGAAGTTAAAAGTTTTGGTTCCTCAAGTTACAGATTTCTCAGCTATGGTTCATGAGTTCCCAGAACCTTCTCATTTGCTCAACTAAAGATTTCAACATTGTACTTTTAACACTAGTTTTTTGCTAACAAGATACGGCTGCAGGAGTTACCCACTTCCTGTTTGAGTGTCTGACTTACCATAATCATCTAATATTGTTAGCTTGGACTCTACCAAGGCACCTCATCTCTCTTAGGGAATACATGGCTGAGCAGCCCCTGTGGTGAGCTTTCTAGTACACCTCTGTCTGGTACACCTTTGCTACTCAAGAAATGTCAAGTTAGAGCTATGATTTGAAAACTTAACAGTGAAAAATCAAAGGGTTGAAAAGGACTTTACAAATTATATTAACCTTCCCGATGGTTCTGTTTCATACCTATCTTAGCCATGTAATAAAAACAAATGTTTGTTTTATTGTTTCACAGGATCTAGAGAAAGTATTCTACGGTATGACTTTGGTTTCTTATAATCGTCACAGTTCAGAAGTTTTCCTTATTTCTTATTCCTTGAGTATTTTGAAAGGAAAGAAACTGATTTTATGTGCCCTTTATCATCTTGCTTGCAAGTAATTAAAATGTCTTTGCCTTGATTTCTGGTATTTCTAGTCATGTATAAAAAAAATTGCTGGGACTTCCCTGGTGGTCCAGTGGTTAAGACTCCGCACTTCCAATGCAGAGGGTGCAGGTTCGATCCCTGGTCGGGGAACTAAGATCCTACGTGCCATGCGATACAGCCAAAAATAAATAAAATGTTTAAAAAATAAATTAAAAGTTTAAAAATTGCCACTGTCCTTCAAGACAGCTTTAAAATTTTTTTCTCCCAATCTTATCAATTTCTCTGATTATTATCATAGAAGATCTCATGGGATATAAATAGGCATGTGATATACATCCTACTTCAAAGCACGTTAAATGTAATCACAGTCCCTCTAAACTCTTTTAAAAATGTAAGTAACATGAGCTGGTTCTTCCTTTCAGGCTGGTTGAAGAGATAAGACAGAAATGTGGAGGACTTCAGTTACAGAATGAGGATGTTTATATGGCCACCAAGTTTGAAGACTTCATCCAAAAAGTCGTGAGGAAACTGAGAGGAGAAGATCAAGAAGCGGAGCTAGTGGTGGATTATGTAAGCCTGCCCATGGTGTCGAAAACCTAAACCGTTAAGACCTTCGTACTATAAAAGAATGCTGTACCTTTCATCCATTTGTTTTTACATTTACAACCTTTTTAAAATGACAGTTTTATTGAGATTATAATTCAGATACCATACATTTCACCCTTTTAAAATGTATAATTCGGGCTTCACTGGTGGCACAGTGGTTGAGTGTCCGCCTGCCAATGCAGGGGACGCGGGTTCATGCCCTGGTCTGGGAGGATCCCACGTGCCGCAGAGCGGCTGGGCCCGTGAGCCATGGCCGCTGAGCCTGAGCATCCGGAGCCTGTGCTCCGCAACGGGAGAGGCCACAACAGTGAGAGGCCCATGTACCGCAAAATAAATAAATAAATAAAATAAAATAAAATGTATAATTCATTGTTTTTTAGTATTTCACCGAGTTGTACAACCATGACCACTATCTGGTTATGGAACATTTGTATCACCTCCTAAAAAGAAACCCTGTATCCCTTGGCAGTCATTCTCTGCTCTCCTCTCTAATTTACTTTCTGTTTCTATGGATTTGCCTATTCTAGACATTTCATATAAATGCAATTAGGTAATAAGTGGCCTTTTGCAGCTGGCTTCTTTCACTTAGCATAATGTGTTCAAGGTTCAACCATATTGTAGAGTAGATTATCACTTCATTCCTTTTTCCTGGCCAAGTAATAGTCCATTGTGTGGATAAACTACATTTTGTTTATCCTTTCCTCAGTTGATGTACATTTGGACTGTTTCTACTTTTGGGCTATTATAGATAATGCTGTTATGAAAATTCATGTATAAGTTTTTGTGTGAACATATGTTCTCAGTTCTCTTGGGTAAATATCTAGAAGTGGAATTGATGAGTCATATAGTAACTCCATGTTTAACTTTTTGAGGAACTGCCCATCTGCTTTCCAAAGTGACTACACCATTTTACAATGCCAGTAGCAATGTAGGAAGCTTCTAATTTCTTCATGTCCTCACCAACATATGCCATTGTCTGTCTTTTCTCTTTCAGCTGTTCTAGCAGGTGTGAAGTGACATCTTGTTCTGGTTTTGATTTACATTTCCCTAATGACTAATGATAAACATCTTTTCATGTGCTTATTGGCCACTTGTATGTCTTCTTTGGAGAAATACCTATTCAGATATTTCACCTGTTTTGGGTTTTTTTTTTTGTCATTGTTGTTGTTTCTTTTGTTTTGGCTTGGTTTGGTTTGGTTTTTTTGGCCTCACCAAGCAGCTTGTAAGATCTTAGTTCCCTGACCAGGGATGGAACCCAGGCCACTGGAAGTGAGGACGCCCAGTCCTAACCACTGGACCACCAGGGAATTCCCTCAAATCCTTCGCTTCGTTTTTAACTGGGATATTTGTCTTTTTAACTTTTGAGTTGTAGGAGACCTTAGTATATTTTGGATACTAGACCCTAATCAGATTTATTATTTGTAAATATTTTGTCCCTTTCTGTGGGTTTTCTTTTCACTTTTTTGATAGTGTCCTTTAACACACAAAAGTTTTAAAATTTGATTAAGTCCAATTAATCTGTTTGTTCTTTTGCCACTTGGGCTTCTATATGTCTTGTTTTATGCCTTTTTTGCTCCTCTACTCCTTTACTGCTCTCTTTTTTGTTAAATGGATATTGTCTAGCATGCCAGTTTAATCTCTTTTGCTATATATTTTTATTTCCTTAATGGTTGCCTTGAGGATTTCAAGAGACGTTTTTCTTAAAACATTCTAGCTCAGATTAATACCAACTTAATACCAATAGTGTAGAAAAAATTTCCTACAGTATAGCTCTGCTCCCTACCCCCTTATTTGTGCTATTACTGTCATACAAATACATCTTTATACATTATAAACCCACCAACATAGTTTTATAATTATTGCTTTATGCAGTTGTCTTTCAAATCAGATAGAAGAAGAAAAGGGTTTAAAAACAAAAATATATTTATACTGACTTATATTTACCTTTGTCAGTGTTCTTTATTTCTTCATGTAGATTTAAATTACTGTCTAGTGTCCTTCCATTTCTGCCAGGACACTTTTTAGTACTTTTTGAAAGGCAGTGTGCTAGCAATGTTCATGTGCTAGCAATGTTCATGTGCTAGCAATGTGCTAGTTTCATTCATTTGGGAATGACTTAATTTCTCCTTTGTTCTTGGAGGGTGTTTTTGCTGTATGTGGAATTTTCGGTTGACAGTCTCTTTCAGCACTATGAATATATCATCCTATTGCTTTCTGGCCTCCGTGGTTTCTGAGGATAAGTCATCTGTTAATTTTATTGAGGATCCCTTTTATGTGATGAGTTGCTCCTCCCTTGCGGCTTTCAAGATTCCCTCTTTGTCTTTGGCTCTTGACCATTTTTACATGATGTGTTTAAGATGGATCTCTGAGATTTTTCTACTTGGAGTTTATTGAGCTTCTCGGACGTGCAGACTAATGTTTTTCATCAAATTTGGGACATTTTCAGCCATTATTTCTTCAAATATTCTTTCTGCCCCTCTCCCCTTCTCCACTCATTCCTGGGACTCTCATTATGCACGTGTTGGTACATTTGATGGTGTTCTGCAGGCTTCTAAGGCTCTATTCATTTTCTAAAAATATTTATTTTTTAAATTTATTTTGGCTGCGCTGGGTCTTCGTTGCAGCACGTGGGATCTTTAGTTGTGGCATGCAGACTCTTAGTTGTGGCATGCGAACTCTTAGTTGCAGCATGCATGTGGGATCTAGCTCCCCAACCAGGGACTGAACCCGGGCCCCCTCCATTGGCAGTGCAGCGTCTTACCCACTGGACCACCAGGGAAGTCCCTCTATTCATTTTTTAAATTCTTTTTCCTTCCTATTTTCAGACCGGATATCTCTATTGACCCATTGTCTGGCTTGCTAATTCTTTCTTCTGCCTGCTTGAATCTACTGTTGAACCTCTCCAATGACTTGTAAAATTTCAGTTATTGCACATTGCTTTTTTTATGGCTGAGTAGTATTCCATTGTTTATATGTATATGTATATATATATGCCACATCTTCTTTATCCATTCATCTGTTGATGGACATTTAGGTTGTTTCCATGTCTTGGCTATGTAAATAGTGCTGCTATGAACATTGGGGTGCGTGTATCTTCTCAAATTTAGAGTTTTGTCTGGATATATGCCCAGGAGTGGGATTGCTGGATCATATGGCAACTCTATTTTTAGTTTTTTAAGGAACCTCCATACCGTTTTCCATAGTGGCTGCACCAATATAATTCCCACCAACAGTGTAGGAGGGTTCCCTTTTCTCCACACCCTCTCCAGCATCTGTTATTTGTAGACTGTTTAATGATGGCCCTTCTGACCCGTGTGAGGTGGTACCTGATTGTAGTTTTGATTTGTATTTCTCTAATACTTACTGATGATGAGCAGCAAGCTACCCTCTTGCTATTTTTTGTTTCTTTTCTAGGCATCATCAATTTCTCTATGTAAGATAATTTCTGAAATCATTAAATTTCCTTTTTAATGCCTTCATTGATGTGTGACCTTATGCCAATAATGCTCTTTCACGTGTATAATTTTAATTATGTCTCTTAATAACTGTATGAAGCAGGTGTATTATCCCCATTTTATTGTTGGAAAAACTGAGATTTATAGAGGTTAATGGACTAATCTAAATTCACTTGCCAGCTAATAGTAGAGAGTACAATTTAAGCAACACATATGTAAGAGAGGGAACGTGAAAATGGGGAAGAACACTGGAAAGAAAACTTAAAATGGCACCAGTGTAAAAGGAAACCTATTGACAGGCAATTTCAAAACTTTGAATGACAGTAGTTGGTGCACTCCCAGATGTTGCCACTAGATGGTGGTGTTTCCATTATCTTGAGGTCTTCTGAGTCATACTTCATCTCTATGAGGAAGAAAACAGATCTTTATAAAGCTCCCCCTAGAGTACTTCGGTCATCACAGAAGCTGACCTCCTGTCTCAATGGCCAATCTAAGCATCATGAGGCCTAAATATTACACATGCTTGTCTCTTCTGGACAGTAAGCACTAGAATCCCATTGACTTAACGCCTCCCTCTGCATTAGTGAATAAGCTTCTTTATTGCTCTTTGGTATCAAATGCATACGCACAGAAATCCAATGAATCTATTAATATAATTCTCTCTCTTAGGTTTCAAAGGAGGTCAATGAAATGACAGTAAAAATGCCATATCAGTGCTTCATAAATGGACAGTTCACAGATGCCGATGATGGACAGACTTATGACACCATCAACCCAACAGATGGATCTGTGAGTAATTTCTTAGCGTGTGTAGTGACCACTGATCATGGATTTTTTTCATTTATACACTGTTATAAAACAGTCTTAAAAAGTTACTTATTCTATTACTCTGACCCTGAGCACTTAATATAAATGTACTTCATGCATTTCTTTCAACTATTCATTTCTGGTACTGGCTGCTGTTAACTACAGTAACCAACTTTAAAGAATGAATATTTATGATGAATTTAGATGGATCACTATACCTATACACATCAGAAGCACAATTCCACATAAAGCTATATGTGTGAAAAAGAAAATCTCAGACTTTGCAAGCTCGTGGTGAGAAATTCAGCTTCCCCAAGGCAAGAGAAGAAATACAGTTTCCTAAATGTGTCTTCTCATAGTGTAGTGTGACATGCGAAGTACTAAATTTTAGGCTCATAATTTTCATGTTAAAAAATTGTTTCTTTTTCTTTACTATATTACTGGAAGTATTGATTTTCCATCATAAAAATTCTTTGAATTTTATAGTATAATAATTAATCCCAAGAAACATAATTGCATATCTCCATATATAGATAACCTAGAACCTATTTTTTCCTACCTTGAAATAGACGATATGCAAAGTATCCTATGCCTCTTTGGTGGATGTTGATAAAGCAGTGGCAGCAGCCAAAGGTGCTTTTGAAAATGGTGAATGGGGAAGAATGAATGCACGAGAAAGAGGAATATTGATGTACAGGTACGATTTTTAAGGACACAGCCTGTGGCCTTTGGATACTGACTAGATTGCCAAGATTTTAAAAATTTCTTCAAAACATTCTAGCATGCACCTGTTATATAGCACGTCTTTTGTCCCTTGCATCCTATAAAATCCCATATATATGAGTTCCTGATTTTTGTACTGTTGCTTGTTTCAGTCAGCATCCCTGTACCGGAAGAAGTTTAGTAAAGGACTATGTATTTGTAAAGATGTGAGCAAAGTCAAGGGAATCCGTCAAAGGATAATGAAGCACCCAGGCAGGGGTAGAACAGGGGGAAGGTGCCCTTACTCCAAGGCCTGAAGGGACAGAGGAAGGAGCTGTTACTAGAATCAGGTAAGATCTATAGCTGTAGGAGAAGACCACACTACAGCGGGTTTGGGTAGAGGGACGCAGCATCTGCTGGTCTACAGCCCATCGCTGAGGCAACCGGAGGATTCAAATCCCAGACCATTTTATCCTCCAGTTCGCCAGTCTCTTGGGGGCGCCTCCCACTGGCCCCTCATTAGCAATGCCCAGTGAGAGAGCACGGGAGCCCGTGATGTAGTCTACAAAGGTCATCCTCCAGGGATCACAGAGCAGGGTGGAGACGAGAGCACATGGAGAACATCCAGCACCCTGCTGTTTCCAAAGGGACATTTTAAGTCTACTTCATGTGTAGGGAGTAGAAGCAAGGAGGAAAAACACTAAGGCCTGGAAAGGGTATTATAAATCGGTAGCTGAGTATGCCAAGAGTAATCAGATTCGATCATAAATTCAGTTTTCTACTTACTAAAAGCCAAATAGCTGACTTTGTCCAAAGATTTCTTGGAACAGGATCTGAAAGAAACGTGAGGGAGGAGGATTTCAAGCCTGATTTTGGAATGGTCCAAAAGGAACATCTCAGAATCACTAAAGGAAGGAAGGAAAACAAATGGAAGAGGTGAACACAAAAGATGAACTTGGACTATGAACTTATCTTCCCAAAGAAACTAGACACCAAACAGAAACCTGTTGCAGTGTTTATCATTCATTCCATGTTTTTCTGTCTTTGTCCTTTTCAGCTAGTGTTGGAAATATTTCTGTCCCAACCAGAAAGCCTCAAGTGTTCCTGGGTTCTCTAAGAGTGTGGTTTGCCCCCTAACATCTCCCAGTATATTCATGAACTATCCACGTTCCCACTGTTTTCTGTCATTGATCTCCTTGGATTACTGTGGCTCAATCACTCTTTTACTGCTTATACATCTATGGTGCAAATGATACAGACTTCCAACACCCTCTGCTTCTTCATTATAACTCTTAAAACAAATTATTAATGACATTTTTTGTTGAATGTCTCTCTTCCCTACTAGACCATGTTCTCCATGAGGACAGAGACCTGGTTCATTTGTGTTCACCTCTAAGTTCTCAGCCCTTAGGATGATGCGTTAAATGCAGTAGAGACTCAATATTTGTTGAATGAATTTCTTTATGCATACAGACTAGCAGACCTACTGGAAGAGAACCAAGAAGAGCTGGCGACCATCGAAGCCCTCGATTCAGGGGCTGTCTACACCTTGGCTCTGAAGACTCACATTGGAATGTCTGTGCAAACATTCAGGTATTTTGCTGGCTGGTGTGACAAAATTCAAGTAAGTGCAAATGTTTTTTGTCTCCATGTAGATCATTCCAAGAGGAAAAGGGACGAATGTTTATTAGTCTGTAAAGACACTTTGTCAGAGCCACCCCTTATGTAGGTTTTCTCATCTTATCCTTATAACAATCATCTGAGGGAGGTGGATATCCATTAACTCTTATTACAGGTGAGGAAATTGAGGCTTGAGGACAATGAATGACTTACCTATGGTCACATAGTAAGTAAACCATAGAGCTAGGATTTGAACTCAAGATTTTCTGAACCTAAAATCTAATGCTCTTGAGAGCATCTAACAGTCTTGTTGGCATATGGAGAGAAGCCTGGTATCATGGAGGAATTGAAAACTCAAATACCTATAGAGGTCAGAGAGCTAACATAGATGGGCTATGCAGACTGGTTATAAGAACAAGATTTTAAAGACATGAGTTCAATAAAAATTTCCATTTCCTTTTTTCTACAAGAAAATAAATATTATATGTGTGATGATAAATGGCAACTATACATGGCTTTGGTATTGGGATACAGAAGGGAAATAGGGCTTGCAGCAAACAAAAGAATGCATGCCACTCATAGACTCATGGTAACCATTGAAGCACCAGCCATCACAGCCACATTCCCAGCAGCAAGGAGGAAGTGGCGAAGAGGGAGAAAGGTAAAGGACTTTAAAAAGCATTCCGATCCTCCTACACCTTGTGCTTACATCTCCCACTGGCTGTCTCTGCTAAGGAGACTGGGAAACATAATACTTTATCTGGGCACATTGCCGCCAGCACCATTAATATAGAGTCAGAGAGAACTGGTTCCAAGCCTCAGCTTTGACACTTACCAGCTATTGTTGTTAAAGTTATTTACCTCTCTGTGCCTTACTTTCCTCGTCTGTAAAATGGTCACAATAATCCATACCTTGCAAGTTATGTTATGAGGATTAGAAACAAGTGTTTATATACTACAGGATTAAAGTCTGCACCATAGTAGGTCTTGCACATAAATGTCGTTTTTATTATTGTTCAGCCACAAAATCATACATATATCAGTATTTAGTAAGAGCAGTTCAAGTCCATCCTTCATCCTCAATTATGAAATCCAAATTGCTGTGAAACCTGAAAATTGATTTGTTTGATTGGTTCAGACTCATTTGGCGCCAAAACCTGACCTGAACCAAGATGAGTCTATAATCTCTATTCGTATCACTTAGCGTGACTATTCATATATTTCACTGAATAAATATTAATATGCTTGATTATGGGGGGCTTCCCCAGACCTTATTGGAGGTTATAGATATAATAACATTGTATAAGGTATATACATTATATTATGCTTCTAAAGTCAAAAAATTCTGAATCGCAAAACACACCTGGCCCCAAGGGTTTCAGATAAGAGACTGTACACTTACTTGTATTAGTAACAGCAATAATATTTTATGTGGCAAAACAGATGTATAGCTTCAGTTAAAAGACTACTGTCATGAATCAGTTGGGATCAAATTTGGCTGCGTATAATAGAAAACCCAACTAAGAAGTTTGTTTTTATCTCACTTTCAAGAGTCCAAAGGCAGGCACTCAAGTCCAGTGTGTGAGATAAAGGTTCCTGCTCTTTCTTTGCCAGGGCGTCCTTATACCATGCGATCTCTACCCTCATGGCTGCTTCTTGGTCTCATGATAACCACTGCAGTGCCAGCCTTTTTAGCAACGTTCTGAGAAGGAAGAAGGAAAGAGTGAGAGTGAGGGGGAGAGTAAAAGAGCATTTTCCAAGCTGAGTCAGCCTACTTTAAAGAGTGTTCCCCTTTCAGTGCTTTGTGCTTACGCCTTCCATTGGCCATCGCTATCTGCTGTGGAAACTGGGGAACGTAGTAGTTTATCTGGGCACGTTGCCATTCCCATTATTAATATAGGGTTTCTGTTACTAAGAACCGAGGGGAGAATGGATATTGCTCAGGCAGTTAACATTCTCTGCCATGCCAAGAAATTGGGAATGGAGGCGATTAAATTAGAACTATGTTTTTTTTCTCCTGTGTCTCAGTTCTTTTGAGAAAGACGTAGCAGTTCCTTTTTAGGTGTAGATGTATTTCTCATCAATTGAGCACTGCTTTTTTAATATCAGCTAAGAAAAAGCAAGAGAGGCAGACAGAAAATGGATTCGTTAAGTTTACCCACTGAAATTAGTAAAATAGTATCAACCTTTTTCATTCTTTAGGGTTCTACAATTCCCATCAACCAGGCCCGTCCAAATCGCAATCTGACCTTCACCAGGAAGGAGCCACTTGGGTAAGACAAGGAGAGCGCTTCTGAGTGACTTGTGTTAGTTCGAGAGGACTGAGGATGTCTCTTTCTTCCCCGGCAGTGTCTGTGCTATTATCATCCCCTGGAACTACCCGCTGATGATGCTGGCGTGGAAGAGCGCCGCGTGCTTGGCAGCAGGCAACACCTTAGTGCTCAAGCCAGCGCAGGTAAGACGTGCAGGGCAAGGTACAGCATCTCCTCCCCTCCTGTTTACTTAAAACCAGAGACGTACATTTACAAATATTATGTCTTTAAGCAAAAATGGGATCATATATCACAACATCATTTCATATATCATGGGCATCTTTTCATATTAGTAAATATTCATTTTTAATAGCTACCCAGTGTATCCTATGGGGATTCCAAAATTTAGAACTTCCATGACAGTGGAAGCAGGCATAGTGTATGTCAGTGAAATCCATTAAATTTCTACAAACCAATTCAATTCTTGCAAAATGCCACATGCCCAGTAGTGATTTAGAGTAGCTACGACATATCAAAAGAAAAAGTTTTTTGCAGGCCTTCAAATTTTCATTATCAAAAATATTGTAAAGTTATGCAAGATGAGGGACAAGCATGCAAAAGAATGTATATAATTGTGGCAGCTGTGTGGAAATATATACATGTGGAAAATGAGGAAATAATTTAAAAAATAATTCAGATGATAGAGTTCTCAAAAACATCTTTTTAATGCTACAGTAGCTTTTCAAGAAAAAAATATGGTAGCCAACTTAACACCTGGCTGAGCATTTACTCTGGACAGTGCACAGTGGTAGACATCGTGAGGTACCCAAGTTGTGGAGAAAACTTGGTCTCTGTTCAAGAAGAGTTTACAGTTTGCTACTTATTAACTATTCTTTTATTTCTTCTTTTAGGATTAAAAAAAAATACAATTTCGTTTGTCATAACTACATAGTCATGTGACCACAGCCATCTTGTTTTCCTCATTAGAAACAATTTCAGTAAAAAAAACAGGTATACATTCAAAAATTTTTTTAATTCAAAAGATACCAAGAGGTAGGTAGTGAAAAGTCTCCATCTTATTCCCCCAGCCCACCAATTTACCTCCCAGAGGCCACCAATGTTATTGTTATTTATTAGTTTCTTAGGTATTCCAGAAATATTCTCTGCGTATACAAACATATTTTTTTAATTAAATAAATAAATAATTTAAAAAAAATTTTTAACCAATTAAAAATCACACAGGAGGAGAAGGGGAAAGGGGAAATTGCTAATCAACAGGCATAAAGTTTCAATTATGCAAGATGAGTAAGTTCTAGAAATCTGCTACACATCGTTTTGCCTGTAGTTAACTATACTGTATTATACACTTAACAATTTAAGAGGGTAGATGTCATGTTAAGTGTTCTAACCATAATACAATACAAAATTAAAATAAAATAAAATAACATTCTATACATACTACCAAAGGGGGAAAAATAACTTTTTTAAAAAAATATTTATTGAGCACTTAGTATGTGCCACATGCTGTGTTAAGCACTTTTTCTTTAATTTTTAAAAATTTTAAAATATGTATGTATGTATTTATTTAATTTATGCCATGCCAGGTCTTAGTTGCGGCATGCGGGATCTTTTAGTTGCGGCATGCGGACTCTTAGTTGCTGCATGCGTGCAGGATCTAGTTCCCCAAATACAGATCGAACCCGGGCCCCCTGCATTGGGAGCTCGGAGTCTAACCCTCTGGACCACCAGGGAAGTCCCCAAAACTTCTTTTTTTAAAACAGTTTCCAGTGTGTAGATAAACAATATTTTATTTAACCAATACCTAATTAATAGATATTGAGATTTTCCCATCTTTTTGCTGTTATAAACTATGTTGCAGTTAATAACCTTTTAAATGTGGCATCATGCACATGTGCAATTATCTTTATAGGGTGGTATGTTCCTAATAGCAGAATCACTTAGTTAAAAGATACATGTGTTTGTGTGATAGCTGCTGGCTCATCCTTCCACGGGAATGGAACAGTTCACCAGCATCCTGTATGAGTGCTGTTTCTCCCAAGCAGCAACACTCATTAAACAGCAAGAAGCTAGTAAAGTGAAGAGAGAAGGCAGATAACCTAGCCCAGTGGTGCTCAATCCTGGCTGCACATTAGAATCATCTGGAGTTCTCTTTTAAAAATACTGATATCTGGGCCCCATTGGCAGAGATTCTCATTTAATTGGTCTGGGTCAGAGGCCAGGCATCGGTATTACTTAAAATCTTCACATTAGTTTCTAAGGTACAGTCAGGGTTGAGAACCACTATATGGCATCCAAAGAGAGTGCTAAGCATTGGAAAACCCTAGTGATTACATAGAATGTTCAAAATTTACAAACATGTACTGAGTGCCCACTGTTTGCCAGGCATATTATCATTGACAAAGACATAAAATTTCTGTTCCTGTGGAAATTACAGTCTAACTCTATCTGCAATTTAAAACTGATAGTTTAATGATTGATGATAATTTTAATCCTGAGAATGAAAGACCCAAAGTTGCCGTTGTTATGTGGGAGATATCTTTTTATTATGATATGAAACCATTGATAGTATTAAGGCCCTGTGCAAATGGCAGGAGGGCTGAATCACTTGGCTTTCCTCCCTTTACCAGTAAGAAGTACAGATTCCCATGGTCTGAACTGGTCCAGGTCTGTCAGGCTCTAACACCTTTTTTAATCTAATATTTAATAATGACCTACTCGTGCCCAGAACACTGCTAAATGCTTTCGCATATATCATTTAAACCTATAATCCTGCCATAATATAAACCTATATTCCAGTTGGTTAGCCGAATGGAAGAAAATCAATAAAATGAAAAGGGATGAGATAAAGATGAAACAGTTTGTTTTATTTTATTTATTAATGGCATAAAATCTTTTTATTCTTACTTTAAAAATCTTATCACTAATTTAGGATAGTTTTTTAAAAAGTCTTTCTAATCATGATGACTTCATACTAAGGCATAATAATATACACTTTGGTCTAGGATTGTCTTTAACTATAGTAGGTATAAATCCACTATTTGAAATATCTTCTTGACAATTTCAAGTATTTGGGCATTTGAAATTTCTTGTCAAGTCTAACTAGATTGCCATTTTTTTTTAAACCTCACAATGTTATTGTCATGGACCTGTTACTAGAAGGAGGAAAAATGTTAACCCTGCTTTTTTCTTGTTGTTACTTGTATTTGCTCTATTAGTATTATTTATTATGCAGTTTCTATGTAGATTCTTTTTAAGTCACTTGATCATTTTATGAAGTTTGCATTACTTAAAACAACAACATAGTCTATGAACCCATGCAACCTGGCCTGTAAACGTCAACACACGGAAATATTCTGAAAGCACAGGAGCAAGTGAGGAAACCACTGTTTTTCCCTTGGCCTTGTGAGCTCCTATTCTTTCCTAGGATACCACACGTACCTCTGTGACCAGTGACCATCTGACTTTCATTCAGACAGAGTGAGAGTACCATTATCCAGCCACATAATAAATGTTAGTTATGTTTGATTTATTTCACATCTTCTTCCGTTAAAATATACAAAATAAAATAGCTCTACTATTTTCTATTCACAGCTCAATTTTTGCCCATTCCATTTTTTGAGACCAAGCTAACCGAGTACTAATTTAAGACTTGATCAGCATTGCTTTTTAAGGGTGTAAAAATATGACTTTCATCTTGCTTCTGAGATATGCATTGCTGTAATAGATCTTTAAAATGAGATCCATAACTATACCAATTTTTTTGTAAAAAGAAAGGGAAAATAAGTATGTTTTCATTTGAGCAAAAAGAAACATACGAGGGATAAACCGGAGACTAATTAGGTTGATTAACTACAAGACTTGGGCAGGATGTGGTGGAAAGGACTGGGGGTGGGAGGTGGTTGGCCGGGAGAACGACACTTCTCTGAATGTGCTTTTGTATAGTCCTCACTTTGGGAAGCATGTTTCCCATACTCAACAAGACAGCAAATGAACAAAAAAAGAAAAGAAACACAATCAACGTAGATGAGGCCAAAATCGAATACAAAAAAAACTCAGTCAAGCCAAATTTCAAATGAACAACATCACCACACCGAAGGGAGTGAGGAAGCACTCACCCAAGTAACTTGTGAATGACACTTGCACTCCATGTCCTCAGACTAGAGGCAAAAACACTGAAAATAAGTATTGAAGTTAGTAGGCTTCTTTTTCACAGGGACATGGCTTAATAATTCTCAAATTACTTTCTGTACATTTTAGGATTAAGCAAACAAGTAAATATATTGTGGATATTGGGAGCTATGCTTTTCACTGTTGAAGAGAGTTACAGATATGAACAGAAAGAAGGATAGAATGAGCCCTCAACCCACTGCTGAGAGGTCTTTATGGAAATTTCATTTCATAGGTACGACAGATTAAATCATTGGCTGTCGGTGATTGAACTCAAACTTCAGTCCCTCTCCCCTGGTTTGGGGCTGAAATTTCCAACTCTCTAACCATGGCCTGATCTTTCTGGCTACAAAAACCCATCCTGAAGCTACCTAAGGGGCTCCCAGCTACCAGCCACTTCATTAACATATGGAAGGCATTTTTCATTTGAGATTCCAAGGTTTTAGGAACTCTGGGCCAGGACCCAGAGACAAAGACCAAATATATATTTCCCATTATATCACAGTTTTAAAATACTATTCTGCACTAAAAGAAACCTGGGCCTCTTGAAAAAATGGTTGGAACAGGGAAAATACAAGCTGTGCCTGGAACATCTTGTTGGGCCAAAAAGCAAGGAAATGCTCAAAGAATGATCGGGACATGTCAGAAAGGCAGAGGATCCACACAGGATTCATCAGCCAAAGCTGGAACAATTTGAACCTCAAAAAAAGTAACAGTAGTAAAAGATTATAACCATTTGAATAAAGTAAGAATCCATGAGTTCACACTGACGTTAATTGATTAAACAGAAAGGAAAGCTCTTATAGTGGAAAGCCAACTAATGAATATATGTAGAAGGAATGATGGAATTAGAAAATCACCACTTAGCAACCATCATAATAATGATTGATTCAGGCAGGAATCATCAGTGGATACTAAAACTAGTGGAAATTTGAGGAGTAACTGAATATTTAAATAGCCTCAAAGTAGCTCCCTAAAAAATATTTATTAACTACAAAGAGTAAAGTCTCAAAGTAGCTCCCTTTCTTTTTACAGTAACTTACAGTGATAAAACCTGGCAGGTCACCTTTACCAAAGGATCAAAGTTAACCTTTCCAACATTGGGACTATTCAACAGCATGTTCCTCTTGATATGATGCACTGAGGAGAATTCAGCATCACTCCTGTGGTGTTCTTGCCAAAAGTGCATAACCTGAATCTAATCACATGGAAACAGCAAATCCAGACAAAAGGACATTGTACAAAATAACTGGTCTGTTTTTATCGAAAACGTCAGTGTAATGAAATATAAAAGAAAACTCAGAACCTCTTTCAGAGGAAGGGAAACTATAGACGTGGTAACTAAATGCAATGCATGATCTTGGATTTTCTTTTTCTATAAAGCACATTATTGGGACCATTGGTGAAAACTGAAAAAGGAGTGTAAATTAGGTATTCTAGCGGTTGTTCATTTCCTGATTTTGGTGATTGTATTGTGGTTATGTAAAAGAATCCTTTGTTTTTAAGAAACGTACACAAAAGTATTTAGAAGTAAAGGGACACATCAAATTTTACTTCTTTAAACAGTTCAAAAACATTGGGAGAGAGAAAGAGGATAAAGCAAACGTAGTAAAATGTTAACATTTGAGTAATCTGGGTGATGGATACATAGGGATTGTTTGTACTATTTTTTGCAACTTTGCTGTAAGTCAGAAATTAAGTCACAATAAAAGAAAAAATAAAATGAACTCTGGTACGGCCATAGCAGGAAAGCTGGGTGCTGATCTAAAGGACAGGACAGAATCTGAAGTAAGTAATTGCTGTCTGCTTCTGCTCAGGTCACGCCCTTGACTGCTTTGAAGTTTGCAGAGCTCTCTGTTAAAGCAGGCTTTCCAAAGGGGGTGATCAACATCATTCCAGGCTCAGGTAAGCCAACAAGGACCCACTTTGCTGTAACTAATGAATGGTTCAAGGGTAGCTGAGTTTTTCCACTGGTGTTTTGTCCTGACTTATAACTATATTAAAACTAAATACAGTTTACCGAACAGTTAAGAATAAACACACTTACCATGTGCTGAAATCTGAAAGTGGAAATACAGTGGCAGATGAGTGGGGTGGGAGGGGTGGAAATTGTACAACATTGTAAAACCACACCCTACGGTGGCCCATTTCAACGTTTAAAAATGGCTTTGGAAGATTAAAAAATCAAGGCATACCCATCTTTGGGGTACTGACAGTTGCATGGAGGATATTATTCAGATTTTTGTCACTTTGTTATTAGTATAGAAAATGTAAAACTGAGATTTAAATGAGAGCTTAGAAATCTACTTCAATGAATTCAAAGCCACCTTTACCATAAGAACTCGATAATGTTTTAATCTTTGTTTTATTCCGTAATTCCACAGGTGGCATAGCAGGACAGCGCCTTTCTGAACATCCTGATATCCGGAAACTCGGTTTCACTGGTTCCACTCTGATTGGCAAACAGATCATGAAGAGGTATTGGTTTTAGTATGTTGATTTGCTAAAAATCCTGTAAAACCAGGTCTTTGGCTTTGTTTTTGCTTTAAATAAGGTGCTTTTGGAGGGAGAAAAATAACATCGAATTTAGAAGAGAAATCTTACCACAGGGTATTGAAATGTTTGAATACAATAAAATACTTTCCAAAGTGTAAAGCCCAGAGTCACCAAAACCAGAGTTGTACTGAAAGTTCTGATAGCTTTAACAATCATTGAGCACAAAACATTTTCAGTACTAAAGCTGTAGCCCAAATTGGTTTTGGAGCATAAGTAAGAAATTGAAAAGACATATAAAAGACAAATCAAATCTGGATTATTTATAAAATTAATTCCTAAAAAGCGGTAACATTGGTTCAAAAAAATGCAAGCCATCTAAATGTCCAAAATATGGCAGCGGTTAAAGTTTGTTAACATAATGGAATACTGTGCAGTCACATAGAATTTTTAATAACACTGGAGTGTTAAACGGTAAATAGAAAGAAAAATAAGGTATAAAATTGTATATATTGGGTAATCCTAACTATGTTAAATAAGACAAAGGCTGTGCTTGGGTACAGACCAGAAACAAGTATATCAAAATTGTAAAAAAAAAAGTTGCCTTTGAGCCATGGAGTGGAATTCTGTGATTTTTTTCCTTCTTTCTGAATTTTTAAGAGTATTTTTAAAACACTTCAAATAACAATACTTTTGCAAACAGGGAGAAATAAACAGTATACTTCTAAAAATTGATTTTTTTCCCCCGATGTGCCAGTAATCTGGTTAAAGGTTAAGTTCTTTGCCAGGCCTTTATGTAACCAAAATTCTTACACCTAAAGAATCTGAATTTACATATGATAATCTCTAATCATTTGACCACAGAATTTAAAAAGAAACCCGTTTCTATTACAAAAGATCTCTAATATTCACAAAGCTTACAGAATAGTGTAATGAACTCCTGCGTGCTCATCACCCAGCTTCAACTGTTATCACCATTCTACCATTCATGTTTTGTCTTTGAATAAGTTTCTTAATATTTCTGAGGCTCAGTTATATTTCCCATGCTAAGTAGTAATTTATGGTTGAAGAAACAGAGAGAGAAACTGATAGACAAACTAAATGCTCATATTCCCTTTATTTTTCTCTAGCTGTGCTATGAGCAACTTGAAGAAAGTTTCCCTTGAACTTGGTGGCAAATCCCCACTTATAATATTCAGTGACTGTGAACTTGACAAGGCCGTACGAATGGTAAGAGTAGGTCAAGTCCACCTAACTAGGTGCCCACTTCGGAAACACATTCTACCTCCTTCTCATCAGGAACCTTAGAATGACGCTTGGTTGGGGGGTTTTGTTTGTTTGTTTGTTTTTACTTAATTAGTTAATTGATTTTATTTTTGGCTGCGATGAGTCTTCGTTGCTGCACATGGGCTTTCTCTAGTTGCGGTGAGCGCTACTTTCGTTGTGGTGTGCGGGCTTCTCATTGTGGTGGCTTCTCTTGTTGCAGAGCACAGGCTCTAGGTGTGTGGGCTTCAGTAGCTGTGGTGTGCGGGCTCAGCAGTTGTGGCTCGCAGGCTCTATAGCACAGGCTCAGTAGTTGTGGTGCACGGGCCTAGTTGCTCCACGGCATGTGGGATCTTCCCGGACCAGGGCTCGAACCCATGTCCCCAGCATTGGCAGGCAGATTCTCAACCACTGCGCCACCAGGGAAGCCCAACGCTTGGTTCTATCTAATCATAAACAGAAACCATTCTCTTTTAGATTTGGGACTGCTCAGGGCACTTAATTTAAAAAAATAATGTCATAATTAAACGTGTTTTTGAAACTTGGAGGCCAGGTTTTTAAAACTGATGTAGAGATTTATAAACGTTCATGATTTATTTAAACTGATGTAGAGATTTTTAAAAGCAAAATTTGGTATAGAAATATTACATTTAAATGTATAGAATAATCTAAATTTTCTTATAACACAAAATCTGTTTTTATCACTATGTCCTTCATGTTATGTACATTTTTTTTTAAGTACTCATGGACCAAAAGGGGGAAAGGAGAAGCAAAATTCCTAAAAATATCAAAACCAAGAACCTCCAAGCAACACTACGTTGGCCAAGGGCTTGTGTTTTTCTCTGTCTTCTCTGTGTTGTCTGCTGTCTTCCAATAACATCTAATTCTCAGTGTGTGCAATTTTATGACAATCTTGACTTCCCAAGCAATAACAGTATTTTCTGTTTTGCTGCTAAAGGGCATGGGAGCAGTATTTTTCAACAAAGGAGAGAACTGTATTGCAGCTGGTCGGTTGTTTGTGGAAGAATCCATCCATGATGAATTTGTGACAAGAGTGGTAAGCATCTTCAAATTTGCTCTGTGATTTGTATAGAAATTGCCTTTACTTTAAAAGTACTTCTGGGATTATTAATGATAGTTATGATAGTGCTATGGTTATATTTTTTTAAAAGAACACAATCCTTATCTTTTAGAAGTAGTTTCTGACATATTTACAGATTAGATTATGATATCTGGACTTTGCTTCAAAATAATCCAAAAAGGAAGGAAGGAAGTGGGGGAATAAATTGGTCATGAGTTGGCAGTTGTGGAAGCTGACTGATGGGTACGTGGAGTTTCATTATATTATTTACCTACTTTTATATGTTTATAATTTTTCTTTTTAAAAAAATTTTATTTATTTATTTTTGGCTGCATTGGGTCTTTGTTGCTGCTCGTGGGCTTTCTGTAGTTGCAGTGAGCAGGGGCTACTCTTTGTTGTGGTGCGCAGGCTTCACACTGTGGTGGCTTCTCTTGTTGCGGAGCACAGGCTCTAGGTGCGCAGGCTTCAGTAGTTGTGGCACATGGGCTCAGTAGTTGTGGCTTACAGGCTCTAGAGCGAAGGCTCAGCAGTTGTGGTGCATGGGCTCAGTTGCTCCGCAGCATGGGGGATCTTCCTGGACCAGGGCTCGAACCCGTGTCCCCTGCATTGGCAGGTGGATTCTTAACCACTGAGCCACCAGGGAAGTCCCTATAATTTTTCATAGTAAAAAGTTATAGGTCTATATTAGAAAATTTGATAAGGTATACTTAAGAGCTATTACTACCTATACCTTGCTCTGCATTTATAGTATATTAGATCCTTGATATTTGTAGAAGATACACTCCTAGATTATTATAAATCCCTAAATTGGCTATGAGAGATATACCACTAGATTCTTACAAATCCTGAATTTACAGTTAAATGATAGTATATAATTTCCTCCACTAAGATAGATAGATAGATAGATAGATAGATACATACATACATACATACTCCCTGTAGTTGGGCATGATTCCATAAATATGAGACTAAACGTCATTCATAGAACTATTAAGATGAATTCTGTGGCTAAAATGAACTCTAAACATACTACACAGGGACTTCCACAGTGGCTCAGTGGTTAAGAATCTGCCTACCAATGCAGGGGACACGGGTTTGAGCCCTTGTCCAGGAAGATCCCACATGCCGGGGAACAGCTAAACCCGTGCACCACAACTACTGAGCCTGCGCTCTAGAGCCTGTGAGCCACAACTGCTGAGCCCGCGTGCCACAACTACTGAAGCCTGCGCACCTAGAGCCTGTGCTCCGCAACAGGAGAAGCCACTGCAATGAGAAGCCCGCACACCGCAGCCAAGAGTAGCACCCGCTCGCCGCAACTAGAGAAAGCCCGTGCACAGCAACGAAGACCCAACGCAGCCAAAAATAAAATTAATTAATTAAAAAAAAACATACTACACTCTATCATTATTATGGTAATAGTAATCACGAATTTGTTTCTATTTAAAAAACCAGCACCCAGCCTTTTTTCCTTCAGATCCAATTCCCCCATCCCACCCCGCAAGAAGCAAAGGCATCTTTCCTCATGAGAGTGGAAAACAAGGAAGTCATATGGAGAGGCAGATGGAGGGCAGTGGCTGCCTCATGAACATCCCCATAATTCAGTTTTGTGCCTTAGTAAAATGCAAGGTACAGCACTACACGTCATGGGCTTTCACAACAACTTGTTGACATTTAAAATGCTGAGACCAGAAATGTCAAGGATTTGCTGTATCAGTCCATCAACAAACATGTTTTGCACACATATGAACAGTATTCATTTGTTCATTCAGCAGGTATTTCTTGAGCACTTACTGAGGGATTATTGCCAGACCTAAACTCAAATTCATGGCCCTGTGGGGTCATGGTAACTCCCTTTCTTTCTCCTTAGTAGAATTGGACTTAACATCAGGAAACGGAGAAATCGATTAAGATAACCAAGGAGCACATATCAGTGATGAACGTTCTTCGATAAAGATGGTTTTTCATTGGAACATTCTAGTATATCCTCTGGTGTGGCTGTACTGTGAGAATTTCACAAGGGCAGTCTGCCACATTTGGGGAAAGGAAAAAGACAACAATGTGGCCATTTTAGAAATTAGTTTGCCACGAAGAGTGTAGGTATGCTGTATTAACAAAAATTCCAGAACATCAGGTTTGCTATTTTAATGAATTAACATTCGGGATAATTTTAAAACTCAGTGGTTACAAGCTTGGACTTTCAAGGCAAGAAAACTCTACAGTATTTAGTGGCTGTGTGCCCTTGGGCGAGTCACTTAGCCTTTCTGATCCTCGGTTTCCTCATATAAGATGGAAATAATAAATATCTACCTCCAGTGCTACTGAAGACTAAATGAAGACACATCTTTGAACAGCCAGTACAACACCTATCACACAGCAGAAACTCGGTCAAGGGTATCCATTCTTATTATTAACAGTCAATTGTGTTTTGTGAACTGGGTGACATACAGGTGGAAGAAATTAAAAAGATGAAAATTGGTGATCCACTTGACAGATCTACTGATCATGGACCCCAAAATCATAAGGCCCATCTGGAAAAGCTCCTGCAGTACTGTGAAGCCGGAGTGAAAGAGGGGGCCACCTTGGTGTACGGAGGAAGACAAGTCCAAAGGCCAGGTAAGACCGCCTCCATAGGAGGTGTGCTGGGGGCCTGGCTTCTTAAGTTGGAATAAATGGTAACAGTTTCCGTTGCAGCACCATCTTGCCTCAAAAGTAGTGTCATTTACGTTATGATAAGAAGAATTACTTTCTAGATCCTGCTTGGCCACTTATAAGCTGTGACACCTTCAACAACAGTTCTTCTGAGCCTCAGTTGTAAAATGTGATGAAATGTGCATATCCTGCTTTACGAGGCCGTTAAAATCAAATAAAATGGATGTGACAGGCCCTTAGCAGCGTAAGTAAACAAGTGTAATGGATACGGTGTTATTCAGGCACTGGTGATTTTCATTCCTGGCAATGTGAGATTTAATCTTAGCCAGATTAGCCTGGGAAGGATTCATTCCTGTTGTCTAAGGTAGTACTTGTTACAGAAGTATGTGAATGGCTCAATGTCATGATACCCAAAAGGAGAGAAAAACAAACAAACAACAACTGGAAAACCTCATGTTTTACTGTTGTAGGTAGATTGAGCACCAGCAGGACAGCTGGTTATGATGTGCCCCCTGTGGGATCCAGTGTGTAACACAGCATCGTCTATGAAGTATTCTTGCCAAAAATGTTTAACCATGAATCTAATCATGCCTTTAGGTCATATTTTCCATTTACAAGAAATACAGGGGTTAGAGGAACAAATTAAATATCATCCCAAGGAAGCAATGACATATCTGAAATGCATAAAATATTCTGCAGGACAACTGAACCAGTCTGTTTAACAAGTCAATGGCATGAAAAATAAAGGGTAGGGTAAAGGGGAGAAATATTCTAGAGTTAATGGACCCTTAAGCTATCTAACAACCGAATGCAGTGTGAAACTTATTTGAATTCTGAATCAAACAAGTCAACTATAAAAAGATATTTTCCAGAAATCAGAAATTGAATACAAGTATCGAATCATTATGGTGTACACCTGAAACTAATATGTTATATGTCATTGCATCTCAATTAAAAAATTGGAACTTAAAAAAAGGAATTGAAATATAAACTATAAATAAGGAATTGGCGTTAATTTTGTTAGGTGTGATAATGTATTGTGGTGTGTAATAAAATGTCCTTGTTTTTTACAGGTTTGTACCGAAATACTTGTGGAGTATAAATTGTAATCTCTGGAATTTGCTTTAAACTATTTCAGCAAGAAAAAAAAGAATCAAATATGGCAAAATATGCATAAAGATTTATTTTACTATTCATTATACTATTTTCTCTACTTTTACATATGTTTGAAAGTTTTATAATAAGGACATTAAAAATATAATAACCTAGGAATGCTAACACGAAATAGGAAAATGAAAGTCTTCTTGGTTTTACTGACCCATAATGGAAGAAAAATATTTATAATGTAATTAAACGAGAGAACCACTAATTGAAAATTACCCTTTAATTGATGTTATTTTCTTCTGTTTTTCAAATAGGCTTTTTTATGGAACCTACTGTCTTCACAGATGTGGAAGACCACATGTATCTTGCCAAAGAGGAATCCTTCGGGCCTATTATGGTCATTTCTAAATTCCAAAATGGGTATGTTCCTCAGGCATAATTTGACCAGATTGCCTAGATACTTCTCTTTTTTCTGTCATTGTGCTATGTACAGAGCATAAAATCAATGAACATATAATTTTCTACCATAAGAATAATTGTCTTAATAATTAGAAGAGAATGCTAACCAATGTAGATTGTAATACATTTTTGCTCCTTAGCTTAAATTAATGGCTGACATTATGGGATGTTCGCTAAGTTTTAGTTTCTGTACAGTCAGCATTTGAAATGTCTCTGGAATAAGGTCAGTAACTGAGAATAACAGAACTGGTTTTCGCATTTACATTTCTAGGGAAGGCAGCATCTATGAAATCTGATTTTCCCAAAGAAAGTTTTCTCCATAGGGGATCATGCCCCCAAAAGCCTAATACTCAACTCCTTGTAGAAATGTCCACAATCACCATATAATCAACCGTGAATGACATACTGGTTTGTTATGGTGCCTGAAACTTTGATATGCTCAGTGTTTAGCATATCAAAGAGGGCCGTATGGTAACTGAGCTCATATCAGAATATTTAACACAATAGACTCTCATGGTATACTGCACACAATTCCTCAGAATTCTGGCTTTAGTTTTGCTTTAACCAATGAGAAAACAGAATACAGAGTTCAGAAGGACTTCTTGGTCTTGAACAGACATACTGTGAGAGACCTTTGGGGACACTAAGCTGTAGTGAGTAACCTTTTGACATACTGATCCAAGGATGCCCTGTTACCCTCTTTTCCTTATTATAAGTTCCCCCATAGGATGGTCCTTGTGTTAAATATGCAGATATCAGAAGCCAGTTTTGGGGGATGTAAGCCTAGATAAGTCACAGTTCCTGTCCTCAAGGAGGTCACCATCTAATAGGGGAGACAGACAAGGAGACGGGCGATTAACCCCAGAGGGCCTAGGTGGGAAGTGTAGTAGGTAGAGTCTGCACTGACGACCTCTGTGGGCTTGGGCCACTTAATTCCTCTATTAAGTTTCTCTATTTGTGCAGTTTATCTATTTGTGAAGTTGGGTTATTAATAGTATCTACCTTTTCGGGTCATTCTAAGTGTTAAATAAGTCAAGTGTTCGCTGTTGGTGACATTGCAGTCATCACGCTCATTATTCTAAAAGTGGGCAAGGTGTGCTGTGAAGCTACGTCGTCTCAGTAGTCCTCAATGGGCAATGGCATACAGCCGTCTTTCAGCCTTAGTCCAGGCTGTAAGTATTCGCAGTGCAATCAGGTGCAGTGCATCAAGTGTGAGAGTTTTAGCAGAGCCTCAGTCCTTTCCGAGTTAGATTCCACATTTCTCATGAGAGTTGAAGATTGTGTATAGTCAAGATTACCTTTGAAAATCCCTTGGGAAGACACCACATTGAAGCCTATGCTATCTCTCAAAGAATTCAGCACAACTAATTTTTGCTCCAGTTTTGGAAAAGAAATCGTGTTTCTTTGCCGGAGCCCCAGATAAAATCTTGGCTTACATTTGCTGGCCGTGTTGTAGTTCATGCATTTTTTTAACATTAGTATGACACTCATAAAGATGAGATACTCACACTATGGCAGGCATGTTGGAACTGGACCCAACTGAGAGAAGAGCAGGTTCACATCTGCACTTACTTGGTGTGTACACATACTGAGTCAAAAGGCAGGGAAGTCACCAGACCCGTTTAAGGGATGATTTTACTACCCTTTTATTGGATTGGCATATTAATTGCATTCACTGTCACTTGATGGTGCAACACCCTAGTATACAGAAAAGCGAGATGTTATCCCTGCCCTCGGGGAGGTTCCAGTCTAGTCGGAGGGTGAACACCAAATACACGAAAAGGTAAACCAAAATACTGAATTGGAGGAATATGTGCTACCCCTATTATAGCTAACTTTCATTGAGCATTTCCTGTGCTTCAGACACTATTAGCTCATTTAATCCTCATGACAAGAAGACAGGTGCTATTATTATTATTTCCATTTTTTCACAAGAATAAACAAAAGCAGGGGAGATGAAATGATTCACCCAAGGTCACCCAGGCAGTCTGGCTGTGGAGCCTTCTCACCCGGGCCACTACACTACCTGCCTAAACAGTGGCACTGGTGGGATCTGGGAAGGCTTCAGGGTGAGGCATCGAGTGAATGAGCCTTGAAATGTGCATGTAAAATCTGAATAGATGGAGGGACACTGCGGGTGCTCTGAGAATATGTCTGTAAATGGAGCTCAAGGGAGAGGAAAACAAATGGGGTAATCATGAAGGAGAAGCAATGAAGAAGGCTGAAAAGATGACTTCAGATTTTAAAAGGTGTTTCATGATATATGTGAAAAATATAATACTAGAGTTGTAATATTTCATTGGGAGTTTCTTTTGGTGTAAGCCTGGAATATTTCATTTATAAAAATGTAAGCACATTGGCAGTAATGTTTTCCTGTTTCTAGCACGGAGGGGAAAAACATTAGAACAGAAAATGAAAGTGTTTTGCTTTTGCATTTAATGAGGTTTTCTCTCTTCCTAAAAACATCTTGCAGGGACATCGATGGAGTATTGCAGCGAGCAAATAATACAGAGTACGGCTTGGCCTCAGGGGTTTTTACGAGAGACATAAATAAAGCTATGTATGTGAGTGAAAAGCTAGAGGCAGGAACTGTTTTTATTAACACCTACAACAAGACGGATGTGGCAGCCCCTTTTGGTGGGGTTAAGCAGTCTGGCTTTGGAAAAGACTTAGGTATGACTATGCCTTACCTTTCTACTGCACATCACAGAACAGCCCGCTTCATGCAACACTCTTGTATTGCTTTAAAGGGCATTTCCTACATGGCAGTTGCATCTGGGCTTTCAAGGGTACTCATTTTTTTCAAAGTTAAACATTTTTATTGAACATAACGTAAATATAGAAAAGTACTCAAATTGTGTGGAAAAGTGTTTCCTTTTAAAAAAGAAGATTCCTGTTGAAAAGAAAACCCTGACAATATCTTTTAGCTAAAATATGTTAGGTTTGTTTTTCTTTTTAACCTGACATTCAGCATGAACTTGGTTTAGACGTCATGGGACCAAGTGGAACCAAGAAAGGAAAATGGGTAGAAGGCAATAACCAGCTAGCCCCAAGAATAAATCCTGTCTCTGAGCCACCTGGCAGTCTTTCAGAGACAACATTGAAACTGGCAGAGTTTTCTGGGCATCTGGGAGCTCAGATTGAGAGTCTGCAGAGAGCCCAAAATGTAATTCACTGTGGGCAGTAACACTATCACATTTCCAGTTACAGCTTACTTTGAACACTAAATATGTACCAGGCCCTATTCTGATACTCTACCTGTAATAGCACGAGCAGTCCTCACAATAGCCATGGGAGTGTAGGTGCTATTATTATCTTCATTTTACAGACGGGAAAAATGGGGCTCAGAGATTTGGGGTAACTTGCCCAAAGTCAGCCAGACAGCCACTGGGAAAAAGAATGCAAAGCCAGACAGTTGGCTATGCAGCCCATGTTCTCACGCCCCATAGTCAGTCTGGCAGGTTGTTTCAAAAATTGAAATGCTTGTGATTTACTGCAATTACAGTCTGCTAACATAAATTGGGTTAATTTGGGGTATTTTTACATTTTCTCTTTCCTGAAGACTTTTGGCAGTGTATTTGCAACAATAAAAGTGGCTCTCATTTTAAATTCCATTGAGTTGAAGGTAAAGTCTTTTTTTTTTTTTTTCATGTCTTCAATCTGGCTTTCATCCCTGGATCCAAAACACATGGGGAGATTTTCTTAGGGAAATTATTTTTATAAAGTGAGACAACAGTGTTCCACTTGTCTTTTGATAGAGAATGATCGACACACTTCACGTCTGTTTTATTATAAAACAGTAGACTTTGTCTAACAGTTTCTTCCTCTCCTAATTTGAAACTCCCTCAGCCCAATGGTTCCCAGGTGCACATTGGATTACAATCACCTGGGAGCTTTAAAAAAAAAAAGGAAAGATGCTGATCTAATTGGTCTGGGGTATGACCTGGGATCAGGAATTTTAAAAGCTCCCTAAGGTGATTCTAATTTAACATTAAGAAGCCTGGGTTTAGCTCAACTTCCAGAATCATATACTCATTAATTTCACCTGTGGTATTCATGCCCTTTAACTGTTGTAGAAATCAATGATTGTGGTAGCTCAAAATAGGAACAGAATAGAAGCAGAAAGGCAGACCTATTTATTTTTTCCTGGATATGCCCCTGTGTCTCTAACATACTATGTAAGTCAGGAAAACTGCCTTTCCCTTAACTTTAAAACAAGATGAGACCAAATGATCTCAAACTTTCTTTGCTCTATTCTGCTTCATTTAATGTAATCAGAAGGACAGTATCCTGATCACTTCTGTTCAGCCTGAACGGGCAAGGAATAGACATGGAGATTTGTCATCAAGCTGGGAAATAAAGGAAGGGTTTGGGGTAGAAAGTGATAAGCCAACACTCTGGTCCTTAGGAGACCTGGTAGCTGGTCTAAACCCTCGCTCGTCAAACTGTGCACCACAAGCCTCAGCATCATCGGGGAGTGGTTAGAAACATATAACCTTGGGGCCTCTGCCGGACTTAATCCGATCAGAATCTACAGTGTCACAAGATCTGCAGGTGATTCACATGAAATTTAAAGTGTGAGAAGCACTGCCTCAGCCCCATTCTATTCGCTTAGTGACTGATATGCCTGCACCTGTGTCCAAGATCTGGCAACATCACACCCACCTGTGAACGTGGTCCATCAGCTGCTTTTCTCTTCCCCAGGTGAGGAAGCTCTAAACGAGTACCTCAGAACCAAGACCGTGACGCTGGAATATTAGAGCAGTGCCGTCATCAGGAACCCCTCTCAGACAGCACCGCTCCGCAGCTCTCCACACCGAAGAAGCCGGGCTGTGCTGAGGAAGGAGGTGTCAGCCACCAGCTGAAAAAAACCACAAGGACCACAAAGAGGGTCGGGCCACGTGTCTAAGCATTTACACGTGTTCCTGAGTATTTTCTAATACCCCTTTTATACCTTAAAATGATGTGTAGTTGTTGGGTTTTGACTATCTCATATACCACACATATTTCTAAAATATCAAGCTGCTTTTTTTGTTCCCCACCAAGACTAACCTAGTCATGGTTGTTCATCTTGCAGATGTCAATATCATGCAGTTATAATACAGAAAGTGCATTGTTAGGAGCCCTTGTATAATATGTACAGGTTTTAACCTCTGAACCAGGCATATAGGGTTGTTAAAAAGATTTTATGTAATTTTGCTCTCAAGAAACAGTATATCCTCTAAGGAATGTGAAGGAAGTTCTTTTTTTTTTTTTTTTTCCTTTTGGAAATAAGATACATCTTTGTGCCTTTGATGTTCTATTTTTCAACCCACTGTGATGAGTGACCAATCCAGAAACAGTTCTTGAGTACCTACCAAGTACGAGGTACTATATTATGTCCTGAGGAGTATACAAAATTTAATGACATGATCTTTGGGCCCAAATAGTTTAAATTCTAGTCAATAGCTTTTAAAGTGGATTTTATAGTATGATGTATTATAAAGTAAATAGCTTTTGGAGGCTTATCTTGGTTCATATCATACCATCTTACTATCTATGTGACTTTGGGAAACTTATGCAACTTCTCAGAGCCTCAGTCTCCTTATATGTAAAATGGGGACAGTAGTGCCTCCCTCGGAAGCCTTATTATGAGGATTCAATGCAATAATCTTAGTACAGCACCTTGCACTGGGCTTTGTTTGTGGTAAATCCTCAAATACTCAATAAAAGTTAAGTGCTTTCCCCATCACTATTTTAAAAATATAGTGAGATATATTAGTTCAATGAATTAATTTCCCTACAACCCTTTCCAGTAGTCATCAATTCCTATGCTGCTTTTCTCCTCCATTGTCTGACCCAGCACCTGATACAGCAGCACTGGAAAATACCATGTAGTGAAAAATGGTACAAGGAAAAGGGTGCTTTTCTCTCTACAGCTCATTCGTCCTTCTAGGACATTTGGTTTCCCATTCTCCTACCAATTGGTTCTGCCGCCCACTAGCTGGGTGATCTTGGGCAAATTAGTTACCTAATATCTCAAAGCCCAGATTTGGCATCTATAACACAGGGATAAAGTCCCTATCTCATTAGGTGTTGTAAGGATCCGGTGGGATAATATACATAACGCACTCAACAAGGTGTCTGGACCATTCTCTGCGCTCAAGAAAGAGGAATTATTACAACCCATGTAGTACTCACGTAATTGCTCATTGTCAGACAAGAGTAGGTGGGTAGATTCTAACCATCCATGTATGACTAGAAGAAGGTGAGATCCTGAATTGAAGAGTCTTTGGCAGGTGGTCAGAGCAATTAATTTCCATGAATCCTCCTTTTAAAGTAAAATTTCAGTAAACATCTCTATCTCATTGGCTTTGAAGAAGCCCTTAGGGATTACTTGTTACTTCGGAAACTTGGCAGCTTAACGTCAGAAGAATGTACGGAATCAGTAATCAATAAACAACAATAACAAAAATCAGGGGCAGAAAACATTCAATAGGAATAATATCAGAGATGATCCTGGATGATCAACAGAGCAAATTTTGCCTGTAAGCATTTTTTATTGTACCACAGCTCATTCAGAGCTCGGCACAGGTGAAATTCTAAATGTGGACCCAGCTGGGTTCAAACTGACAGTTCATATTTGAATAAAATGACAATGTTCTTAATAGAAAGGAACCACTTTTTAAATGCAGTGTTTTAACTGATTTCATGTGATTTAAAGTATCACTTTACCAGATATTTTAATGATAGATGAAATGGCAAACAAAAACCTGGCCATTTCTTCTAGAATGACTTTTACTCTCTAATATTACTCTCACTAGCAGTGCTTTTAATAGTTTTTGGGCCATAAACCTCTTTGAGAATGTGATAAAAGCTATAGATCTCCTCTGTCCCAAACTCACACGTACACACCTAGTTCTGCAAATAACTTCAAGAGATTCACAGACCTCCTAAAACCCATGCTTGACCTCCAGATTAAGAACTCCCTTTTCCCATAGCGAGTTCTAAAGTTCTCAGCGGCTTGAGTTTTTATATCCGACTGCTGGCCAGAATCAAAGGCTCCATGGAATTTAAAAAATTACCAGTGAATTTGAATTGGAACGTAACAATGCACGGCCTACTAGGTGATTTAATTAACACACTGAGTAATTAATTTATCACCATTTCTTCAGATCACTGATTATTTTGCTAATCTAAAGGAGAAAGCTGTGATCTGTCCCCCGAACCGGGGAGTTGGGGAGGTGTAGACACTTTTAAAAGTTCTGTTTTCCTTCCAAGTCCACTTCCTGATGCCTTTGCTAAAGCAGCCCCCAGCACCCACCCACCCCCCTAGCCTTTTACTGAAATACACCCTCCCTGGCCTCTCCTATCCCCCAACTTGCTTGTAAGTGTCTCTCTATCCTCTCACTTGTCTGGAACATAGTACTTACCACTTGGTGCTGGAATTACTGGTCTTCCTAATTAGATATGAGCACCCCTCCCCCACCCCCAGGACTGGCATCTGTCAATAACAACAGCTATCATTTATTGAGGGGCTGCTGTGCGCTAGTCACTATGCTAAGCCAACTTAATCTTCACAACATCTGAAAAGATGAATAAATCAAGGTGCTCTTTTTCCTGGCTCCACCACTACCAAGAGGTTATCGCCAGTCTCTTGACTGGCCTTCCCAATTCCTCCCTGTGTGACTCTCTTCAAAGCTTGAGTCAGATGGTGTCACTCCTCTGCTCAAAACCTTCTAATGGCCCCCATTTCACTTAGAATAAAGTCCAGTGTACTTACTGTGCAAAGTCCTATCAATTCTGTTCCCAGCTACCTCTAACTTCATCTCCTATCAACTACCCTCTCATTCTCTTTAGCCACCCTGGCTGCCTTGATGTTCCTCCAACTGATCAAGCACACTGCTACCTCAGGGCCTTTGCACTTACTGCTCTTTCTTCTTAGTGGTGTGCTGGTAGATATTTAACAAGTGGCTCTCTGAGAGGAAAAGAAAACTCTGATTTGTAGCATTTGCTGATTTCTGTGTACAGATGCTCTCACGAAGGCTGATTTCAAGCTACCAACTTGACTTCACTGAATGCAGAGTTGGGATGAGATGTGGGTAATTAGAACAAGTGTGGGCCAGCGCCAGCACACCACTGCCTCTTCCTGAAACTCTTTCCCCACATACCACCCCCAGCTGGTGGCTGCCTTACTTCCTCCAAGTCTCTGCTCAAACATCATCTTAGTAGAGATCCATTTGCTGACCACTCTTCCTAAGATAGCACATAGATCCCCATATTCACACCTCATCTGTCCTCATTCTTTAGTCTCCTTCTCCTGCATTATTGTTGTAGCACTTACCACCACCTGGCATAGTTATTATCATCGATTTCTTCCCATTAGAATGTAAGCTTCGTGAACAGGTGCTGCTTCGTTCAAGGACGTTATCTCCAGTGTCTAACACGTAGGAGGAGCTCAATAAATATTTGCTTTCAAATGAAAGAGGTTAAGAAACCTGCCCAGATCACACAGCTATTCAGTGGCAGAACAGGCACTCAAGCAATGAAGCTGGTAGTCTTAACCAAGCTAAGATGCTGTTACTGCCGATGCCTGAATCAGGCCCTCAGTAATGAATAGCAGGCAAATGTTAAACATTTGTCAAAGTAAAAAGCTAAGCAGAGTGAACATTAGCTGCAAGAGCTTTTGTGAAAATGACTAGACAGGACAAGGAACTAAACTGGTTCCCCCATACCTCCCTTCTAAGACAATAGAAGCTATCAAGGGAAACCTGGGCTATAAGTAGATTATCAGACATGAAACATGATGGATAGGGTGGATTATTATTATTATACCTATTATGCAAATAACACCCAAGCGGATTTTTAAAATGATTAATACCTAATTTTGTAAAAATAATAAAATGGGAAGGTAAGATTCAACCATAAACTCTCCACAAATAACCACAGATATTTGAGATGTTCCAGATTTTTTCTATGAATACACTTTTTTTAGAACTAGTATAATACTGTACATAACTTTACCTGCTTTTTTCAATTAACAATATGTAAGCATCTTTCTATGTCAATAAACATACCTCTGCATATGTTCAGTGGCTTTAATTCAACTTGTTCTCTACTGTTGGACATTTGTATTTGCTTTCTGCTATTTTAAATGTCACAGTCAATCTTAGATAGAAATTTGTGAACTGTTATTTGCTTAATTAGAATAAATTCCTAGAGGTGGAATCTGATTAAAAGGATATAGCAATCTGTAATCTCACCAACAGTTTCTCCAAAGTTTTGCCACCACTGTGCATTATTCTTTTTTAAAAAAATTTAATTAATTTATTTTTGGCTGCATTGGGTCTTCGTTGCTGCGTGCGGGCTTTCTCTAGTTGCGGTGAGCTGGGGTTACTCTTTGTTGTGGTGCGCGCGGGCTTCTCACTGCAGTGGCTTCTCTCTTGTTGCGGAGCACCGGCTCTAGGCGCACGGTCTTCAGTAGTTGTGGCACGCAGGCTTCAGTAGTTGTGGCTCGCGGGCTCTAGAGCGCAGGCTCAGTATTTTGGCGCACGGGCTTCGTTGCTCTGCGGCATCTTCCTGGACCAGGGCTCAAACCCGTGTCCCCTGCACTGGCAGGCAGATTGTTAACCACTGCGCCACCAGGGAAGCCCTGTGCATTATTCTTACAGCATCATAATACCTCACACTTACCAAGCGCTGTTCTAAGCACATGATGAGTATTAACTCATTAATTTCTTACTGAAACCTCATAAGGGAGATACTCTTATCCCCGTTTTACAGATGGAAAGTGGCTGGGCTGGGATCGATCCAGCTTCAGAGCCCATGCTTGTGGCATAGTGACTGCTAGGCCCACAATGGCAGGATGTGGCTGACTGAACTTAAAAGTTGGCTCCACCAGTTACCTATTGTAAGGCTTTAAAAAAATTTGCTTAGTGTCTCCCTTCCACTTTTTTTTTTTCTTAAATCTGTGAAGTAGGTACAAGAGAATATCTCATAAGATGGTGGTCTTTTTTTTTTTAAAAAAACAAAAAGGAAATTTATTGTGTCACAAAACAAGAAATCCAGTGATAGTTTGGTCTACAGTTATTTGATGCAGTAACTCAGTGATGTTCCTTGCTTCTCTTTGCTATCCTTGACGTGCCGACTGTACCCTCAAGAGCTGGCTCCATTTATGGCCACTAGGCCAGAGTTCCAGGAATCATATCCAGTCACAAGATATCCATGTTCCAAAAGAAAGCAGCCATCTTTTCATGTACCTCTTTTTTAGGAATGAGAAATCTTCTTTCCAAAAGTCTACTAACAAGACTTGGCTTGTGCCTCTTTGGGAAGGTTGTCACATGCCCATCCCCAAGCCAATCACTGGCAAGGATCTTCCATGAACATATGGTGAGGAATCAACCACAAAGATTCCACCATTAAACTTCTGGGAAAAGTCTACCAATCAAAAGATAGTAAACCTGTCTTCTTTCCTCAGGATTGTGAACCACTGATGTTTAACATGTATTACTTTATTGGCATCAAGAGGAAAAAAAAGTTTCACGAACATTTATCGTACATTCCGAGTGAAAGGCACCATGCCAGGCACTGAGGAAATACAAATGAAAGACTCAACCTCTTTACTTGTCTTTCCTACCATAGTAGTGGACTCAGGCACAGGAATACGAGCTACTTTGCAAGGCAGTTTTTTTTATAAGTACCATATTTGATGCACAGTTAAAGTATTAGGAGGATAGAGGAGACTCATTAAGAATATTTTTGCTTCAAAGACCATTACACCTAATTTTCTGATTTATGACTGTCAAAGAGCCATAGAAAGATAATACACAAGGTTGAAGAGAACATTTCATCAGCCTTAGCAGGAACAGAACTGTTCTCCAAATGGCGGCCATCACCTCACACCAAAGCATCAGGCAGAGAACCCACAGGGTCAGACCAACCAAAGCACGATGGTGATTTAATTTCCAAGAGACTGTACAGCGCACTGCTTACAAACAAAACAGCTTTTTAATTAAGGTATAACATACATAAAGTGCACCGATGTTAAATGTATAACTCGAGAAATTTTTGTGCGTGAGTGGCAGTAACTCTTAAACATAAAACACTCAGAATAGTGGCTAACACATAAAAAGGGCTCAGTTAAGTACTAGCTGTTGTTTGATCTGCCACTTTGAGAGGTAAAAAATACATTGGTTTCATTTGCATTTCTTTGAGAAATGGGACCGAACATTTTTTTCCTGTGAATTACCTGTTCAAGTCCTAAGGCCTTTTCACTATTGAGATACTAGTCTTTTTTTTTTTTTTTACTAATTTGAAAGAGCCCATTATATAACACTCACTCTTGCCTTACAATGAAATTATTTTTCCCAATTTGTCCCTTGACTTTTAAACTTCTTTGCCACCCACTAGTTTTAAATATTTATGAATTTTATGCTTTCTTTTTTTTTTGTAATTCTACATTCTTTTTTTCAATTTTATTTATTTTTTTTGGCTGCATTGGGTCTTCATTGCTGTGCACGGGCCTTCTCTAGTTAAGCTGAGTGGAGGGCTACTCTTCGTCGCAGTGCACAGGCTTCTCATTGCAGTGGCTTCTCTTGTTGTGGAGCACGGACTCTAGGCACGCAGGTTTTAGTAGCTGCAGCACATGGGCTCAGTAGTTGTGTCTCGCGGGCTTAGCTGCTCTGCAACATGTGGTAACTTCCTGGACCAGGGATTGAACCTGTGTCCCCTGCATTGGCAGACGGATTCTTAACCACTGTGCCACCAGGGAAGTCCCTACATTTTTTGGTTTGAGGGCCTGCACCATTTTACATTCCCACCAGCAATTCACAAGGATTCCGATTTCTCCACATCCTAGTCAACAGGTGCTATTTTCTGGTTTATTTTTATAATAGCCGTCCCAATGGATGTGGTAGTATCTCATTGTGATTTTTATTTGCATTTCTCTAATGTTAATGATATAAAAGCACAACTTTTCATGTGCTTATTGGACATCTGTATTTCTTCTCTGGAGAAATGTCTATTCAAGTCCTTTGCCCATTTTTAAACTGGGTTTTTTGATGAGTTGTGGGAGTTATTTATATATTCTGGATGTTAACCCCTTATCAGAGATATGATTTACATGATATAAACATTCTTAAATGATACACTAATTTTAAAAGGGCTATGGGGGTGGCGGGGTGGGATGAACTGGGAGATTAGGATTGACATATATACACTAATATGTATAAAATGGATAACTAATAAGAACCTGCCATACAAAAAACAAACAAATAAAATTCAACAACAACCAAAAAAGGGCTATAGGAGACTTACTTCCCTGGTGCTCCAGTGGTTAAGACTCTGCGCTCCCAATGCAGGGGGCCTGGGTTCGATCCCTGGTTGGGGAACTAAGATCCCGCATGCCGCACAGTATAGCCATGTTCCAGACAAAGTCACCAGCCTTGTGGAAATTCCATTCTAGTTCATATTTCAGAGCCCCCAAAACTCCAGGCTTTAGTTTAGTGGTATCATTCACTGGGAGGATGAAAACAGGGGATGATCCTTTTTTTTTAGGGGATGATCTGAAGAGGAAGAAATTGAGTTCCATTCACACAGTCTAGTTCAGATGGCAGCCGAATGAATACTCAGTAATGGAAGACTTTAGGGAAACAGTTTCAAAAGCCAAATTGCAGAGGGCTGAAAAGTTAGGAGTTTAAGCAGATGGTATAGACTACTCTAAAGCAGCTTTGGGACAAATGACGGAAACAGATGGGATGGCTGGGGTGTGACAGAATGAGAGATCTTGGTAGGTCAAGTGAAGTAATATGTTGCCATGAGAGTGTGGTGGAAGTATTCCTGGGATCCGGTGGGTAAAGTGAAGTCAAGAGGGCCTAAGACCTAGACCAGTGATTCTCAAACTTGACTCTATGCTCTTTTCCTTTGTAATTTCAAGCTTTGATGTTCTGCTTTAAAAAAAAAAAAAAAAAAAACTTTTGCCCAACTATGTTATTAAATATTCACCTATATTTTAGTATGAAACTTGTAATTTTATTTCTTTATATTTAAACCTTTAAGACATACATACCTTAGTATCCAACTTTGTTTAAAAACAGCCATCCCTGACTCTGTATATTAAATAATTCAACCATTTTACACTTACTTAAAACGACATCCCTATCACATATTAAATTTTTGTTTTTCCTTTTCCTCCTATGTCATAAGAATGTCCAGAGGAACTGAATTTAGTTGACTTCTTTAACTGTATAGAATACCTAGTTGTATTATATGAGAAGGCCATGGCAGGAGAGAAATATAATTCTACACACTAGTATATATTTCTAGACTGACTAGTCTCTTTCACTGACCATCAGACTATTTCTACTAGGCTTTGTATTTCCGGTGAAGTTACACTTTCATATCCGCATGGATACCATGGCTTAAAATGCCCTGTACATCCTCAATACACCTGTAAATTCATTTATCTACATCATTCGGTGCCTACTGTGTACCATGCACCAAGCTAAGGAGTGAACCAGACAAATGCAACTCTTCCCACAATGTGGCATAAATATTATCTAGTAGAAGACAATCCTTAAATATTCACACCAATAATTCATCACACCTGTGTTTGGTGCTACAAAGTACAGCATAATACCCTTTGCAGCTGAGAAGTCTCCTTTCCAGATCTGTTCACTTCTGCACACCTTGAGTGCACAGCCAATTTCCAATTCCCAATGAAAAATACCAGAAGGAACTTGGAGAATTATCTTCAGAGTATTTACAAGATGTCGTAGGCTAATGAGAGGAGTAGGAAATAATAGTTAAAACAAACCCCTAAAATATTAGGCAACAAAGTCCCATCAGCTCAATGCACTTGGAGACAGTCCTTTAAATTCTCAGGTCTATATCCTGAGCAAAGCCAGTCCCATGGCAGATGAGATCCCAAACAAGTTAAATAAGATCAAGAATGTGGCAGAAAGGCAACTCCAATGCAGGATCATTTTGCCTTTTGAAAGGGAAAACCTGTTACTACCTTTTTATGTACTGTGCTCTATTTTCCTGGGGTGTCCCTATTCTCTACAATTAATAGGTTTCAAAAGTGTGGGCAACGGGGAGGAATAATTTTAATAGCTGAAACAAACAAAAAAATTCCTTTATGAGAAAAAGAAAAAACAAAACCAAAAAAACCACAAATTTTTCCAACCAGCAAATTCTACATGCACTGAGAGACTACAGAGCCACTGACAGTGATTAAACCAGAGCACCAGTTTTCCAGCACAAACTGGAAAGCATTTTTTTTTAAATTAAAGTAGATATGTCTGAGGGCATCTAAATATAAGTAATTCTTTTCTTTGTAAAAAATTTCTCCCTCGGGGTGGGATAGGGAGCGTGGAAGGGAGACACAAGAGGGAGGGGATATGGGTATATATGTATACATATAGCTGATTCACTTTGTTATAGAGCAGAAACTAATACAACATTGTGAAGAAACTATACTCCAATAAAGATGTTAAAAAGTTCCCCCTCACTGGACCCATTTTGATGGTAACAAATAAATGTGACTTTATAATAACCTAAGAAAAAACCCAACCTAGGTTGTTTTATCCAAGAGGCCAATTTTTTTTTTTTTTTTTTTTGTGGTACGCAGGCCTCTCACTGTTGTGGCCTCTCCCGTTGTGGAGCACAGGCTCTGGACGCGCAGGCTCAGCGGCCAAGGCTCACGGGCCCAGCCGCTCCGCGCATGTGGGATCCTCCCGGACCGGGGCACGAACCCGCGTCCCCTGCATCGGCAGGCGGACTCTCAACCACTGCGCCACCAGGGAAGCCCCAAGAGGCCAATTTAAAACAAAAACAAATGGGTAACTTGTATTTTTACTTTAAAATAAGTTTGAGATTTCTGAAGTCTATGCTGATGAAAGAGGATGCCAACAAATTCACTCATCACCATACATAAAGTTAAGGTTTCTAAACTAAATCTCTTTAGCATGAGATCAAAAACAGTCTGCTCTTAGAAGATGCCCAAATGCTATCTCTTCCAACTCTTTAAAAGCCAGCTTCTGTTTCTCCAAGAAGCAAAATACATTCAATATTGCAAAAAAGCACCACAGGCGTCTGAAATGCAAAATAACCGGCAAGCCACATTCTTTTTCACAGAATTAGCAGGCATCTATCACCTGTTTCTCAGATTGTTTATTTCCCTGTTTCTTTTTTTTCACTGGCAGGATGGTCCAGAACCTCTATTTTGCCTTTTCCATCTTCTGAATGAGGAAGCTTAATGGTATCGATGGTAACTTCACCTTCAGAAGAGGTGCTATCATCTTCATCCTCAAATTCTGAACTGTCCTCTGAACAGTCTTGTGAATTCTCTTCTGAACTGTCCTCTTCTTTTGAATTAGACTGATTCATCTCAAACAAGGCCACATCCTGCAAAACACCACCATGTGGGAAATTTATTTCAGGGCAGTTCCCTAAAAAGTTACAGTAACAGCTTTGGGAAGGGACCAACCTTTAGCCCAAGCAGCACGCAGGACAGAAAACATTCTTTTTTTTGGCTGTGCCACGTGGCTTGCAAGATCTTAGTTCCCTGACCAGGGCTCAAACCCAGGCCCTCAGCATTGAAAGCATGGAGCCCCAACCCCTGGACCACCAGGGAATTCCCCCGGACAAGAAAAGTTCTTAATACAATATGGCACTATTATTCTTTCAGTTGCCAGAGTCCACCATAATGATTTATATTTACTGCAAGTCTAAAAAGTCCCCCACAACCGAATTCTATATATCCTGATTATATTCAACACAATTCACTCAACAAATATTAACAAGTATCAACATGAACCAGGTACCACACTAGTGGCTCAACAACAACAAAATCCTGGCCTTTGTGGAACTTATGTTTTTGAGGAGTTGGCAAATCACGGCCTGCAGGGCAGACCCAGCCCACTGCCTGTTTTCGTGCAGCTCTGAGCTAAGAATGGTTTTTACACTTTTCAGTGGTAGAAAAAGCTAATCAAAAGAGTAATATTTCATGAAACATGAAAATTATATGAAATTCAAATTTCGGTGTCCATAAATAAAGCTTATAAAACTTGCCTATTCATTACATACCACCTGCAGCTGCTTAGACACCGAAATGGCAGAAATGAGTAGTCACAACGGACACAGTAGGGCCCACAAAGCCTAATGTATTCACTATCTGGCCCCCAACAGAAAATGTTTGCTGACTTCTGTTCTAGTTGGGAAAGAAAGACAATAGACAATTACACAGAAAACATAGTGTAGGGCAGTGAAGATTATTTTAAAAAATAAAAGCTAATAATAGAGCCACCGAGAAGGCCTCTCAAGGTGACAAGCGATGAGAGATGGAAGGAGTCAAGACGCAGGAATCTGGGGAGGGGCATTCTGCAAGGAGGGAAAAGGCCCGGAGCAAGGAGATGGAGACTGCAGTGCAGTCACTGAGGGTCCTTGGTGGGAGACAAGGTCAACAGAGAGCTGGAGGCAGGATCACACAGGCCCCCGAAGGACTCTGAATTAATTAGAAACGTGATGGCAAGCCCCCTGGTTCCCAAACTGCAGGCCACACACTGGGTGAAGAACAGACTCTGGGAAGAAAGGGTGGAAGTAGGAAGACTGGTTGGGAAATGACCGGGATAATCCAGAGGGGAGACCGTAATCACCTAGAGAAAGGGTGGTGGATGCCGTGTGGAAATGGCTGGATTTGGGATGTGTTCTGGAGGTAGAGCTGCCAGATCTGCTGATGAATCAGATATGATTCTTAACAATGGTGTCAGCGCTGTCCAGACACGAGTGTTATACAGGGAATTCCAGTGTAGAAATAAGATATGAGCCTAAATTGAGAGACAGTTTTCACGTGTGGCTTATGTGATCAGTTATTCTGTTATACACATCATTTACTTTTGCATTCTCAATGAATCAGACTATGATTACCTCTTTTGGGCCTTAGATGGGAAAATAAGAAAAAAATCCAGTTAGAACGCTTAGTAAATAAATGCTTCAAGATAACAAATGTACTATTTGACTTGAAAAAGGCCTTGCTATGATGCTGAATTACTAAATTCCTAAACTTCACCCAGGGAAGCTTACTGACCTATGAGATCCTTAATCATCACATGACCGAGTATCTATGCAGTACTGGAAACATGAGCTGACTTTGAAAGAAGGAAAAAAACACGCAGAATTAAAATTTAAAAGTTCTCTTTTTCAGGCGACGAGGCATACTGGTAATTTTACATTATGAAATGAAAAGAAAGCATAGTTACCATTTGTATAACTTTTCCGAGAGTCTCGTCAATATTTTCAATATTGAAATGACCAGGTGGTACAGCTGCCATTTCTTTCCTTAGCTTTTCGTTTGCCTGAGCCATCTGTGGGAGAAAGCTCTGTACTTGGTCCAATACTAAGGAGAGAAAATATAGTTTATCAATATTTATGTTAGTATTTGGCCAAACTTCAAATTTTTAAATCCAGAATTTCCTGTAAAAACACTTCTAAATTTGACAGGAATAACAATAATTATAATAAAATCTTTCAAATTTTACAAACTCCCATCCTCTCCTGAATTCTTAAAACGGTAGGACTACACAATTCTGCAATTATTTCTCAATGTTTTGTGTTTCTCATATATGCCCAGGACTGGAAATTCCTAGAAGGCTGGCATTCAACAAACAGTAACTCAATAAGTAGGCAGTAGGACTTAATAATTAAATGCACGAGGCTCCGAGGCTTTGGGGTCACACCGACGATGATAATAGAACCCCAGTACCACCTCTTACTATCTGAGTTACCTTGGGCATGTTAATGAAGCAATGGCTGTTTTTACTTGCCCAACATCTGTTCCCCTTTCTTCTGATAATGTAACGATGACTTTCCTTTTAAGCTCTGTCACTCTTAGTCACTCTTGTCCCTACCCCATTCATGCCGACGTGTTCCACAACCTTGGCCACTATGATTTGGTTTAACGACACTGTGATCTGTCAGGCCAATCAGAGATCACCCTGGGACTCTGGTTGGAACTGTTGAGAGAAATATCCCTTCTTTCCACGTAAATGACTAAGTGAGCTGCTGAATGTAAGCCTGGAGCTGCTGATAAACTGGCCCACCTGCCACCCGTCGTGGAAGAGCTTGTTCTAGATGAAGTCAACACCTAGGAAAGCAGAACTAAGAGATACAGAGCAGAAGATCCCGGATGATGCCAAGCACCTGGATGCAGATATACCTGAAATCACTGGGGTATTTTTCCCCAACAAAATGAGCCAACATCGTTCGGCTGAAGGCAATGTGAACTGGGTTTCAGTCATTTACAACCACAGAAGTCTAACTAATACGTTTAATTTAACCAATCAAAACCTGTTTACTCACCTGTAAAACAGGGATGATAACTGAAAGGCACTATGGTAAGCACAGGGGAGTCAATAAACAAGGGATTTCTAATTTCTTTAGCTCTAAAAAGAGGCCCGGCACATAACTATGCACATCATAGGCTCTCAGAACTCCTTAAGTCACTGATACAACCACAGAACAGCTGACTGAAATGTCCAGAGTACGGAAGAAGAGAAGAAAGTCGAGGTGAAGGTCAAGAAATGGCCTTTAATTGTGAAACAGGGCGGCTGGAAGGATTCCAGATGGCATACCCAACTTGGAAAAGAGTTTGGCAATTTTTTCTTCATTAAAGAATACTTTTCATATGACCCAGAAATTCCACTCAGAGATATGTACCCCCCCCCCCAAAATAAAAACCTATGTCCACACAAAAGCTTGGATTTGAACGGGGAGCCACCATGCAGTCATTTTAGCTGTTGCAGATTTAGTGCACACTATAGTTAAGTTCCCCTCTCGGAATACTCATCATTTCTTAGTTTATAGACATGATAACTTCATGCATCATTTACATTGTTTTTACTACTTCTTGTCTTTCTTCTTTTTTTTTTTTTAAACATTCAGAGTGAATTACACAGAACCGGAGTATTACATGAATGCTACCTGAACAAAGTATGAGTGGTCTATGAGCGTGCAGTACAGCAATATGACAGAGTAATTAATGAAGAGAACTGGCCCTGTTATGTTATGAGTAACATTTACTATTTAAGTAATTATGTCCAATTTAATGGGATCTGGTAGTGTTTTCCCACACATGAATATTGAATTCGGGACTCAGTAACCTCTAGAAAAATTTCCCATGGAGATTAACAATAATTGGTTTTGATTTCCAAAAATCCATCCCACAAGGATTTTTTCTGGGCAAGGTTACCCTCTTAAATCAGGGGAATAATGTATTATCCCTGTGCACTGAATTCACAACGTAATTCCCAAGTAAGACTCGCTCGGCTTCACTCTCTGTGGTTTGATATCTGACAACAAAGGCAGATACTGTCCCATCAAATAAGCGCTTAAATAGACAGAATTTCACATCAGAGGGTTCTTGAGAGAGAGAGAAAGGAAGAGAGAGAGAGGGAAGAGTACTTACGGGGACTCCTCTCTATCCGAACTGTTTGAAGAGTGGAATTCTTTCTGGAATTAGGCTTGGAGTTGATGAGCAACCTGTCCCAAATACCTGCAAACACACACACTTCATTTACTATAGCGTAAAGAAACAGGAGCCCATCAGCAAACTTTCCAAGACCACCCTCAAGCCCTCAGGTTTTGACCATTTGTTCCTCACTTCCCAACACATATCTTAAAAAAAGAAGCACTCCAAGTTCCATTACAACATTTTAGCTCTGCACGCAGATCTCCCCTTTCTTAAATCTGTCTCCTACATCTCTGCGTCGCCAATGCCAGGTAATAAATGAACACTGAACTGCACCTTTCTGGGTCAGAAACCCATCAATGACAAATGTGGGTCGGCGATGACAGAACACAAGAAGCAATACAAAGTACCATAAGGGTTAAGTGAAGCCAGAAATTGTTTACCAGCTGCATTATATTGGACAAATCACCTAAGCTTTCTGAGCATTAATTTCTTCATTTATAAAACATGCCTGCCAGATTAGTTCCCCCTCAGTAAAGATGTCCAACCTAGACAAAACAGCTCTTTAAACCTCCCCACTCCCAATTCCGTCTATTCAGGCTTACATTCACAACTCCTCAAATCAACCCAACTCTCCAGCTCATCAGAGCTCAGAGAACAGGACTTGTCTTTCAAAACCCAAGGCTTTGCGCACCGTGTTTCCAACACCTCGAAAATCTCTTCACTCTGGTGTAAAAATCCCGTTCACCCTCAGAGCAGCAGCTCAACATTCCTTGCTTACTACCTTAGACCTAGCAATTGGATTAGTGCAAAGAGCATGGGCTCTGGAGCCACGCTGATTGGATTCAAATCTCAGTTTTGCCACTTCCCAGCCACACGTTCTCCAGCAAGTTACTCATCTGTATGATACACCAGGTCTCAGTTTCCTCATCTATAAATGGCGATAACAGAGCCTTCTACACAGGGTGGTTGTGAGGATTAAATTAGTGAATTAATTCCTGGGGCAAAGCAGGCACTAAGAAAGCTTCGGCTATTATTATTATTATAACTTCTTTGGATGTTCTGGATTCTCACAGAATCTTTTCTTCAAAATAGTATTTAAGGAGGGCTTCTCTGGTGGCGCAGTGGTTGAGAGTCCGCCTGCCGATGCAGGGGACACGGGTTCGTGCCCCGGTCCGGGAAGATCCCACGTGCCGCGGAGCGGCTAGGCCCGTGAGCCATGGCCGCTGAGCCTGCGCGTCCGGAGCCTGTGCTCCGCAATGGGAGAGGCCACAATAGTGAGAGGCCCACGTCCGGCAAAAAAAAAAAGTATTTAAGGAGAATATGCCCAAGACCTTAGGTGTATTCTTCTTCTCAAAAAAAAAAAAAAAAAAGAAAAGAAAAACAAATTCTATACATACTACTACTTCCATTTTCCCAATGTAAAAACTGAGGCGTTGGGAATGTAAACAACTCTCCTAAAGTTCCATAGCGAATAACTCGTGGGGCTGGGATTCGAATCCTTGCTTTTTAATTCTCTATTATGGTGTCTGAAATCCTGTGCGGATTTCCTGTACCCGTCTTCCTCTAGAGAGAGGCACTAAGGGTGGCTCTGTGGATATCTGCCGAGGAAGGGTGGTTAATACTCATCCGCTCCCCTTACCAGTCAACTGCTGGGACCCAGAGCCGACCATAAGGCCGTCCCCTTAGGGGAGGTGTCTTGCTGTGGCGCACATCAGTGGGCGCTCACCGCGGTGCGGGATACAGGAACCACGCCCAGGCCCGAGGCCGGGTGCGCGCCCCCAGCCGCCCGGTCCCACACCGAGTCCTGCGGCCACCCCGGGGGTCCCTCGGTGGGGCCAGGCCTGGGCAGGGAGCCGCCGACCGGTCCCCGGCTGCTCCGGCAGCGCGACCCCTGCCGCACGTGCGCGGCCCACGCTGCCGCCACCCGCCCGTCACCTCCGCGGCCGCCGCTGCCCGCCGTCAGCAGCTCCCTGGACACCGAGACCCCGGAGCCGTCCCGGGAAAACGAGGAACAGCTCGCGTCCGGCTGGGATTCGCCGTGGGCCTCCATGCTGCTCGTCCGTCTTCAGAGCAGCCCCTCCAGGTCCGGATGCCGGAAAAAGGCTGGGGAAGAGGGCGGGGCCAGGACTACACTTAGAGGAAAGTCGGAGGGGCGGGGCGAGGGCGGAGCGAGGGTGGCCTGCGGCGAGGGCGGCCCCTAGCGGAGTGAGTAGGCCATTCCTATCGTGGGAAAAGGAAGGAGGAGGTTCTGGGGACCCTGTGATTGGATGAAAGAGCTGGCAAGGCTGGCTTTTTAGCTAAACCTGAAGAGCGCACGGTAGGGCTGCCCTCCTTTTCTTTTTTTTCTGTTTTTAATTGTGGTTAAAAAAAACACATAACACAGAATGTACCATCTTAACTGTTTTTACGGGTACAGTTCAGAAGTGTTAACTCTACATTGTTATGTAACAGACCTGCAGAATTTTTTGCAAAACTTAAACTCTATATCCACTGAGCAACCTCCCCATTTCTCCCTGACAATCACCATTTTTAACTTTATTTTATTTATTTATTTTTGCGGTACGCGGGCCTCTCACTGTTGTGACCTCTTTCCTTGCAGGGCACAGGCTCCCAACGCTCAGACTCAGCGGCCATGGCTCACGGGCCCAGCCGCTCCACGGCAGGTGGGATCTTCTCAGACCGGGACACGAACCCCTGTCGCCTAGCATCGGCAGGCGGACTCTCAACCACAGCGCCACCAGGGAAACCCTGACAATCACCATTTTAACTTCTGTTTCTATGAGTTTAACTATTTCAGATACTTCATATAAGTGGAATCATACAATATTTATCTTTTCGCAACTGGCAGATTTCACTTAGTATAATGTTCTCAAAGTTTATCCACGCTGTGGCAAGTAATAGTATTCCCTTCTTTTCAAAGGCTGAATAGGGGCTTCCCGGGCCTTCCCTGGTGGCGCAGTGGGTGAGAGTCCGCCTGCTGATGCAGGGGACAAGGGTTCGTGCCCCGGTCCGAGAAGATCCCACATGCTGCGGAGCGGCTGGGCCCGTGAGCCATGGCCGCGGAGCCTGCGCGTCCGGAGCCTGTGCTCCGCAGCGGGAGAGGCCACAACAGTAAGAGGCCCGCGTACCGCAAAAAAAGATAATAATAATAAAATAAAATAAAGGCTGAATAATATTCCATTCCATGCACATACCACATTTCCTTTACCCATTCGTCCCTTGATACCTGGGTTGCTTTCTCCCGGATATTGTGAATAATGCTGCAATGAACATAGGTATGCAAATATATCTTTGAGGTACTGCTTTCAATTCTTTTGGATTTATACCCAGAAGTGTGATTACTGACTGTATGGTAATTCTATTTTTAACTTTTTAAGAACTTTTGTACTGGTTTCCATAGTGACTGCACTATCTTATTCCCACCAGTAGGGCATAAGCGTTCCAATTTCTCCACATCCTCACTAAGGCTTATTTTCTTTTTCTTTCTTTCTTTCTTTCTTTTTTTTTTACAGTGGCCATCCTAGTCAGTGCGAGGTGATGACTCATTGTAGTTTTGATTTGCATTTCTCTAATGATGAGTTATGTTGAGCATCTTTTCATGTGTTCACTGATCGTTTGTATATCTACTTTGGAGAAATGTGTATTCACATCCATTGCCCATTTTAACTCAGATTGTATGAGTTATTTACATATTCTTATCAGATATATGATAATGTTTTGGAGACATAGACCATTATGAACATACAAGGACTCAGGAAATATTGTTCCCATACCCCTTTTAAAGAATTTACTAGAGAATACAATTCAGAAAATAATTGGAGAAATTCAACTTAAGTTTTGGTGGTGAGCATTTTACAGTAGAATTGGGGAGAAACAGTGAGAATAAGGTTGAAAGAATAGTATTTAATTTATATAGGTTTTGATAATATGGATATAACACAAATATGAAAAATGGGGAGGAAGCAGAGACTATATATGAAGAGAAAAGCTGACTTTTTAAAAACTGGGACTAAAAGGGTAATACTTTAAGTTAGTTGCTGGGGGTAAAGGAGAGAAGAGAAAGAGGAGATGACTTGCAAATTACAATATTGTTCATAGTGGGAAGACAATATAAAAAAGGGGGCGTACTGAATGGTATTGAGTAAAGGTATTAGAACAAAATAAAAATATTCCTAAATACCCAAATTAATGAGATAGAAAGAGAGAGAGAAAGAAATAAAACAGACTTCATAGGAAAGACTTTATATGATTATGACAAAACTGAAGCAAAGCATATCAATTGTATCAATACATGCAATAGGGCTTAACTGACCTATAAAAAGAAAAGAATTTTCAGATTGGATAAAAAGTCAATATCCAACTCTATGCTGGATAGAAGAGACTTACCTAAAATATAAGATTAAAATGGTAAAAATAAAAGGATGGTGTTTTTAAAAATTTAAGTGTACCTGGTATATCTATAACAATTCTAAATAAAACCTACATTTAAAAAAGGGTGGGGGGGATCAAAGCCACAATGAGATATCACCTCACACCTGATAGAATGGCTATTATGAAAAAGAGAAGAAACAGCAAGTGTTGGAGAGGATGTGGAAAAAAGGGAACACTTGAACACTGTTTATGGAAATATACATTGGTGCAGCCACTGTGGAAAACAGTATGGAGGTTCCTCAAAAAATTAAAAATAGAACTATCATATAATCCACCAAGTTCACTTCTGGCTGTTTATCTGAAGGAAATGAAATCACTATCTCAAAAACATATCAGCACCTCCATATTTTGCAGCATTATTTCCAATAGCCAAGACATGGAAACAACCTAAGTGTCTATCAACAGGTGACTGGATAAAGAAAATGTGATACTTATATAAATTCAGCAATATAAAGAAGGAAATCTTCCCATTTGTAACAACGTGCATGGACCTCAAGGTTATTATGCTAAGCAAAATAAGTCAGACAGAGAAAGACAAATACTGTGTGTTCTCACTTATATGTGGAATCTAAAAAAAAAAACCAATAGAACACATAGGTACAGATTGGTGGTTGCCAGAGGATAGGCGTGGCAGTGGGTGAAATGGGTGAACTTCTAGTAAGATAAATAATTCCTGGAGATGTAATGTACAGTATGGTGACTATAGTTAACTATACTGTCTTGTATATTTGAAAGTTGCTAAGAGAATAGATCTTAAAAGTTCTCATCACAAGAAAAATAATTTTAAGTGTGTGAGGTGATGGATGTTAACTTATTCTGGTAATCATTTTGCAGTACATACATATATCAAATCATTATGTTCTACACCTAAAACTAATACAATGTTATATACCAATTATATCTCAATTTAAAAAAAAGTAAACAGGGTCATGACTTTATTATTAGACAAGCAAGAATTCAGCCTTGTTCCCCCTAAAGGAAACAAAAAGACACTTTATAATGCTAAATACTGCAATTTGCAAAGAGGAAACTATCATTAATATCCATGTGCCCAATAAAACAGCAACGAGTATTATAAAGCAAACTGAAAAGGAATGCAAAGATAAATAAGCAGAAACTCTAATAATTGGAAATTTTAACACGCTTTCATAACAGAATAGACCTAACTGGACAAAAAAATGTGTATGGATACAGAAGACCTAAACAAAATTGTAAACAAAGTAGATCTAATAAATGTAAACGCTGAATCCTGATAATAGAGCTTAAACTTTCTTCTAAATCACATGGAAAATTCACCAAATTGACATATTATAGTCCACCAAGAAAATTTCAATACATTCCAAAAATGTAAATGATATAAGGGGCCTTCTGTGATCACAATTCTATATAACTGGCAAATAATGACATTAAAAAAATCTCTTCCACCTAAAATTGTAAAAACACACTGCTAATCAATCCTTGCATCAAGAGGAAATAGTGAAATGAAACTGTGCCCCCCAAAAGCTAAGTATTGAAAAAGTCAAGAAAATGACAAACCACTAGCTAACCTAAACCAAAATAGGGAGTGGAGGAAGGTTTGAAGGTATAAACATATGAAATAAAAGGTAATGGAACAATAACCATAAAATCAGAGGAAATGTATAAAAACTTATAAACACTACTTTGCACAACTCTGTGCAAATAAAACTGAAAACCTGTATGAAACCATTTGAAATGGTTAATGTTCCATAAATATATAATTTACACAATTTCCCCAGAATCAATAGCAAGTCTAAAGAGAGCAATTTCTACAGACATTACAGAGAAGGTTTTCAGAGCTCCCACATAAAAACACCATGCCCAGTTGGTTTTACAAGGGGCTTTCTATCAAACTTTTAAAGATCAGATAAATCTAATGCTACTTAAACTATTTCAGAGTATGGGAAATAAAAGGAAATTTCCCAAGTTCTAAGAAATGAATATAGCATTGATACCCAAACTTCACAATGATTGTACAAAAAAGAAAATTAGGGACTTCCCTGGTGGTGCAGTGGTTAAGAATCCGCCTGCCAATGCAGGCGACATGGGTTCTAACCCTGGTCCGGGAAGATCCCACATGCCGTGGAGCAACTAAGCCTGTGCACCACAACTACTGAAGCCCACGCACCTAGAGCCCGTGCTCCGCAACAGGAGAAGCCACTGCAATGAGAAGCCCGCGCACCGCAATGAAGAGTAGCCCCCTCTCACCGCAACTAGAGAAAGCCCGTGCACAGCAACGAAGACCCAATGCAGCCAAAAATAAATAAATAAAATAAAGTTTAAAGAAAAGAAGAAGAAGAAAATTATACACCTGGCTTAATTGGGTTTCCCTAGAAAGCCAATATAGAGACGAGGTTCAAGTGCTAGTAGCTTGGGAGCCAGAGGGGGAAAGAGAAACGAGGAAGGAAGGGAACCAATAATGTGTTACTATCAAGCAAATTGTGGCTAAGGGCAACTGGAACGTAATCCTGCTGGGGAATTCCCAGAGTTATCCTGGGTGAGCCTTGGTACTTATCCACCAGCTCATGTTAGTCATTGGTTGAGGGCTGCTCCAACGGGGTGCAAATTTCCCAGCATTTCTGGCGGGCTCCTTGCTCTCTAGTTAAGTGGACTCCACTGGCCAGAGAAAATCTTCAGGCAAAGAGTTGTAAATGCTGGTCATTGAAAACTGGGCAGATGTGTACACAAATAGTAAGTGCCAACGTGGTATGGGTGAGGCACTGACAGCCTTTACTCAAGACCAGTCTTAATTATGAATATTGATGCAACAAATTAAATATTAGCAAACAGAATCCAAGAGCACATTAAAAAATAGATGCCATACAAGAGATGCTGATTCCAGGAGAAATTAGTATATTTATTAAAATAGTATAGTCATTAATATAATACATCAGTTTAACAGAATTAAGAAGAAAAATCACATAATCATCTCTATAGATGTTAAAAAGATATTTGACAAAATTCAACATTCAGTAAGATGAAAATTGATACCCATTATGCATGATAAAATGTGTATACCTCTGCCCCAAAATCAGCATTTAACTTAATGGGGAAATACAGGGCTTTCCTGCTGAAGTCTCTAGACGAAATACAAGGATGTTCAGAGTCTTCACTAGTACCTAAACACTGAATTGGCAATGTTAGCCAAAACAGTTACATAAAAGGAAACAGTGAGAAACAAGAATTCGAAAGCATGAAGTAAGACTATTTCTAGATGCAGATGTTATGATGGTATACCTGGGGGTGGGAGTGGGGGAAGCATCAGAAAAACTGCTACTAACAAGAGAATTCGGTAAAGTAGCAAGAAATAAAATAAACACACAAAAATGCCACCCAGTCTGAAAATATAGTGGAAGGGAAAACCCATTTATAAGAGGAATGAGATAAAATACCTCGTCATAAGCTTAACAAGAAATCTGCAAAAAATGTATGAAGAAAACCATAAAACATTCTGGAAATATAAAAAACAGATTTCAGTAAATGGAACGATATAACATAGATAATCCATGGTCTTGGATAGAAAGATTCAACGTCAAAACATGTCAATCTCCTAAAGTACACTATGAAAATTTCCCAATCCTAATATAAATACCAAAAGATATTTTTTTCTCTTTGAGAGATTATAAAGTTCATACAAAAAGACGAACAAACAGTAGCAGCAGGGAGACTCTGAAAAGGAAAAGCTATAGTGGGAAGGGGGAGCTACCCCTGGTAGATATTAAAAACATGAAGTCTGCATAATAATTAAAAACAGTATTGGTACACAAAAGAGGGGACAAAAAAGAAAACTCAGAAGGAGATCCCAGAGCAGTGGGAAATTTGGTGTAGATAAGGGGAGCATCTCAGATCAGTAGGGAGAAGATGGGCTTTTTAATAAGTGGCATTGGAACAAAATAATAGCCATTTGGAAAAAAAAAGGAAAGTTGCATCCATTCCACACACTATGCATCCAAATAAATTGAAAATGTATTAGAGATTCAAACTTTAAAAATGAAACCTTAAAAGTAATGAGAGAGAGAGAGGGGGAGGGAGGGAGGGAGGGAGGGAGAAAACATTTTCTTTATAACTGGAATCAATGGGGAAATTTTTCTTAACTATCATTCAAAATACAGAAGCAGTAAGAGAAAAGATCCATGATCTGACTATACAAAAATTCAAAAATAAACTTTATATAACAAAAATCAGCATAAGCAATGTAAAAAGGCAAATGACAAACTTGAAAACAAGATTTCCAACTTATCTCACTGCCAAGTGTCAATACTCATAACATTAAAAGCTTCTAAAAACTGAGAAGAAAAAGACCAATAACTCCACGGAAAAACGGGTTGGAGAAATGAACCAACAATTCACAGAAATAGAAATACAAATAATGCTCAAGCATATTTTTAAAAAAAGGTGCTCAAACTCATATTAAACAAACACACAAGAGAAAATGACACTGGAGAACCATTTCTCATCTATCAGAAAGGCAAGAATAAAAAATTACAACATACCTACTGGCAAAGTTGTGGGGATATCCAGACATTGTCATACACTAATGTTGGGAATGCAAAATGGTCGAGTTGCTATGGGAGGGAATAGGCATTATCTAGTAAAATTACAGATATGTATTTACCTTTATACCCAGAAATTCCTATCAATACTCTGGGAAAAAATTCAAGATAACATACACACTGTGGCACTATTTGCAATAGTAAAAATTAAAATAACCCAGATGTCTATCATTGGGGATCTATTTGAATAAACACAAAATGGAATACTATGCAATGTAAAAGATGAGAAAAATATGTATATCCTGCTATGGAGTGATTTTCTGGATATATTGATAAGTGAATAAAGCAAATTGCAAGAGTGTTTATAATATGCAGCCTTTTGTGTAATAAAATGAGGGAAATACCTATATATGTTTATATACATGCACACACACATACATATGCACATATACTTATGTCTTCAAAAAGAAGCAATGGAGGATAAGCCAAAAAAGAATGAAATAGTTACCTATAGGGGAAAGGAAGAAACAGGGAAGGTATTAGACTTCTCCGAATGCGCTGTTTTATAGTTTTGTCTTCGGAATCATGTAAATACTTTATACTTAAAAAAAAATTAAATACAAAAGGAAATAAAACCCACCCAAAACTGAAAACAGACTGAAATAACTGAATTTAACTATATATCAAGTTTGTGGCCTAACAACACAGAAAAGAATTATTTTAGGCGACTTTAAACCTCAATATTTGGACGGTACATCCTTAGTAAGATGTATCTTAAGGACAATGACAATAGCTACACACCCTCAGAGAAATCTTAAATTGTATTCAATCATCTTAATTTTTCATACTACTATTGGTATGGTTATTTTGAAACTGCTATGTAAATATTTTAGATAGAACAAATAAGTAATTATATTAACACCATTTGCAGCTTAGATGTTTTGTTCAAGAGAAAAGAAATAAAAGCAAAACCCTCCTGTAATCTTAAATTTGAATTGCCAATATCTGTATAAATTCATGGCTTCCTTTTCTCTTTCTGAAAAACTACTTATTCCCTAGCTTGGTCCACTGGAAGGTCTAGAAACAATAGCAACCCACCATACAAGTATCCCTGAGCCCAGATGGTGCCTGTTAAATACCTTTCCCCACTAAAAGGAATAGAGCTTCTTAGATAAATGACTGATTTCAAGTCTGGGTCAGGAAATATAAACCTGGGACACCTGTGGAGCCAGAAAACAAGGACGCTCTCAAAGACTATTGGGGTCATGTCAAAAGGAATCTGGAACTAACTCCAGAAATTCCCACTAGCCCAAACTGACAAAATCTGGATCTGCCAACCATTCCGACATCACTAAAAGTGTGACCAACCAGTTTGTGCCCTGCTGCCTTAATGCGTTAGGAAGTGCACAGTACCACCTAATATGTTTTGTAAAATAATGACAGCTTTTCTAAATCAAGCGCCTGGTTCTAACTACCATTTTATAGGAAATATGAGGAACAGAGGGATAAGTGAAACTACTCAAGGAAGCAATCAGCCTAATCTAGAATATGGGAAATTCTACAGGTTAAATTTCTGTTTTCTTCAAAGGGAAAATCATACAAAAAGAAGATGAGCTGTTTTAAATTTTAAGATACTTAAAAGGCGTATAAATATAAGAAACTTGTTGGTTGACCTGCATATAGGTTATAGTTATTATCATGGGCAAAAGCTCTAATCATGAGAGAAGGGAAGCAGCCCCCGATTGCTGATTGGGTGTTACCTTAAAACTTTTCCGAGAAATTGGAATTAAGATTGCTATCCAAAAGTTAAAATGTAAAACTAAACAACTTGGGTTGTGGGCCCGCCATTGAATTAGCTGAAACAATTAGGATGAGCCTAATTGGTTTAGGCAAATCAGGGCCTACCCCTCCAGCTGGGGGTAGGCGTGTCAATATCACCCAGAAGGCAGAGCTGCTGTTATACGGAGAGGGTGCAAAGGAAATTAGGGAGGCATCCACATGTTTACTGCAGCCAATAATATTTGGGATTTATTATTTTGAGAGTTTTTTCCTAAGAGGTAAATTTTACTCATTTTTTATCTTCAGCAGACTCACCAAACTGATTATTTATGTTGGTAACTTTTCAAGTTGCTATTACCTGACTCTCAGGCCCATAGGAACAATTACCTACTTAATTTAATTACCCAGTTTTGCAAGTCAAAACTATTTTATCTCTAGAGACATGGATATTTTAATGCTGAAAATTATGGTGTAATTACATTGCAAATAATTTATTTTGGTTAGCCTCATAATTCATCCATTTAATGCTACGGATAAAATCAAACATTTATGTCAAAGAAATGATTTATTTTCTAGCAACATAACGTGTTCACGCAGGGGGAGGGAGTAGGGAGGCATGGGGAACAGGATTTTATTTCCTAGTTTGGAAGAGTAGCCGCCTTAAATAAACTGGCTTAAACCTTGATTCTTTGCCTCACCTGCTGGAATTTAGAAAAAAATATTTTAAGGGTTGAATTTTGTATACAGTGCAAGGTGTCATTTCTTTGTCAAAGTTCCATCCATAGTATGGAACAAATGAGATCTGTGTTAAATTCTGCTAAATATTAATGAACCAGAACTAACACCCATGAGTTAAATCCTGAGAGAGGACTGGAAGGAAACACTTTTTTTTAAAAACATTGGTAAATTGTGTACAGTTTGTACTGTTCCCTTTTTCTCATCCTACACTACCTCTTCCATCTATCTTATGTTAAGAACACTTTGCAGGTTTAGACATCCTGATTATAAACTATGACAGGGCCCCCAAATTGCCATCCAGGACAGAGAGATCTCTATTATTTTAAAATGAATAGTTTCATTTTCACAAAAGCTGTCTTCCTTTGAAGCTGCCCAAACAGACCACCTACACACTGGCTAGAAGTTCCTGGGTTTTTTTAGCCAAGAATACAGAAGGTATCAAAAGAGGGGTGGCTACAGAGAGCAGAAGCAAAACCAGCACGTTTTTGTATAGCTTTTACCTCTGCACTGGTGGGATGTTACCAAAATAACTCTTTATGTCCCTGTTCCCCCATCTCAATTTTTTGTCGCTTTTTGGGGGATAAAATTTCTGATTTATAGACAAGTTGCAACAGTATTATAACCCCTGTAAACCGTTTACCCAGATTCAAAAATGGTTATATTTTGCCCCACTTGTTTTTTGCTTTGTCATATTTTTCTTTCTCTCCCCACACCATACAACACAATCCTTTTTTTGAATAATTCAAGAGCAAATTGTAGACTCCCTACTCTGTTTAACCTATAAATACATCAGTATATAAATCCTAAGGATATTTTCTTACATAACCAGAGTACAATGAACAAATCAGACAGTTTAACATGAATATAGTACCACTATGTAACCCATTGTTTGTATTCAAACTTTAATTGTCTCGATACCATCCTTTATAACTTTTTTTTTTGCCAGTCGAGGATCCAACACAAGATCATGCACTGCATTCAGTCCTCTCTATCAATCTGTGACAGTTTCTCAGTCATTTTTTCTTTTATGACTTTGACATTTTTGAAGAGGATAGACCAGAGATTTCATAGACTGTCCCTCAATTTGGGTCTCTCTCCTGTTTCTTTGCAATTAGACTCAAATTATATATTTTTCGCAAATAAACCACAGAGGTGATACTAGGTCCTCCTCAGTCCATCGTATCAGGCAGCACGTGATGTAGTTTTGTCTCATTACTGGTGATGTTAACTTTGATCACTTGGTTAAGGTGTTTGTGAAATTTCTGCACTGTCAAATTACTAGTTATTTATTTTCAATTAACAAGTATTTGTGGGGAAATATGTAAACATATTGTCTCATTAAACTTTCACTCCTTAAGTTTTACATCTATTGATGATTTTCTATGTATTAGTTGGTATATTCTATTGTGAGAAAGAGCTTTCTCTTCTCCTATTTACTTATTTATTCACTTATTTATGCCTGTGTGACTCATGGATTTTTATTCTATTTAATGGGCTTTCATCCATTACTATTATAATTTATTTTGATACTAAAATTGTCCCAGCAGGAGCCCTTTCAATTTGCAAATCTCTCCTTTTTATGTATTCCCATCATTCTTTGAGCACTTCCTTAATTTCTGGTACAAGTTATTGCAGATTCATTTTGTACTTTCCCTGTCCCAGCCCTGGAATTAACCTTTTCTCCAAGGAGCACTGGTTCCTTTTAATGTTGAGAATGGTATTTAGAAAGTAAGATCTGAATGTGTTAGTTAGCTAGGTGTGTTAATTGCTACTGATGTGTCCTAGCTTTTAGGCCTTCCCATTGTAGAGGGCAAGGAAACACACACATACACTCTCTTATCCACAATATATCTATATTTACTTCTCTATTTGTCTATGTTTAAAAGCTTCAAGAATGAGAAGCTTGCAGCAACGTGCTGGAACCAGCATGAACCAGCTCACGAAGGCCGATTACTAGTTATTTGTAATTTTGTGAGCTGGTTGTTGTCTGAAATCATCTATGGGAGGATTTATACCACTGCAATTGGCAAATGCTGCAAATCAAGTTTGTTTTTATTTTACCCCCAACCAAGAGAACCAGTTTAGCAGAGTACCACTGGAAATCTGACTTTCATTATTCTCAATATATTTATTCAATATACGTTACGTGGCAAACGGGAATTAAGGTTGTTAATCAGCTGACTTTAAAATAGGGAGATAATCCTGGATTGTCTGGGTAGGCCCAGTGCACTCACAAGGGTCCTTAAAAGTGGAAGAAGGGGGCAGAAAAGAGTCAAAGAGATGTGAGGATGGAAGGAGGGTCAGAGACACTGTGTACACTGCTGCCTTTGAAGACAGAGGAGGGGGGCCACAAGCCAAGGAATGAGGTCTGCCTCTAGAAGCTGGAAAAGGATTCTCCCCTAGAAGAGAGCCCCCAGAAGAAATGCAGCCCTGCTGACACCTTACTTTTGGTTCAGTGAGATTCATTTTGGACTTCTAACTTACAGAACTGTAAGATAACAAATGTTTTGTTTTAAGGCACTAAGTTTGTGGTAATTCGTCACAGCAGCAATGGAAAACTAATATGCATAATATGTATATTTTTTCTGTCAAGGCTCTCTCTCTTTCAGCATAGTGTCAGTGAGATTCATCCATTTTGTTAAGTATGTCCATAATTTGTTTCACTTCATTGTGGAGTAATTCTATTATTAACTTAGTTTTTCCATTCTCCTGTGATGAACTTTTGATTATTTCTAGTCTTAGACAACTATGACAAAGCTGCTATGAACAGTTTTTAAAAAAATTTATTTTATTGAAGTATAGTTGATTTACAATGCTGTGTTCATTTCTGCTGTACAGCAAAGTGATTCAGTTATACATATATATTCTTTTTCATATTCTTTTCCATTATGGTTTATCACAGGATATTGAATATAGTTCCCTGCGCTATACAGTAGGATCTTGTTGTTTATCCATCCTATATATAATAGTTTGCATCTGCTAACCCCAAACTCCCACTCCATCCCTCCCTTACCCCACCTCCCCCTTGGCAACCACAAGTCTGTTCTCTAGATCTGTGAGTCTGTTTCTATGAATGGTTTTATACAGTCTTTTGGGGGGGGGTATATGAGCATCCATTTAAGGGAATGGTCACAAATATTGGGTTTGGACTTCCCTGGTGGTGCAGGGGTTAAGAATCCGCCTGCCAATGCAGGGGACACGGTTCGAGCCCTGGTCTGGGAAGATCCGACATGCCACGGAGCAACTAAGCCCCTGCACCACAACTACTGAGCCTGCATTCTAGAGCCCACAGGCCACAACTACTGAGCCTGCATGCCACAACTACTGAAGCTCGTGCACCTAGAGCCCATGCTCCACAACAAGAGAAGCCACCACAATGAGAAGCCCGCATACCACAATGAAGAGTAGCCTCCGCTCGCCGCAACTAGAGAAAGCCCGCGCGCAGCAACGAAGACCCAACACAGCTATAAATAAATTAATTAATTAATTAAAAAAGAACAAAAACAAATATTGGGTTTGCCAGGTCCTTAAACCAAACAGTATCAGCAAGGCCACATCCTCATCCCCAGAAGAGTAGTCAATACCCAGATGTCCCTGAAAAATATCTCAGCCATCAGCATCCAGTGTTACAGAAAACCTGTCTGCCAACAAAATCCGAAAAGTCAGATTCAAGAAGCCAGAACAATGTCATATATAATTACATTTTTAAATCTATTAAGGGACTTCCCTGGTGGTGCAGTTGTTAAGAATCCGCCTGCCAATGCAGGGTACATGGGTTCAAACACTGGTCTGGGAAGATCCCACATGCCCGGAGCAGCTAAGGCCATACGTCACAACTACTGAGCCTGCGTGCCACAACTACTGAAGACCATGCGCCTAGAGCCCATGCTCTGCAACAAGAGAAGCCACTGCAATGAGAAGCCTGCGCACTGCAACGAAGAGTAGCTCCCACTCGCTGCAACTAGAGAAAGCCCATGCACAGCAATGAAGACCCAACACAGCCCAAAATAAATAAATTTATTTTAAAAATTAAAAAAAATAAAATCTATTAATAATTCTGCTGGGAGTGGAACTGGAACAGAAAATCAAAATGCTGGTAGCAGCACCACTAAAAGTAAAGGAAGGTCAATTAAAATGTATTTATTTATTCACTTCAGGGTGAAAATTATTGAGTATCTGTTCAAGGCTAACAACAGTGTGCTAGTCTGAGATTTAAACGCCCTGCTGACAACCTAATAGAACGATGGACAGACAAGTAAACATTTCCAACGTGGTATTTTAATTAAGTGCTGTGATCATGCCCTTCACTGGCCATCATGGAAGCAAAGAGCGAAGACCCTGAGTTCAGCTGGTGGGTGAAGACCCTGAGTTCAGCTGGTGGGTGCAGACTCGGGAAGGCTTATGGGAGAATGGAGTGTCCTATTTAATGAGAACACCAAGCCCCGAAGCTGGGAGGCAGGAACCCATGGGCATGGTTGAGGAACGACAGGGCCCTGATGAGTATTCAAGGATAGCCGACTTCTGCTTTCTCAGAGATACGTTCTAAAGACACCAGGAATAGGGAACCCTTGAAACATTACCATGAGTTCTTGGAGGAAAACTCTCAATAGGGACCAATCAACAAGGTGTTCTAAAGGAGGTACAAATGTCACACTGAAATTCTTCAATTCCTTAAAATCCCTGTCCCCCCTCTTTTTTGCATAAGTAGTTCCGTCTGCCTGGGATACTCTCCTTCCTTTCCTATCCTACCTCCTAAAATGGCTTTTAGTTTAACTATTGATCCTTTAGATTTCAGCTCACTATCACTTCTTCTTGTAAATCTTCCCTGACTCCTGCCTGTCTTCCCTCCCCACAAACTTTGGAAGATGCTGCTGCTTTGTACAACTGCAGCCCCTCAGACTCTCCCTCACAGCTCCAGATATTGTAATTGTTTATTGAGTTGTCTGTCTTCCCTGACAAACAATGCAGTGGTAAACTCAGGAGTCTTATCATCCCCATTTTACAGCTGTGGAATCTGAGGCACACTGTAATGGCTCAGTTATTCACCCATAAAGTAGGAATAACAGCAGTACTTAACGTAGAGAGTTGTCACGAAGACTGGGTGAGTTCACCCCGACAAGGCAATTAGAACAGCGAGACCTCACCAGGTGACCTCATTCCTGTCTCCTGACTTTCTTCTCAGAGTCTCATTCAGTCCTCCACCGGGGATCCCGTTGAACCCTAAACCGCTTCTCTGCTCAGAGCCCTTCAGTGGCTCCTGTCTCACCCAGAGTGAAAGCCAAAGACCTCACCATGGCCTACAAGCCTCGTGACCTGCCTCCAGCCACTGCTCTGCCTGCACCTGGGACCACTCTCCCCTTGATCACATCACTCCAGCCACACAGGACTCTGCTGTCTCTTGAACACAACGAACACACTTCTGTTTCAGGACCTTTGTGCTTGCTGTACTTCCCAGATAGCAGAGCTCTTCCCTCACTCCTTTCTGTTCAGACCTGCAAGACCTCCCTGGATCACCCTATAGACAGAAAGTCTCCCTTTCTGTCTACACATCCCCACAACCTGCCCCCAAACTCTCCAACTCCTTACCATGTTTTCTTTGTCTTCATAGTAGTTACCACCATATGGGATATACATTTGTCTATCTATCAATATACATATACAAGCATATGTCTGTTTGTTTGTTGTCTTTCTCCACTTGAATGTGAACTCTGTAAGGCAGGAATTTGTTCATTTTGGTCACTGCTCTATTCCCAGAGCACAGAACAGAGAGAGAGCATGGCATTAGGTAAGTGCTCAGTAAATATTTGTAAATGAATGAATGACTACTATTATTATTATTTGGCACATAGTAGGTCTACCATGACTACTTGTTGATTGAATGAACAAATGAATGTTCTAGAGATTCCTGGGAGGAGTGTTAATATTGTAGGATGCGGGGGAGGGGGAAGAAATGGGACATATGTCTGCATGCATGGGCTGCATGTCCTCTGAATCATGCTTTCCTCTAATCCTCTTTTCTTTATGAGTGTTTTATATGGTTTGTGGGACCACTTTTAAACAGTCCACAGGGTGGTTCTTGAACCTCAGTGATCATCAAAACTACCCGCAGAGATTCTTATTTAATTGGGAATTTAAGTAATTTTGAGCGAGGATTTAACCCTTAGTTTCCTCATCTGAAAAACGGCATTATAACACCGCCCTCATAGGGGGTGAGGATTAAATAAAATAACCTCTGTGAAGCATCTCACAAGTAGTAAATTTAGATTCCCTTTGCTTCTGCTCATCTTCTCTGAACCTTAGAGGTTAAATTCTTACAAACAAGTCATATTCCCTGTTCTCTTAAAATTTAGCTTTATCTTCAGTCCAGATCTCTACTTTGAGTTCCAGATTTATTTTCCAAATATATACTCAGCATCTTCGCTTGGATAGCTCATAGAGGCTGCAAACCCAGCATATCCAAAGCAACTCAAAATGGTCCCCTTTAGCCTTCCTCCTCCAGATTCTTCCTCTCAGGGAGTAGGATAAGCTCAAGCCAGAAACCTGGGAGTCATTTTTGGACACTTTTCTCTCCTTCACCTTCCACACACAGTCAAAGATCAAGCCTTTGCAGTTCTAACCCTGATCTATTTCTTTGACCCACTACCTCCTAATCCCCATTGCCCGCAAATGGGCCTTCACGCCTCCTCCATTGCCCCCTTCCTATTCCTGGTCCACACTATGACCAGCAATGTCTTTCATAAATACAAATCTGATCATGTCCAAATGGACCCTCTCCAACTCTTCAGTGGCTTCCTTTTGTCTTTAGGAATAAATCCAAAGTCCTCAGCGTGGCCCTCAAGGCTCCTGCCGGCCTCTCCTGCAGAACGAGCCATCTCACTCTGGCCACAGTGGCCCTGTCCCAAGGCCTCCACAGGTGAAGCCCCTTCCTACCAAAGGGCTTTCAAATCCGCAGTTTCTGTAGCTTCAAGGGCACACTTCCCACCCCACCCCCTTCCCTTTGTTGCCAGGCCTCCTCCTCTTTATTCTTCAAGGCTCAGATTAAATGTCACTTCCTCAAAGAGATCTTTCTTATCTGCCAGAACAGACAAGTTCCTTTGTTACACACTTTCATAACTCCCAGTCTTTTCTCTAGCAATCATCCAACAGTGATTACTACATATCCTCAACTCTAAGTCACTTGCTTCACATTTAGGGTTGCCAGCTGTCAGGCAGAAGATGAACTAGTAATGTGGTGTTGCCTGCACACATCGAGACCTAACTTTTCAGAAGGGGTAGCTCTTCGCCAGCTTCCACCCTGAGCTATTTTCAGGGTTGAAACTTAAATTTGGATTCCAACTCGAAGCTTAAAATAACTAAAAAAATATACTCTATGTTGTGGCATACAGAGCGAAGGGTGCTGTATAAGCAGAAGGTTGCTACATACATGGCGACTAATGAAATTCAGGGCAATGGAAGCCATCAGCTCTCTGAGAAGAAATGTTGGTAGAATTTTCAAAGCCGGTAGAGGGTGGCCTCTCCTATGTATGCTTTGCGCAGAAATCTTGAAAGACTGCAGGACCCAGAGGAGGAACACATCCGTTTGGAACTTTTACTTCTGGCAAACTTTCAACAGCAGCTAATTACCTCTGAGTGATATGCAATTCAAAGCATTAAGAACAGAAACCACTTGAAAAGGCAGTCAAAACACTGTTTTTCCATATTCCTTGCAATTATACTTTCTTTCCTAATAATGATGTTCAGGGGTGAAGAACACTTGCATGGGCCATTATAAAAAGCATTACCCCAGATGGCCAAGACTGATACAGAAGCACCCTGAAGGTGAAGGTCAAAACTCTGATGGCAAAGCAAAAGAAACGAACGGGATAAATGTACTCTCTGATATCCTTTAGCACCTGAAAATCTGCTACTAAATCATTGGAGTGACTTAGAGTTGGTGGAAGCTTTGATTTGAGGAAGCGTCATTTGCTGTGTAATTTTTTAAATGACAGTCTCTCTTTTAGAAGAAGAGCCTGAGGACGGAAACCTTTGTTTGGGTCACTGGAATACCTCGGCGGCGTTGCCCATTACCTGCAAAAGATGCTCAAAAGATAGTTGTTAAATAAAATACACGAGTTCTCGGCTTTACGTTGCAAACTGTGGCTCACTTTTATATAGACTACAAAACAAACACGGGCAAGCTTGAAAAGTGTGGCATTCCAGACACCTCCACAGGGCCCATGCACTTTGCCTGTACACCTCTCTCCCACTGCTGGGAGCTGCCCTAAATCTCATTCTCCTGGGGGTCGCTCCCCTTCTCTCCTACCTCGGATCAAGCATGGCCCATTCTGCACTGCTCTTAAGAAAGGCTTACACAGTTTTAACCCCGGTCTGTGGGAAGGAAATACGAAGACGGCCAGCAGGAGGTCCCTGGTCTGAGAACAGAAATCATGAGTCATAGATTTGGGGGCTCGGACCGAGGAGCAGCCAGCGATGTGGATGTGCGTGGGTCGGTGGGGATGGAGGGGGCTGACGAACAAGGAAGTCCACAGCCCTTCTCTGCTGAGTAGCATCCCTTGAAATATTCCCCGTTTGCTCTGCCCTATCGGGTTCTCGGCCCGCGTTCGTCAGGTTGCGGCCAAAGGTCCGGGAGAAGGCGGCGCTCGCGCTCCCGATCGCCAACCCAGCGGCCACATCACCAGGCTCTCGCCTCCCCCGGGGCGGCGGCGCGGCTGCGCCTGCGCTGGGCGGCCGCGCGGGGGCGGGGCGGGCGGCTGGAAGCCCGCGGGCGGAGGGCGCCGGCTCCGGGGCTGTCACCGTGGGGCTGCGACGGCGCGAGGAGGCGCACCAGAGGAAGGAGCCACGGCCGCTGGGCAGCCGCCGCCGCCGCCGCGGGGGAACTAGGTGAATGCCCCTTCCGTCCCCTGCCACGGTGCGTCGGTCGCGTCTGAGGAGGCGGGGTCCCCTCTCCTCGCACCGCTTTCCGGGCAGGTGATAATGGAGGGAAAGTCTCGGCTTTGGCCGCGGCGCGGGGTTCGGGCGCATCCCAGGTACTGGAGGGAGGCTTGAGACCCGGCGGCCGGGGCGTAGGGAGGCCAGGGCAGGGGGAGCGGCCGAGCGGCGGGGCCCGCCCGAGCCGCCGTGTCCCCTCCGGGCCCGCAGGCAGCGCCCGAGCCCGGCCCGCCGCGGCAGCCCCACCTCGGGCGGGAGGGCTGGCCGGCCCTGGGGCGCCCGCAGCGGAGCCGGGCGGCCGTGGTGGGTCGTCCCCGGCCCTGACAGTGGACCGGACAGCGGGTGGTGGCTGAGTGATGGGTGGAAGGTGAGCACGGATGGAGACCCTGCGAGTCAGGCTGGGGCACACCCCAGATCCAAGGCTTCAGGGCTCACAATTGCTCCGTGTCACCGTGTTCTTTCATTCCTTTCTTTATATATGTGAAATATATCTCAACTAAAAAGAACCCCAAACGTTGATTCATAGAAAGAGAATACGTATATGTATGTAATACATTTGTAGGTATATTACTTGTCTATGTAATTTCTTTCTGTAAATGAAGAATTTTTTTAAAAAATTGAGATATAGTTCACATACCACAAAATTCATCCTTTTAAAGCGCGGCCTTTAGTATTTTCACCGAGTTTTGCAACTATCACCACTATCACCACCATGCAGAACATTTTCATCACCCCAGAATGAAACCCTATACCCATTAAAAGTCACTCCTCATTCCGCCGTTATCCCACCCCCTGGCAACCACTAATCTCCTTTCCGTCTCTATGGATTTGCCTATTCTGTAAGTTTCATATAAGTGGAATCATACATTATGTGGCTTTTAGTGTCTGGCTTCCTTCACACAGCATAATGTTTTCAAGGTTTATCCATGTGTAGCATGTATCAGTACTTATTTTTTATGGCGGGATAGTATTCCATTTGTATTGATGTACTACAATATCACATTTTGTTTATCCATTTTCAGTTGATGGACATTAAGGATGTTTCTACTTTTTGGCCATTGTGAATAATGCTGCTATGAACATTTGCGTACAAGTTTTTATGTGGGCATATGATTCCCATTCTTTTGGGTCTGTATATTTAACTTTTTCAGGAACTGTCAGACTTTTCCAAAGTAGCTGCACCATTTTACATTCTCATCAGTGTATGAGGGTTCCAGGTTCTTCACATTCTCACCAACACTTGTTATTGACTATTTGCTAGTTTTTATTACAGACATTCTGGTGAGTATGAAGTAGTGTTGATTTGCATTTCTTTATGACTAATTATGTTGAGCATCTTTTCATGTGCTTATTGGCCACTTGTGTATCTGCTTTGGAGAAATGTCTATTCAGATCTTTTGCCCATATTTTAATTGGGTTGTCTTTTTATTGTTGAATTATATTTAAAAAATTCTAGGTTTGGGAGATGAGTACTGACCGAAAAACCCAACCAACCTGATACCAAGCAACATAATGCTTCTACTTGGGGGAAGTGCATAAGTGCCATTTAAGTCTGTCAGAATATGCTAACTGTCATTTCTTGGGTGCCTTACTGCCCCTTTACCCTTTCTGGTATTTTGAGAAAAGCCACAAAAAGTGTGTTCATGACCAAAGTCAAGAGAGAACACACACAGCATTTTCATGTATTCTATGCTTGGTTTGGAAAGTCCTAGTTATCACTTTAATTACAAATAATTTATTTTGGTGGCTAGCTAAGCAAACTAATAAAAAATAGCAAACACCAATTACTCAATTAAAATTTCATATACTTCTCAGGCAAAGTGGAAGATCTTATCATCCTAAGTGTGTGTAGTCTTTATTACAGCTATATTCATATTTGGGCGGCAAATAAGTATCTTTTATGGCGCTGAAGTTAAGAGCCACTTGCAGCTGAATGAATGCTACTTTGCCTATTCCGTGCTTAATTTCTGAGCGCACACAAATTCAGCATCAGCCTCAGGTCTTTCATACAAAAACCACTGAAAAAGACATGATGTTTACCTCCTAGGAATTCAAGCTCATTTTTCTTTTACTCTAATATGACTGTTCTAAAGTACACTACCAAATTTCAGAAACGTTATGGAAAATACAATTAGAGATTTTCAAGTGGAATTAATGGATAAACAACTGATTCAAAGTGGGTGAAGAGCCGTCCAGTCCTGCTCTTCAACTACTAAACTTTAAACAATGGAAATGTTATTTAACCCCTTTATGCCTCATTGACCTCATTAGTAGAATGAGGTAATAATTGCAATATATAACCTGAGTATATGTTTTACCTAATAGAATGATTGTCAAACATACTGAAATTATAACCTATCCAAGCTAATATTGATTGTAACTGACTTACCCAATGCATGACTAAATATCCTGTAGTTACAAATGCTTTCCCAAGTTGGCTTTCTCTGCCCCCTGGGGTTTTTAGTGTCACTTAAGGACTGAAAGTTGGGGAAAATGTGGGAACAACTTTGGGGATGTGATCCCTGGGAAATGCTGATCAGAGCGGACCTGCCTCCTTTATGGGAGATTTTTAGGCACCCCTCATCTTTTCTCTGAAATTACTGTAGTTAGATTTCTATAGCTTAAAAATGTCTGTGTGTGTGTGTGTGTGTGTGTGTGTGTGTAAAATAAAAAATATGTGTATCTCTAGTAGGCTGGCTAGACTGTCAGCCAGTTGTTTTATCTTAATATGAATGAATTTAATCAGATTGCTTTCCTCCAGATCAGCTGCACTGAGGAAATGGGAGTTTTGACATGAGGAGGGATAGGAGACGTTAGTGGTATGGGATCATGGAACATTTTGGAGGTTTGGGGAAAACTTGCTCTATTTCTACAAGTGTGGGTGTTGAAAATGGAGATCTATGGGCAGCATAAAAGGTCTGGAAGATGAGAAAAGAGAAGCAAGAATGAGAAACAATTTGGAGGGGAAGGTTGTAGGACACAAAGATAGGTTCAACTTCTTTAGACATTTTTGCCCAAGAAAAATTCAAACGAGGAAAAGTGAAAGAAACCTTTTTCTCCTTCATTTCACTCCCTTCCCTTTTGCTCCACCTTGTTGCTCTGTGCTACTCTTCTCCTCGGACCCAGAAATCAGACTGGGACGACTCTTCTCTCTCCAGATTCTGCAAATTGAGATCAGATTCAAGAAGCCAGGTGAGGGTTATAGTACTATTAAAATATAATTTAATTTTCATTTCTGGTAAAGCTGGATTGGAGAATTTAGCTTAGACCCACACTTCCTCTGTTCCTTCTTAATTTATCTACCCACGTGATTCTATAGCACCTAAAAAACTGCAGGTCTCCCCTGCAGGCAGGGAAAGCCCTGTCTTGGGGAAATTTCCTCATAGGAGTTGGAAGGGAAAGGAGAACCTTCTCTTCTTGAAGACAGATAAATCCAAGAGCCAGTGAGAGCTCAGGGCTGGGGCCTGTCTGGAATATTGACCTTTAGTCTTATCTCAGCCATTAGATAAGTCACTTTGCTCTAGGAGGAACTGATAGAGTAGGGAGAAAGCAAGGTGTCCCTTTAATCCTGTTTTCTCCTACTTAGAGGAGTGAAAGTTCTCTTGTCCTTGCAGAGAGGCAAATAAGCAGCCATCCTCTCATCAGTTAAGTGCTTGTGGGTAATAGCGTTTTGTAGGCTAGCTTAGGAACTTAATCACCATTTATATAATTGGAACTGAGAATATATTTTCCTTTGAACTGGCTAAACCTCTTAACAGTTTTTAAGTGGGTGCTCATTTCATTGTGCGGTTAAATATATAGATTATTCAAGTCCATTTCCTTACTTGCTTTACTCCTCATTGTCTGAGTGCCTAATAAGTAACAGGCACTGGGCTAGGCTCTCAGGATTCAGCAGAGACCAAGAATGGGTCCTGATGCTTATGGAGTTTACAGCCTAGAAAGACAATTAGCACACATACAATTACAGTAAAGCTTAATGAATGTTAGAAAGCATAGAGTACTTCAGGAACACAGAGGAGGGGGAACTAATCTAAGAGGGTCAGGGAAGTGATGTTTAAGAGCTCAGGTCACAAAGTAGCATAGGAAGTAGCCAGAAAAAGGCAAGAAGGAGGATGAGCAAGAATGTTTCCGGCAAAAAGAATGTGTGGAAAGGCCAAGAAATGAGAGAGAGAGAGTGTGGTATATACCAAGGTGGTATTTTTCAAGCTGCAGGCACCTAGGCATCTACCAGGAGATTGTAAAATTAATTTAGTGGTTGTGAACTGCATGTTTTTAAAAAGAAATAAAACAGAAAATAAGCGTGTCACACATAGATACTTTACTAGATCGTGATGTATAAAGTTTGAAAATCCCAACAATAAAGGAAACAGAGAAAAAGAACAGTATGACCACAGCCAAAGATCTTGGGTAGGTGGGAATGGTGATGCAAGATTTAGTTACCCTTTTTAAACATTTTGGCTTTATCTTAGAGGAAATGAGAAGCCATTGAAAAGGTTTAATCAGAGCCTGATTAGATTAATATTTTCTAAGGATCCCTTTGAATACCTCGTTTTCCTCTACTCAAATATAAACTTTGCATTCCTCGGCCCAGTGTTACGGGTATTCCAAAGTCTGGTTCCAGTCTCTTTCTTCTAAAGAATATTTCTATTTTTGGTACTGGAACTTCTCATTTCATAAAGATTCGTGGTTTGCCAAAGTGCTGTTGCACCAAGAGGGAAAGATCTATGAGAGCAGGCCTTGCTTCTGTCTTGTTCACACTGAACGTCTGGCGTTTAGCATGGTGCCCCATGCCCAGTAGGCACTAGGCAAATCTTTGCTGATAGAGTCTAAATACCCTATTAGAACTGTTACATAGTAGTAGAAGTGACCTTGATGTTTCTAGCAATCCTTGCTTTTGGAAAAAGAAAAAGGTTTTTTGTTGTTGTTGTTGTTTTAATTTTTATTTATTTACTTATTTATTTATTTTATTTTATTTTTGGCTGTGTTGGGTCTTCGTTGCTGTGCGCGGGCTTTCTCTAGTCGCGGTGAGTGGGGGCTACTCTTCGTTGCGGTGCGCAGGCTTCTCATTGTGGTGGCTTCTCGTTGTGGAGCACAGGCTCTAGGTGCACAGGCTTCAGTAGTTGTGGCACATGGGCTCAGTAGTTGTGGCTCGTGGGCTCTAGAGCGCAGGCTCAGTAGTTGTGGTACACGGGCTTAGTTGCTCCGCGGCATGTGGGATCTTCCGGACCAGGGCTCGAACCCGTGTCCCCCACATTGGCAGGTGGATTCCTAACCACTGCGCCACCACGGAAGCCGGAAAAAGGTTTTTATTAGAAATTCTTTTTGCCCAGTTGGATTCATTAGTGATAGAAGTCCATTCACTTATTTAACAAAAAGTTAATTTAACAAAAAGTACTTTTGTTATACTAAAGCAGTAGTAGAGATAAGAAAAAGAAGAACGGACTTTCTGACTCTGGGGTTTCTGCTTTCAAGAAGTACGGAACATTGCAGGCTGTTCACAGGAGGAGGCAGTCGGGCAGCCATTTATATTTTGTTTGAACAGATAGGCATTCTCTGAGCACTCACCAAAAGGCAGTTTTATAAAGATGGCTGGGGACAAAGAGAATACATTGATTAAAATGTATCAGTCATCTGCAGCCAATCCAGCCAACTGTGCCCTTTTCCCCATGGGGGCCTGGTGCGCAGTGGTTGCAAACAGCAGTCTCCTCGGTAGTGGATGCAGCCTGTTGCCTGTATAGGTTGCCCTAAGGGACCTCGAAGACAGCCCTTTGCAGTGGACATTAATGACTGGCATGCTGTCCCCAGTCTAGGCTCCAGACAGGTATGGGTGGTGCCTTTGGAAAGCCCCAGGGCACAGGGGTCAGGGTCCACATTGGCCACGTCATGATGCCCATCTGCACCAAGCTGCAGAACAAGGAACATGTGATTGAGGCCCACAGCAGGGCCAAGTTCAAGTTCCCTGGCCGCCAGAAGATCCACATCTGGAAGAAGTGGGGATTTACAAAGTTTAATGCGGACAAATTTGAAAACATGGTGGCAGAAAAGCGGCTTATCCCGGATGGCTGTGGGGTCGAATGCATCCCTAGTTGTGGCCCCCTGGACAGATGGCGGGCCCTGCACTCGCGAGAGCCTTGGCGCTGTCCCCTCCTTACTCACGCCCACCAGTAAATCCTACTTTCTTGTCCAAGAAAAAAAAATGTATCAATCATATGAGCTTAATGGAGAGGCAACAGAAAATAGACTTTGATCTTAGAAGTAAAAATAGAACATCCATATACCCAACAGAACTTACAATTAGGAATTTAGTGATGTCAGTTTGTTGCCAGAAAATGATTGTACTGTCACAGCACTGTGACTTCACAGAATTGGATCGTGAAACCCAACTGTGAAGGAAAATTGTTTCAGTGTATGGTTTTGATAAGTGGCAAGAGAAGTTATGAAAAATTCATGAAAGGTAGACAGACTTCAAGTTCTGTTTCAGATTTCTCTTTAATACATTTTTTGAGATACGGAAACTTTGCTAATTAGTTTTGTAAATTAGATTTTATATATCTTATTTTTTTTTTTTTTTTTGCGGTACGCGGGCCTCTCACTGTTGTGGCCTCTTCCGTTGCGGAGCACAGGCTCCGGATGCGCAGGCTTAGCTGCCATGGCTCACGGGCTTATCCGCTCCGTGGCATGTGGGATCTTCCCGGACCAGGGCACGAACCCGTGTCCCCTGCATCGGCAGGCAGACTCTCAACCACTGCACCACCAGGGAAGCCCTAGGTCTTATATATCTTAAACATGCATGCTAGGATCAAATCTTGCTACTATAGGATGGCTTTTTAAAAACATTTATTTATTTATTTTTTGCTGTGTTGGTTCTTGGTTGCTGCACACGGATTTTCTCTAGTTGCGGTGAGTGGGGCTACTCTTTGTTGCGGTGCTCAGGCTTCTCATTGTGGTGGCTTCTCTTGTTGCGGAGCACGGGCTCTAGGCACGCGGGCTTCAGTAGTTGTGGCTCACGGGCTCTAGAGCGCAGGCTCAGTAGTTGTGGCGGCCAGACTTAGTTGCTCCGCGGCATGTGGGATCTTCCCCGACCAGGGCTCGAACCTGTGTCCCCTGCATTGGCAGGCGGATTCTTAACGACTGCACCACCAGGGAAGTCCCTATAGGATGACTTTTAAAAAATACTAATTGAACTTAAATGGGAACCATTAACTTGTATAAATTTATCCTAAGAAAATCATTCTAAATATGAGAAAGTCTTATGCACAAAGATGTTCATTTTCATTGCAGTATAATTTAGTCAAGAAAATATCCTGCTATAAGGAAATGATTCATTAAAATGTGGCAATTCTCGGGGCTTCCCTCGTGGCGCAGTGGTTGGGAGTCTGCCTGCTAATACGGGGGACACTGGTTTGAGCCCTGGTCTGGGAGGATCCCGCATGCCGCGGAGCAGCTGGGCCCGTGGGCCACAACTACTGAGCCTGCGCATCTGGAGCCTGTGCTCCGCAACAAGAGAGGCCGCGATAGTGAGAGGCCCGCGCACCGCGATGAATGGTGGCCCCCGCTTGCCACAACCAGAGAAAGCCCTGGCACAGAAACGAAGACCCAAAACAGCAAAAATAAGTAAATAATTTTTTTTTTTTTTTGCGTTACGCGGGCGTCTCACTGTTGTGGTCTCTCCCGTTGCGGAGCACAGGCTCCGGACGCGCAGGCTCAGCGGCCATGGCTCACGGGCCCAGCCGCTCCTCGGCATGTGGGATCTTCCCGGACCGGGGCACGAACCCGTGTCCCCTGCATCGGCAGGCAGACTCTCAACTACTGCGCCACCAGGGAAGCCCCATAAATAAATAATTTAATAAACTCCTACCCCCAACGTCTTCTTTAAAAAAATAAATAAATTAAATGTGGCAATTCTCTTGAAGAAATTTAACCATTAAAAATGCTTTTTTAGATCAATGGTATCTTATTTCTTTTGAAATTTAAAAGTAAAAAGTGCTCAATATAAACAAAAGTTCAAATAATATAAAAAAAGGCAGGATTTAAAAAGTGAAAATAGTATTTCAAGTCCTTCCTTACCCTGCTCCCTCAACCTAGGCCAACCCAGTTCTCCAGAAGTCAGTGCTCTGAGCACTTCGGTATCTGTCCTTCCAGACCTTTTTCTAACCCAGTGGTTTTCAAACTGTGCTCCAAGGAGGGGCTTTGGGGGCTTCTCAGTTAGGTAAGATGGGGACTGAGTGGGGCTTCAACCGGTACTGCTTTGCTTTTACCTGTTTTCTATATTGGGGTTTCGAGTAGGGTTTAATTTAAACAAAGCATTCCCCTGCATTAAAAATAAATGTTCAGAAACCATTGGCCTAATTTAGAAAATGAAGTCCTAACCCTGCAGTCAGGAATTCCAGATCTTCCAGTTTACCGTTTTTTTGCTGCTTGGTGATACGGATCTTCTACTCAGACCTGCCTATCCATTTCCCCAGCAGTCGTCTGCCTGGTTGCCAGCCACCTCATTAGGACGTACTTCCCCTTCTTTTTCTCCATCTCTCTAAATGTTGTTATTTAAGGTTCAACTCGTCAATGTTTCGTTCACTCCTTCTTTCAACATTTTTAGTGGACACCACCTACATTTTGACTAATACTGAGTGGGGAATATGCAGAATTTTGTATCAAAAGCTCACAGACTAGTAAAGAGCAACCTTCGTGTAAATAAGTGCAATTATGTATTATAAAACAAGAGCGTTTGAGGGGCAGATACTAAAGATATAAGTGGTCTCTTCCTTCTACACCACCTTATATGGCACTTATAAAAAGGGCAATTTATGGTATGGTTACATTTCTGGGTCTTCAGTAAATAATTGCTCATTTATTTATTAACAGAACATAAGGCAGAAGATAATTCACCTGTGAATTAGGGGGTGAGACTTGGGAGGGAGCTGTTTCCTTTCTTGAGCAATCAACTGTGTTCAAAAATAACTTGAATCCAACCTGCTAGATTCCGGTGTAGCGCATGGAGTTGGGAGGGAGCACTGAAGGACTTGTTCTGTAAGCCTCGTCTCCGTGGCCACTCACACTGGTGTACAGGGAATGCCTGTCATTTCTGCTTTATCATTAGCTGGTAAGAAAGTTGTGAATTTGAGTCCTGTGTCTTTATTTTACTGACTTTGTAACTTGAGCATATTACTTAACCTCTCTGAGACTCAGTTTCCTGAACTGTAGTGTATGAACATGTCTACCTCCTAGGTTTTCAGAAAAGATTATACAAGTACATACAAGCAAAGTCTATTCTTTTTGCTTTCAGTGGTTTTGATGTTCTGTAGAATGGGTGATTGTTCTCCTTTCTTTGGGGTTTAAGTTTTTAAATATTTGGGAGGACTTATGGATTAGACTCTAGTTCTTTTTTTTTTTTTGGCCACACCACATGGCTTGCAGGATCTTAGTTCCCCGACCAAGTATCAAACCCATGCCCCCTGCATTGGAAGCGTGGAACCCTAACCACTGGACCTCCAGGGAATTCCCTAGACTTTAGTTTTTTGAAGAAGTGGGTTTTTTTTATTCTGAGAGTGGCTTTTTGATAAGCTATTCATATTCCTGGTAAGGTATGAATAAACAATATAGGAAAGTAATCAGGCCAAAGAACATTTAGTGGGAAAATAAATCTTTTTCATTATTAACCAGTGTATTCTCCTGAGATTTAAAGCAGACTGTTATATCTATAATCAAGAAAGCAAAATTAATAGGTAGGCCCAGAGTCCAAAGCCTGGCCTATTTTCTTCATTTTATCTGCCACTTTCCTCTATCTTTTACATAAAAAACAGTAAAGAATTTTTATGGTAATGTTCTAGTACTCTTTGGAAAAAAAAAAAAAGTCAGAGAACTCTTGTCTGTCATTTCTGGATTATAGGTTTCAGAATAACCCCAGGCAAACTCATGATGGATTCTATCTTTGTAATATTTCTCCTTCTGGTTGAGCAGACTTAGTTCTCTAGTCTAGAATAAACCTTACACTAGTGGTTTAAGGTAGTCTGTTTTATTTGTAAATTGTAAAAATGTTATTTAGATACCTTTTTAAAAGTAAAAAAGTACATTAGATATGATATTTAAATTTAACAGCAGTATTAGAGCTACTTCCTATTCCAGCTTTCATCTTCGTTTTTCCTTTTAGAACATTGTGGTTTCCTGAAGACCTGTGTTGTTCAGTATATATAGGTACCATTTGTTCTGTGTATATACTGGTCATTATAGATATACAGTATCTTATAGCATGCTGGCAGTTAAATGAAAAATAGGATGAGTGCAGTGTATACAATGTAAATATTAAACTTCAGTTTATTTTTTAAAGAAAGTAGGAACAAAACAGTTGATCTGAAAATTATAAGGTAGGGGTTTAATACAGCACTGTATAACATTTTTGTGATTCTGTGGTCTAGTCTGTTCCTTAGTAAGGGGAGAAAGAGGTGGAAAGTAGGTTTTGAGCCTTTTACAAAAATGTATAATAATGAATAAGGATGATGGTAACTAGCTAATATTTATTGAAGGCTCAATACACTGTTCTAAACACCTTACATGTATTAAGTCATTTAATTCTCACAGTAACCCAATGGAGGAGATATTTTTTCATGAGGAATCTAAAGTATAGAGGCATACGTCCCATAGCTAGTGAAAGTCAGAATTTAAGCCAAAGCAGTTTGACTTTAGAACCCAGCCTCTAAACTACTGTCAATATCATTAGTGTGTTGACACTTCTTCACATTTAATTTTTTGGAAGGAAATCGTCTCTTTTAATTGAAGTGTGGAGATTTGCTGAATAAGTCACTTGAAATTCCCCCGTAAAACCACTCAATGCAAATCATGTTATCCATTTATTCATATAATGAAAGCATTGCATATATCTCGGGAAGCTTTGTACAGTTTCAAACACAGCATAAAGCATTTGCCAGTGATTCCACATGAATAATACAACTTTGAACAAGCAGTTAATATTCTCCGTTTCAAAATGTGTTTGACTGAATCTGTGTGCTCAAGTCTGGGATTTTGACTGTGCATAGATTTTATCATCTGAGTTTAAACTCATATTATTCCTTGGAACAAAACCTGTTCTTTTCTCAATCCCAGGAGGCAGTGCTTAATAGACGATGTAAGCATGTGTTAGAGCATTAGCAAGGGGGCACCAAAAGAGAGAAAAAAATTTAAATAATATTTTGAAATTTTTTTCAGTTTTTTTTTAATATATATATTTCAGATTATTTTCCATTATGGGTTATTACAAGATATTGAATATAGTTCCCTGTGCTAAACAGTAAATCCTGTTGCTTATCTCTTTTATGTATAGTGGTTTGTATCTGTTAATCCCGTACTTCTAATTTATCCCTTCCCCTCCCTCCCTTTGCCCTTTGGTAACCATAATTTTGTTTTCTATGTCTGTGAGTCTGTTTCTATTTTGTATATAGATTCATTTGTATTATTCTTTAAGATTCCACATATAAGTGATATCATATAATATTTGTCTTTCTCTGTCTGACTGACTTCACTCAGTTTGATAATCTCTAGGTCCGTCCATGTTGCTGCACATGACAACATTTCATTTGTTTTTATGGCTGAGTAATATCCCATTGTATATACATACCACTTTTTTATCCATTCATCTGTCAGTGGACATTTAGGTTGTTTCTGTGTCTTGGCTCTTGTAAATAGTGCTGCTGTGAACACTGAGGTGAACTAGAGTTTTCATATTTTCTGGATATATGCTCAGGAGTGGTATTGCTGGGTCATATGGTGGTTCTGTTTTTAGTTTTTTAAAGGAACCTCCATAGTGTTTTCCATAGTGGCTGCACTAATTTACATTCCCACAAAAAAACACTGTAGGAGGGCTCCCTTTTCTCCACACCCTCTCCAGCCTTTATTATTTGTAGACTTTTTGGTTATGGCTGTTCTGACCAGTGTGAAATGATACCTCATTGTGGTTTTGATTTGCATTTCTCTAATATGTTGTTGAGCATCTTTTCTTGTGCCTGTTGGCCATCTGTTAATGTTTTGTGACTTTTAAAGAAACAAGGAAATAGTCTTTCTAGGAAAGACTTGTACCTTGTTGTGACTCTTATTTTGTTTGGAGTTATTTTGAATTATATGTCATGGCTCATGGGGGAGACACACTGTAGACTTGATGGCAGCCTGGCCCTTCCTTGGAACTTGGTGGCACAGATACAGTTGTTTATTCATGATCATCTAACAATATAAAATATAAATGAAATAATTGCTGTGAATACAGTGGAATGTTAGTTTTCTGGAAGTGTTTAGGATGTATTAATTGAATGAATGTTGCCTTTTAGTTGTGTTCCTACTGGGAAACTGTGGAGGGGGAGAAGTAGGAAAGAAGAAATTTTAGAGCCCCTGGGAGTTTTAGAAAGAGGAAATTTTAAGTAGCCATTAAAAATAACTTTGTAGGATACTGATAAGACACTCTTTTTTGATATTTTATGAAATGCAAAAAGCAGGATGCCAAACTGTGTGTAATATGAACCAATTTTTGTTTTAAACATAGATATAGAAAAAAATATATCAACAATAAAGTTATCATATGCACTAATATATCATCAGTGATTATCTCTGGATGGTGGGTTTCCAGAATAAACAACTTTGTTTGTCCTTGGCCTTTATTTATTTGTTTATTTTGCATTGAACACATATCGCTTCTGTGAAAAATAGAAAAACAATAGAAGAGAACTCTATGCCAGTGGATGTTAGAAGCACCGTTTCCAAATGAGCTGGGAAAGAAAGGTAGTCAGGATATTTTTATGAGCAAAGGCCAGTATGTGGCAACTAAGTTGTTTTGGGGTGGCTTTGAGGGTAGTTTTAGTTTGAACTTCAAGTTGGACTTAGAGCCCTTCGGCTCCTTTTTTTTTTTTTTTTTTTAACTGGTATTTGAATTAAAAAGTACGCAGCTCTGACGAAAGGGTAGAGGAGAGACTTGATTGCAGAGAGTAAAGATACTGAAAGAGTTAGCTCATTATTTCAGTTTGATGCCAAAATAGTTGAGTAAGGTAACACTGTGTACCTGTGGTTCACCTAATCTAATAGAGCCTCTTGCTGTGACTTTGTGCACTTGCCCTGCCTTCACAGCTCTGTGTACCAGGGAGCAGTATTGAGGGAAAGTACAGTTTGGGAAGGGGGAAGATTGGTGTCATCTCCCTGGGTGGTACCATTGTGAAGGTGTCCCAGCGAGGGAAGGTGATGGTAGGCCACCACCGGAGGAAGACCTCACTGGGTTTGGGAGCTGTCCTGTTTCGTCACCGAGTAGAAGGTACTGTAATTCTATGTGGCCTGCTCAGCAGGTTGTAGCATGCTGCTTCACCTCAGGGATGGGGGAGGGAGAAGGGCCCCTGGAGGGGTAGAATGACTCTGAGTAAATATTTGGAATGGATCACCATGAAAATGATGGGGCACTCTTGGTCTTCAAATGTAGAAGAAAAATGTTAACCTTACACGTGGCAAATCATTTTTCCCTTTTCCTTTTCTTAGAAAGAAGATTTTTACTTTGACACATGGTTATCCATTCTGCACTTTACAATTCTGGAAGATTTTATATTCAGTTTTCACTTTAATTGTACGAAGAATAAAGTGTATATTTTAAGTTGGCGCTAGAAGTGTGTTTGCGTTTTAAAAATGGAATTCTCTTTAAGAGTGTAAGGATGTATTAAGGCTAAAAGTATGAAAGTATACTTTTTGGTGAGTTCAGAATAATAATTTCTCTTCATTTGAAATGCTGAACTCCAGTTACCTAGTCTCTAAATTTAGGTATTTCAGATTTATAAGTGCCAGGGAAAACCAGTAAGGAAATGTATTATTTATGTTTTATTCTCATGTATACTACCTTTTACACAAAGGTGTTGAGTCACTTTATAAAAAATAACATTTACAAGAAATATTGGGTTTTTAAAAAATTATGAAACCAGTACCAGAGAAAATAAAACTAGGAGTGTAACATTAAGATGAATAAATTGATCATAGATGTGAGTTTCAGATGTAGCTGTAAGTTTCCTTGTTGCTGAAGTAAAAGGGTCGCAGTTGCTGAAGTAAAAGGGTCGCTCAGTCTTCATTAAAGAAAAAGAAAGATACCAGTTTTCAGTAGCAAGGCTTTCTGTAGCTATAATTTCTAAGTAAAGTTTCATGTGACTCTATCTAGGGTGATTGATAAGGGGGTGAGGTTCTCAGCAGCAGTTAGCAGGAAATTAGGAATGTCAGTTGCAAGTTAATTGCAAGAGCATGGTTAAGTGGTTTTTTTGAATAAGATACATGTAAGAAATGTTTTAAAATGGGAGAAATATACTCTTGTTTAAAAGCAGTTTCTGGGCTTCAAAACAGAGTTCTCTGATTTAGCTCCTTTGCTACCAACTATTCACCGAGTTGTTTCAAACAGTAGTACTAAGTGATATTTCTGGTCATTGTTTACTACCTGTATTATAAAACTGTATTGCTATTAATCTAATCAGAATCTAGTTAAATGATTGGGGTTTTTTTTTTCACTTTTCAGTTGATTTGATAGGGGATAAATATAATCAAAGTTCATTCTACCAAGTATCAGTCAGTGTACTTGGTAGAATGAACTGTACTTTGTTTATGCAATACCCTTAGTTCTTTGGACACACACTATATTTATTCTGTCAACATTTTCTCAATAAGCAGAAATGGTTCAATTGCGGATTTTGTTTTAGTTGATTCATTGGCTTGTCTTCGGTGTATCCTTCTTCCAAATAAATCATCCTTTTTAAAAAATTATTTTTTTAAGTGGGATTGAGGGTTGTGATTCTGAAAACAAATCAGTTGTCTGGTTCTGGTTTCCTTTGGAACATTATTTGAGATGTATTGAGGATTTATTATACCGAAGATTTATTATACCCACTGATTCTTTCTCTGGGCTCAAACAAATTCTTTACAAATGTTTGGCTGTCTTTTAGGCCTATAGAAACTTTAGGATTGATAAATTTTATGATGTTACTCTGTTCTATCAGTGGGCAGTCTTAGAAATGAGTGATTGTTTTATGGAGTCCTTTAGCTTTGGGATATCAGGAGCTGAATCATGCCCATGATTTCTCAAGCTTCTGTGTTTGTTAGAGAATATCAGGACTACCAAATCAAGAAAGCTTGACATCACTACCTAAATTACCTAAATGTTACCTAAATGAAACCTGTGTGAGTGCTTGAATTCAGTTTAATTAGACAGTTTCCAGTTTAAGCCAAAAAGCCGGCATTTTTTTTTTCTAGGAGCTAACTCTATGCATTTCAACCAAAGCAAAAAAAGTGTGTGTGTGTGGGGGGGGGATACGTTGATTCCACTTTAGAGGTGAGCCTTTTAATCGGGGAGGACAGTATTTGTGAGGTAGCAGTTTTTTGTGTTTTTTTTGCGGTACGCAGGCCTCTCACTGTTGTGCCCTCTCCCGTTGCGGAGCACAGGCTCCGGACGCGCAGGCTCAGCGGCCATGGCTCACGGGCCCAGCCGCTCTGCGGCATGTGGGATCTTCCTGGACCGGGGCACGAACCCGTGTCCCCTGCATCGGCAGGCGGACTCTCAACCACTGCGCCACCAGGGAAGCCCAAGTTTCATTCTTTAAATGAACGTAGTGGAAGAAAACTGAGCGGCGTAAAGGCAGCCTGCGGTTTGAGTGCTGTAAAAAGCAAATTAAATAGACATAATCCTCCTGCTATTCAATTAAGTACTTACTGGATATTATTCAAAAGAATGTACCAAAATTTTTTATAAAACAAGAAAATAATTTGTGCAATATTGGCTAAGGTCTAGCTAGTTTTGGCTGGCATGACCTCTCTGAAATCTGATTTAACTGACCACATAACACATCCTGTTTGGTGACTATCTACATCTTCATAACAAACAGAAACAGAAGACATATTCAGAGGAAATGAAAGAAGCAGAATGGGGACTTCCCTGGTGGCGCAGTGGTTAAGAATCCACCTGCCAATGCAGGGGACACGGGTTGAGCCCTGGGCCGGGAAGATCTCACATGCTGCGGAGCAACTAAGCCCGTGTGCCACAACTACTGAAGCCCGCACGCCTAGAGCCCATGCTCCACAAGAGAAGTCACCGCAATGAGAAGCCCATGCACCGCAATGAAGAGTAGCTCCCACTCGCCGCAACTAGAGAAAGCCCACATGCAGCAAAGAAGACCCAACGCAGCCAAAAATAAATAAACAAAATAAATAAATAAATTTTAAAAAAAGCAGAATGCACACTTGCAGAGTGGTGAAACTAAGAATACACAGTAACCATAAGCTGGCTTGACTTCTAGGTTATTTTGTGTGTGTGTGTGTGTGTGGTAGTGCTGTGGTTTTATGTGTGCTTATACAAACGTAAAATACCCACCCCCCAACAAGTTTTGAGATTTTAGACTAAGTGCGATAATCTTTTTGTTGTTGTTATGGGAAGATAACAAAGTGTTAAACTTCCATTTATTGCCTCTCTTAGTAATGAGGCGTGACTTAGGCCTGCTAACTCACAGCTCTGATGAATTTTTCAAGTGTATTATTTAACCTTTGCAATGGAACAGAATGCCTCTTCCAGCACGATAGGCAGATTTTCTCCGAGATACTGATTTAGTAAATCAACACACATACGATACAATCCTTTTTCTTCTAAAGCAAGCAATTTTAGCATTATTGTTTTTTTGTTTTTGTAACTACAGTTGAATTCATCAGGATTGTTTTGTATTAGTTTGTTTTCCTTTAAGTCAGTGGTTCCCTGACACAACTCTATAGATTAATGCTGGCCCATGACAAAGCTTTCACAGGGAGCATGAAGTGAGTTCTTGATCAATCTAAATGTGCTCAATGGAAAGGCTTTTAGTCCAAGATTTTGTCCTTTCTGCATTTTTATTTTTAAAGGAAAGATCATTTTTAAATTGGTAAAATTTGGGGGGAAATTTGGTTAATGAGATCTGAATGTTTGGAAAACACTGTTTTCAAACTCTTTAACCATAGACGGAATCCTTATGTGCTCATACATCAGAGAGATTCTCTTAAACTAAACTAGATGGGAATCTGTGGGTCAGATTCTTCTTTAAAATATTTACTTTTTTGGTTAGCTTTTGTTAGATCATGCTGTGGTGGTAAACAATTCCGCACTCTCAGTGGCTTTCATCAGCAAAGCTTTCTTTCTCGTGTTGCGTGTTGCTTGTAGGTTGCTGCAGCCCTGTGTGTTATCTTTGTCCCAGGACCCAGTCTGAAGAAGCAGCACTTACCTAGGACATGTCATTCCCATGTCAGATGGAAAAGAAGCCATAGCTGAACTATTTCTGTTTGTAGATGTTGCTGCCATCATGAGTCAGATGCCCAAACCTGATGTCAGTGGATGTGAGGCAGTATAATCCTCCCATAGTCCCTGCAGGTAACATGGCAACAGGGGGAGAAAACAATCATCTTATAGGAGGGGAGCAATAAATGGGAGTAAGAAAATCTGTCACAATATCACTCATGTGACTGAAGCACTCATGTGATGTAATGAAAATGTTTAAAAAACAATAATAAACACGTATATACCACCAAGCTTAAACAATATAACCACTACTTTTGGAGTTCCCTGTGTGCTTTTATACTACTTCCCCAAATGTAACCATTCTCTTGAAATTTGTGCTTGCTTATCATCCCCTTCTTCATATATTCCATTGTGTGACTGTCCCGCCATTTGTCTTTTTTCTTGAGTTAATTCCAGTTCTTTTGCTAGTGTGAAAATATTGCTAAGGATATTCTTTTATGTGTCTCCTGCTGTACAAAGCAAGAGTTGCTTCAGAGTATGTACTTAGGTGTGGAATTGCTGGAATGTGGGGCATATGCCTCTTCAGTTTTAGTAGATAATACCAAATTGTTTTCCAACATGGTTGTACAGTTTACACTTGCACTAGTGGTGTTGTATGTGTTACCAGTTCTCATGTCTTTGTTCACATTTGAAAGTCTGACAACATCTAATTTTTAGTCTAATGGGTATGAATCAGATTCTTTTTTGAATGTTCAGGGAAGTGCTTCTCAAACTTCCATGTGTACATAAATCACTTGGAGATGCTATTAAAAGCACAGGTTGTGATTCAGTAGGTTGGGTTATGCTTGGGAGCTGAGATCCTGCATTTCTCATAACCACCCAGGTGATACCAGTGCTGCTGCACCGTGGACCATACTTTGAGTAACAAGGGTTTAAGGCACTCAAATAGACTTGCCCCTGTGTTGGCTCCACATAACACCTAAAGAATCTTTGGAACAAAATTGCTACATAACAGCATCTGATATAGCCACTCAATCTAGGGTTTTTGAATCATGCCTGATATTTTTATTGACCTTACATGAGCACTATAGATAATACTTTTTTTTCATATAGCAATTTGGGAAAAAAAAAACCCAAGCCACAATGTTAATCACTGTACTTGTTTTACCTGTGGCAGATGCTCTTTTTTTTTTTTTTTTTGGAAACCTGTTTTGTGCAAACATTGGCCATTAGCAAATAAAGTAGTGGATTCCTTTTTCCTAGAGATTGCTTGCTTTATAACTTACAAAGAGAATTGAGAATTTAAACCTAAGCTAACCTAAACTTTTAAAGACACTGTTTATTTTTGGCTATGTTGGTACTAGATTAAAATTACCTATTAGGTAGCTAAAGAGTAACCCATAAATATCTCCACTGGTATTCTTTAACTTAAAGCACCTAAAACCAGGAGAAACTTTGCCCAGTTCTATTCACTTATTTTTTAAATTTTTAGTTGTTTTTACTCATTCATGGATGAATAACAATATAGAGCAACCCAACCAACTTTTTATTTAGTGGCATATGTGTACATTACCTATTTTAAATCAACCACAAAGTATGTTGATTGTAACCATTATTCAATGAGTTTCTAAGTGATTTCTTTAAAGGAAGAAAATTTAAGGAGTCTTTAAGGGAGATAATAGACCTTGTCAATATGCAAGCGTTAGAATAACTGATCACTCATTAACTGGATAAAATGAAGGATAAATAAAAATAAACACATTTTCCTCAGTGCAAGACGGTGGTATGTGGTCCGTGGCATGCACTGGTAACAAGGTAATTCCTAGTACTTCCAAATTGCACCCTCTCATCATCTCCTAGCTCTGATTCTCTGTTTCTGTGGATCCTTTTCTAACACACATGAGCTTTCCTCCAAGTGTTAGTGGTGGTGGTGGTGGTAGTGGTGGTAGAGGGAGCTTTTTGAGGAGGAAGACAGAGTGACAGCTTCAGAATTATTTCATTCCAAAAGGAAGTGAGAAAACACCCTTCCAGAGGCCTTCCCCTCTGAAGTAGCCCTGCAAGTCATTCACTCTGCTCTATCAACTGTTTCCTTCACTGCCTTTACCACAAATTATCTCATTTATTTGCTCACTTGATTGTTGTTCCTCCCCACTACAAGGAAGAATCCTTGAAGCAAGAATAGTGCCTCTTTTGTTAATGGGGCAGCCCCAGGATCTAGTAGCCATTCAGGAAATAATAAGCCAACAAATACGTGAAATTCCGGGGTAGGACTCAGGCCTGCTCCAGGCACTTGTCATTATGTGGTCAGGAGGGGAGGGGACTGTGATGCTAGGCCTACCAGAACCTCATGGAACAGGGCAAGTGTGGTTTTACGTGGGAGATGGAAATACCATAAGCTGAAAAACTGAGGAAAGATGCTGAGGAAAACAACAATAAAAATGTGGTTTTTTGTTTGTTTGTTTTATGCTCTTTAAGCGTAGTTTACCATTTCACCCAACTGCCCAGTCTTGTTGTTTAAGGTTGTGCAGATCCTGCAGTGCCTGAAGGTGCTTGGCTGAGGGGATGGAGGGGGGCTGAAATCCAGCCAGAGACTCCATTCCTGTGGCTTCCTTTTTCCAGGAGGTACTGTTTTAAATTTACCCAAAGGCTCTATCTGGTCTCTGTACACAGTGGCCCTGTGTACAGAATATCCATCTCTCCATCTAACCTTCTAAACAAAGAATACTAGGGGCAAAAGTAAGAGCTGGATGTGTCTTTGCATCTGGATCCTGCTGGCCAACTCAGTGCAGACTATGTGCTTAACCATGTCCTGCAAATACTCTAAGAGAGATGACTTGTTTTGGGAAATTCCTCTTTTTTTAACCTTCTCCTCACTCCATTTTCCTATTTAGTGTTAGCTGGTCAATTTTCCTGAGCATGCTTTTTGAGCTGAATGGTGACTGAATGGTGATATACATACTGTCATCTTTCTTTGTTGTTTATCTACATTTCTCTGCATTTCCATTTTGATTACCCTTATAATTCTGCTTCAAGGGGAAGAAGAAATTGCCTATATCCATCACTGGCCCTTCAGACTTGTCTTAAAGCTTTATCTCTTTGAGGTTTGTTCTGTTTTTTTGTTTGATTAGAGATCTCTTTGGGGCAGTGAAATGCTCACTACTTAAAAAGAGGTGAATTGGTTGAAGGAACAGAAACCCACTCAATCTGACTCATGTAAGGCTGCTGGGAGTCTCATAAGTTCCAGACATACAGCTGAGCCCTTCTTACATGGAAAGTTCTCAGGCAGCTGTTCTGGCTTTCTTCCTCTTTGTGGACTGCTTGGGTTCTTCTTTGCTTCACTCTGGACATTGCCTCCATTCCTTTGATTTTCTTTAAACACTGCCTTTGTCTGCATACTGATCAGCCTGCAAGTGGCAAAGATGGCAACTAGTACCTAATCTCACTGGATTCTCTGCAGGTCCACAGGATGTCTGTACTGTAATCACTTGGGGAACTTAAAAAAAAAAAATGTTTATATGCCTCAAACATATTCTGAGTCAGTAGGTCCAGAGTCCTAGAATCTATATTTTAAGACTATTCCCCAGCAGGAATTCCCAGACCCCTCCATAATCATAAGAGGGAAGAAAGGAAAGTGAGTGAATGATGAAATAGATGAACCAGATCCTAGCATCCACTTGTCCCCAACATAGCTCCTTTTCTTTTTCCCTTTGCCATTCCTTGTTATTGATCTTCCTATCCAAGGAGATATTCTAAGAAATTGAAAACAAATATTGAAGAATAGAATGGTTTTCATTAAAAGCAGCAGTATTGTAGCAACATTTTTTAGCCTAGCTTGGTGGATGGGCAGTCCAGTTAGGCAGTGGGCCATCTATCCCTTATCAAATCAGAGCCAATTTGTTGATCTTGGATGCTCCTATAAGTGTAAGACGGGGCTGGGCATTCCTGAGAAACACCTGAGGCCTTAGACCCACCCTAATAACTTTGAAAACTTACGTACTTGTGGTGGCAGCTGTCCCAAGAGTCAGACTCTCTACCTGGGCAGGTGATGTATGACCTCACAACTTCAGTGCCTGTCACTCTCAAACCAGCTTACACAATGTGTCTGTGTCTTTAGTTCAGGATCTTTAGAGAGAATCTTGTCCATAACCAGCCAATCAGGAGCATACTCTGGGATTAAGGGTCAGAGCTGACTTTGAGAAGGGCATTAAGTGATAAGTGCATTGCAAGCTTTCTTTTGGTTGGCTTGCAAAATAGGATTAAGTGAATATTTGTAATCCCTTTTCATTTTGGTTATTTCTTAGGTAACAGAGGGATTATATTCCTAAATCAACTATAATGAATTTTTTGTATGTCAGAAACTACAAATATGACATCAGCCTAATTTTACATGTGAAGTAAATGCCATGTACACTATTTAGGATATTTATCAAATAATTTCATGGCAAACATTATCATCGTTTCTTCATATTTTAATAACAAAATGTATATTATATTAAGTTGTAAATAAAGTAACACAGATTATTATTTAATATGCTTAAAATATAATGTCATATACTTTGTTGTGCCTGCATATGTAAAGGGTTGTAGCAATTTGATTCTGAGACCTCAATATAAGTAATGGAAGCCATTACTTTATTTAATAACTTTGTCTATTGTAGAATTTCAGAGACATTTGAAGACTTTACATGGGTATTAATTACATAAAGTATGCAAAGATAAACATTTTTAACCAAGATAGAGCACACAAAAAAGCTGTATACTACATTTCTGTGTACAAAGCAGTTAAGCCCAAAGGGTATAATGTCAGTACATTAGGGTTGGTTTAAGAACACGTGTTATTTTATACCTTTAATTATGAAGTATCAAGATAGTTAATCTGACTTTTAAAAATTATTTTATTTTGTTTTTCCAGATCCAATCCCTCTGTGGAACTTCTAAACATCTTCTGTTAGTGGAAACGTTGTTTTCTACACAATGAAGTCAACATCTTAATTTAAACCAGCATTCATGTGGTTCTGATTCATCTGCTATGGTTCATGAAGGTTGAGATCTAAGGCGTACAGGGTCTTTTGCGATGACAATATGACTAATAGTAAAGGAAGATCTATTACTAACAGAACAAGTGGTGGTCCAAGTAGTGGAGGAGGTTTTGTAGACTGGACTTTAAGTTTAAATACAATTCAATCTGATAAGTTTTTAAACTTACTGTTGAGTATGGTTCCAGTAATTTACCAGAAAAACCAGGAAGACAGGCACAAAAAAGGAAATAGCATTTGGCAAGATGGGTTATCAACTGCAGCACAAACTTTTAGTAATAGATCTGAACAACACATGGAATATCACAGTTTCTCAGAGCCATCTTTTCATGGCAACAGTGGGCACACGCCATCAAGCTGTAGCCAAAAGTATGATGACTACGCCAACTACAATTATTGTGATGGAAGGGAGGCTTCAGAAACTACGGCCATGTTACAAGATGAAGATGTATCTAGAGATGGTGATGAAGATGTCATTGTGGAAGCAAACCAGAAATTACCAAAGGAGTCCAGTGGTGTCATGGCACTGCAGATACTTGTGCCATTTTTGTTAGCTGGCTTTGGAACAGTCTCAGCTGGCATGGTTTTGGATATAGTCCAGGTGGGTTTTCATCTTTGTTTAACTTCACTGTCTTTGTTGTTTAAAGCGCTTTGTGTTGGTTACTAATCTCAAACATTATATTTAGATTTAATTTATCCCTTAGTTAAAATGAACTGATGCTGACTTTGGTGAAGAATCTGCTATTTCTGTTTTTTTGTTTGCTTTCCTTTAGAAGTTCTAAGAGAATTGTCTCATTCTGACCATAAAGTAACTTTTCATAAAATATTAAATAGTAAAGTAAGCCCCAATTGGGTAAATCAGCTAAATGAATAACTCAATAAATGTTATATTTAAATACATCCTTATTTTAAAAATAAAAATTAATATATGCTCATTAAAATGAATTCGGACAATGCAGAGGATTAAATAAAAGATAAGTCTTTCCTATTCCTCATCTCCAAACCAAAACTCTCTTCCCCTCCAGAGGTTACCATTGTTAAGAGTTTGCTGTATATACTTGCAGACTTTTTTCTATGCTTATATACATGCATATGTGCAGTCTTTTTTCAAAAATAAAAATGAAATGCTATATATATTTTTCTGCAGCTTATTTGCATTGCTTATTAATGTATCTTGGACATCTTTCCAAATTAGTATAACAAAGATATTCAGCATTTTAAAAAGAGTGCTTGATATTTCCATTGTATATATACACCAAAATTTACTTATTCATTCTCCCATGCTGGTGCTATAACAAATATCCTTATAAATTTATCTTTACACACTCATACTAATTTTTTCATAGGATAGATTTTAAAAATGGGATTGCTGGGTATTAGGGCAGCTGTATGTGTTTAAAATTTTTATAGGTATTGTCAAATTGACTTTCAAAAAGTTTGTACCAATTTGTAGTCCTGCCATCAGTATATAAGTACTTTTATCTATCCGTACCCTTATCAATATTGGATATTCTTGATCTTTTTCATTTTTGCCAATTGATAGGAAAATGTTATCATATTTTAATTAACATTCTTTAATTATTAGTAATGTCTTAGCATCTTTTCATGTGTTTATTGGCCATTCTTACCTTTTGTGTGACTATTTCTTATATACTTTTTTGTATCTTTTATCTATTTAAAAAATGGGTACATTACTTATTGACTTGTAGGAGTTCTTAATGTAGTATTATATAAAATTACAAAATTACCTATTATATAATTGCCTTTCTAAAGCAGTAAATTGTTAAAAGGTGGCATTCTGTTACTATCAGTTTTCATTCATCAGTCAGAGAAAGCTTGGCTCTGGGAAAGGGTTAGAAACATTATCCTCATGGGCCTTTGTCTTTCATTGTTTGCTCCCTAAAAGAAACCTCAGGTTATCTGTGACTCTAAGACACTTTTAAACAGATAACATTTTTATATAAATGGAAAATGTACATAAATAGAAACATAATTTTTCCACCATCAGATGGAGAAAAGATATGAAAAGATACACTGTGTTAAGTGTATTGAATTTTTGAATAGACTGTAATACTCTAGGGAGACCAAACCTATCTGTCCACTTGAAATATAATTGTTTCAAATTATTACCAGAGTATCATAGCTGCTAAAATGAATATGCTGTTTTGGGTTGACTTTTTTTTTCTTCATATACCAGTTATGCTGAAGAAACACTCATCACTTAGCTATAGGATGGTAATATCTATAGGAAAAATATGTTAGAGTGTAGATTGTTAAGCAGAATATTTACATAGTTCATTATGTACCTTCCTCTGGTGCATGTTCACTTATTTCTTGATGCTATTTGAGAGAAGAGCACGTATGTAATTGGGAAAAGTTCCTTTTATGATTTTATGAACTTTAATACTGCTAGCCCTAAGGACTTTATAGTGTTAAACTTCAGTGTTAAAAATCATAAAGACATAATGTAAATGTTTTGAAAGATTTCATTTGAATGAGGTTTTAAAAACTTTTAAATTGTGAAATTGAAAACATACAGGGTGAAAACAAACAGCTCAGTGAAAACAAAAACATACAGCTCAGTGAATTTTCATAACACAAACAACCATATAACCATCACCTGTGTCAAGAAATAGACTCTTAAAAAAAAAAAAAAGAAATAGACTCTTACCTATCTATACTTCATTAGTGCTCCCTTCCAATAGCTTCCTTTTTTCCTCCATCACCAAAGATAATCAATAATCTGATTTTTATAAGAACTTTTTTGTCTTTATAAGCATGTATTATTAAGCACCACTGCTTGGTTTTACTTAATTCTTTTCAGAATTTATCCAGTGGAAGTATAGAGTATATATTCTTTTATGTTTGCGTTTTTTTGGTCAACATTACATAAGTTTTAGGAAACTGTTGTTCATTTATTTTTATTGCTGTGTTGTAATCCAGTGTATAAATACATCACAATTTATCCATTCTACTATTTTTTAAAATCCATTCTACTATTTTTTTAATCCATTCTACTGTTGACGGACATTGGGCCTAATGGTGTTTCCAGGCTCTTGCTGTACGTGTGCATGCATTTCTCTTGGGTATATATGTAGAAATGGAATCTCTAGGTCTTAGAATATGCAGATATTTAAATGTAGCATTTGTCAAATGGTTTTCCAAAGTGGTTGTACCAATTTACAGACTAATATAGCAGTATATGAGAGGTCCAGTGCTCTATATTATTATTTATACAAGGTATCAAAAGTCTTTTTGATTTCAGAAATTCTGGCATATGTGGGGTGGCATCTCATTGAGGTTTTAATTGGGATTTTCCTGATGACTAATGATGTTTATTGACCATTTGGATATCATTGGTGAAGTTTCTTTGCCCATTTTCTATTTGATCGTTTATCTTTGTCTTATTGATTTATAGGAGTTATTTGCATATTCTGGATGTAAGCCTTTTAGTTATATGTATTACAGAATTCTTTCCCCTCTGTGGCTTGCTTTTTTACTCTCTCAATTGTGTGTTTGGATGACCAGAAGTTCTTAATTTTTATACAGTCCCCTTTTCCCTACTTTTCTATGGTCTGTGCTTTTCGTCTCCTGTTTAAGAAATCTTTCCATACCCTGTGAATTAAGATATTCTCTTATAATAGCTCCTTGAAGCTTTGTTTTGCCTTTTACATTTAGATCATTCCCTGCCGGGAGTTGGTTTTTGTACAGAGTGTGAGGTAGAGGTTATATTTTTTCCTTTCCACATGGATTTCCAATTATCTCTACACTGTTATATAACCAAAATATTTGTTATAAATATAAATATTTTCCCATTTATGTGTAGTCAACTTCTGGGCTCTCAGTTCTGTTCCTTTGGTGTATTTATGTCTCTTGTCGTGAATGCCACACCATCATCATTACTCTAGTTTATAAATCTTGATATCTTAGAGAATGTTCCCTTTTTATTCTTCCTGAAGAGTGCTTTGGTTATTCTTTTCCCTTTGCATCCCTATGTATGTTTTAGTATAAAACCTTGTCAGTTTTCAAAAAAAGTAGTAGCGATTGTGATTCAGATATACTAAGGGGGAGAATTGACTCTACACTGTTTAGTCTTCCAACACAGGTATGTGGAATAATAGCCTCCATTTATTTAGGTCATCTTTAATTCCCCTCATTGATGTTTTACAGTTTCTGAACACAGGTCTTTTACATTTTTAGTTGGGTTCGTTCTATTTATTTTGCTTCATATATCCCAGACTCAGAGCTAAAGAAGCCGGCAACCAAGAAATGCCAACAAGGGCAGACAAAACAAAACAAAACCAACAAAAGCCTGCTCTTTGTGACTAGGAAAGGGTCACCCTAGCAAGACAAAACAGTTTTAGACAATAACTGTTCTACTCTAGCCAAGCACTACAGAAAAAACCATGGCCTCACCCACATCCACATCAGCAAAGGCCCAGCGGGGAGCCTGGAGGGCATTCTGCTAAGTGAAATAAGCCAGATAGAGAAAGACAAATATTGCATTGTATCACTTACATGTGGAATCTTAAAAAAAAAAAAAGTCAAACTCATAAAAACAGAGAGTAGAATGGTGGTTGCCAGGGCCTGAGGAGGTGAGGGAAATGGGGAGAAGTTGGTGAAAGGGTACAAACTTTCAGTTACAAGGTAAGTATGCTCCGAGAATCTAATGTACAGCATGGTGACTGTAGTTGATAATACTGTATTGTATACTCGACATTTGCTAAGAGAGTAGATCTTAAGTATTCTCACCAAAAAAAAAAAAAAGTAACTCTGTGAGGTGATAGATATGTTAATTAACTTGTTGGTGGAATTCCTTTCATAATGTATATCAAGTCATCATACTGTACCCTTAAAATATATTACAATTCTATTTGTCAATTATACCTCAGTAAAGCTTAGAAAAAATGAGCAAAATATACCAAAAGCAAGCAGAAGAAAGGAAATAATAAATATAAAAGCAAAAATCAATGAAATTGAAGGCAGGAAAACAGTAGAAAAAAGTCAGTGAAACGAACATCTGGTTCTTTGAAAAGATCAATAAATCTGACAATTTGTAGCAAGACTGACAATGAAAAAAAAAGAAGACATAAATTACCAAGATCAGAACGAAATAGGGGATATCACTACAGATCCTGTAGACATCAAAAGGATAGTAAAGAAGTACTACAAACAACTCTGCACACGTAAATTTTACAACTTAAAGTGGGCCACTTCCTCAAAAAACACAATTACCACAATCCACCCGAAATGAAGTGGATAACTTGAATAGCTCTATACTTATTAAGGAAATTGAGTTCATAATTTTAAAAACTCCCAAAAAAGAAATCTTCAGACACAGATAGTTTTACCTGAAAATTCTACCAAATGTTTAAAGCAGAGTCAACACTAATTCTACACAAGCTTTTCTGGAAAATAGAAGAGGAGGGAACACTTACCAATTCATTTTAAGAAGCTGGTATTACCCAGATACCAAACCAAAGACCCAAAAAACCTACAGACCAATACTTTTCCTGAATATAGACCAAAAAAATCCTTAACAAACATTGGCAAATAGAATTTAGCAACATATAAAATGAATTATACACCATGAAAAATGAGGTTTATTCCAGGGATGCAAATCTTGTTCACTATTTGAAAATCAATATAATTCACCATATTAATAGGCTAAAGAAGAAAATCACATGACCACGTCAAATGATACAGAAAAAGCATTTGACAAAATTCAACACCCATTCATGATAAAAAAAAAAACTCAAATAAGTAGGAATAGAGTGGAACTTCCTCAACATTATACTTAATTTAATGATGAAATACCGAATGCGATTTTCCCCTAAGATCAGGTACAAAGCAAGGATGTCCACACTCATTACCTTGATTCAACATAGTGCAGTAAGTCAAGAAAAGGAAATAAAAGACATACAGATTGGAAAGGATGAAATAAAACTGTTCCTATTTGCAGATGACATGATTGTCTACTAAGAAAATCGCAAGGAATCTACCAAAACAAAAACAAAAACAGAAAACAACTCCAAGAACTGATAAATGAGTTCAGTAAGGCCCAGGATACACAATACATACAAAAAATAAATTTTATTTCTAGCAATGAGTATGTGAACGTTGAGATTAAAAATACAATAACATTTACTCAAAAAACCAACACCTAGATGTAAATCTTAGAAAACACATACAGGATTTGTACGCTGAAAGCTACAAAACACTGATGAAGGTAATCAAGGAAGATCTAAATAAATGGAGAGACTTGCCATATTCATGACTTAGAAGACTCAACATAATAAAGATGTCAGTCCTCCCAAAACTGATATACATGTTTAACAGAACTTTAAAAACCTCCACAAGATTTTTTAATAGAATAAATAATATTAAAATGTATACGCAAAGGGAAAGAAAATAGAATTTTCTTTTTAAAAATCAAAACAAAGTGAGAAGGATCAGTTTACTTGATTCCAAGCTTATTAAAATGACCACAGTAATCAAGACTGTGGTATTTGGTGGAGGGATAGACACGCTTAAACTTGACACCAAAAGTGTGATCCATAAAATGAAAAATGGATAAATTGGACTTTATCAAATAAAAATTTTGTTCTGTGAATGACCTTGTTGAAAGGATGAAAAGCCAAGTTACAGAGAGAAAGAAATTATTTGCAAACCACACATCTGGCAAAAGGCTAGAATAAAGAACTCTCAAAAACTCAACATTTTAACAAAAACAGCCCAGTTAGAAAATTGGCAAAAAAAAAAAAAAAAAAAGCATAGAGACGTTTCACAGAAGAATATGTACAGATGGCAAATAAACTTGAAAAGATATTTAGTATCTTTAGCCATTAGAGGATCGCAAATGAAAACCACAATGAAATATCACTGTGTACCTATCAGAATGATTATAATAAAAAATAGTGGTAGTATCAAATGCTGTTGAGCATGTAGAGAAAAGGTATCACTCATATATTGCTGTTGGGAATTTAAAATGACACAGCCGCTGTGGAAAACACTTTGACAGTTTCTTTAAAAAAAATAAAACCTAAACATTAACTATCATACAACCTAGGAATTGCATTCCTGGGCATTTATTCCAGAGAATGAAGACTTATGCTAACACAACTCCTGTACGTGAATGTTTACAGCAGCCTTATTCATAATAGCCAAGAACTGGGATACACGCCACAAGTCCTTCAACAGTCAAATGGTTTAACAAACTCTGGTAAATCCATATGATGGGATACTACTCAGCAACAAAAAGGAATGAACTGTTGACACATGCAACAATCTAGATGAATCTCCAGAGAATTATGCTGAGTGGAAAAAGCAAATCTCAAAAGGTTATACATATTATATTCATTTATAAAAATTCTTGAATCAACATTTTATGGAAATGGAGAACAGATTAGCAGTTGCCAGGGATTAAGAAGGGGCTGGGAGTGGAGAAAAGTGGACATGGCTATAAAAGGGCAACAGGAGGAATCCTTGTGGTGATGGAAATGTTCTGTATCTTGACTATATCAATATCAATATCCTGGTTGTGAGATTGTCCTAGAGTTTTGCGAGGTATTAGCATTGGGGGAAACTGGATAAAGGATACATGGGATCTCTCTATTATTTTTAATAACCGCAAGTGAATCTATAATTATTTCAAAAAGTTTAATGAAAAACATAATGTATGTATCTGGTAAAGCATATTTAAGCTGTATGAAACAATACATAATGGAGAAAGAAGTCTCCTTTTTTTTTTAACATCTTTATTGGAGTATAATTGCTTTACAATGGTGTGTTAGTTTCTGCTTTATAACAAAGTGAATCAGTTATACATATACATATGTTCCCATATCTCTTCCGTCTTGCATCTCCCTCCCTCCCACCCTCCCTATCCCACCCCTCTAGGTGGTCACAAAGCACTGAGCTGATCTCCGTGTGCTATGTGGCTGCTTCCCACTAGCTATCTATTTTATGTTTGGTAGTGTATATATGTCCATGCCACTCTCTCACTTTGTCACAGCTTACCCTTCCCCCTCCCCATATCCTCAAGTCCATTCTCTAGTAGGTCTGTGTCTTTATTCCTGTCTTGCCCCTAGGTTCTTCATGACATTTTTTTCCCCCTTAGAGTCGATATATATGTGTTAGCATACAGTATTTGTTTTTCTCTTTCTGACTTACTTCACTCTGTATGACAGACTCTAGGTCCATCCACCCCACTACAAATAACTCAATTTCATTTCTTTTTATGGCTGAGTAATATTCCATTGTATATATGTGCCACATCTTCTTTATCCATTCATCTGATGATGGACACTTATGGTTGCTTCCATGTCCTGGCTATTGTAAATAGAGCTGCAATGAACATTTTGGTACATGACTCTTTTTGAATTATGGTTTTCTCTGGGTATATGCCCAATAGTGGGATTGCTGTGTCGTATGGTAGTTCTATTTTTAGTTTTTTAGGGAACCTCCATACTATTCTCCATAGTGGCTGTATCAATTTACATTCCCACCAACACTGCAAGAGGGTTCCCTTTTCTCCACACCCTCTCCAGCATTTATTGTTTCTACATTTTTTGATGATGGCCATTCTGACCGGTGTGAGATGATATCTTATTGTAGTTTTTTTGTTGTTTGTTTGCAGTACGTGGGCCTCTCACTGTTGTGGCTTCTCCTGTTGCGGAGCATAGGCTCTGGACACGCTGGCTCAGCGGCCATGGCTCACAGGCCTAGCCACTCTGCGGCATGTGGGATCTTCCCAGATCGGGGCACGAACCCGTGTCCCCTGCGTCGGCAGGCGGACTCTCAACCACTGCGCCACCAGGGAAGCCCCTCATTGTAGTTTTGATTTGCATTTCTCTAATGGTTAGTGATGTTGAGCATCCTTTCATGTGTATGTTGGCAATCTGTGTATCTTCTTTGGAGAAATGTCTGTTTAGGTCTTCTGCCCATTTTTGGATTGGGTTGTTTGTTTTTTTGATATTGAACTGCATGAGCTGCTTGTAAATTTTGGAGATTAATCCTTTGTCAGTTGCTTCATTTGCAAATATTTTCTCCCATTCTGAGGGTTGTCTTTTGGTCTTATTTATGGTTTTCTTTGCTGTGCAAAAGCTTTTAAGTTTCATTAGGTCCCATTTATTTATTTTTGTTTTTATTTCCATTTCTCTGGGAGGTGGGTCAAAAGGATCTTGCTGTGATTTATGTCATAGACTGTTCTGCCTATGTTTTCCTCTAAGAGTTTGATAGTGTCTGGCCTTACATTTAGGTCTTTAATCCATTTTGAGTTTATTTTCATGTATGGTGTCAGGGAGTGTTCTAATTTCATACTTTTACATCGACCTCTCCAGTTTTCCCAGCACCACTTATTGAAGAGGCTGTCTTTTCTCCATTGTATATTCTTGCCTCCTTTATCAAAGATAAGGTGACCATATGTGTGTGGGTTTATCTCTGGGCTTTCTATCCTGTTCCATTGATCTATATTTCTGTGTTTGTGCCAGTACCATACTGTCTTGATTACTGTAGCTTTGTAGTGTAGTCTGAAGTCAGGGAGCCTGATTCCTCCAGCTCTGTTTTTCTTTCTCAAGATTGCTTTGGCTATTCGGGGTCTTTTGTGTTTCCATACAAATTTTGAAATTTTTTGTTCTAGTTCTGTGAAAAATGCCAGTGGTAGTTTGATAGGAATTACATTGAATCTGTAGATTGCTTTGGGCAGTATAGTCATTTTCACAATGTTGATTCTTCCAATCCAAGAATCTGATATATCTATCCATCTATTTGTATCATCTTTAATTTCTTTCATCAGTGTCTTATAATTTTCTGCGTACAGGTCTTTTGTCTCCTTAGATAGGCTTATTCCTAGATATTTTATTCTTTCTGTTGTAGTGGTAAATGGGAGTGTTTCCTTAATTTCACTTTCAGATTTTTCATCTTTAGTGTATAGGAATGCTAGAGATTTCTGTCCATTAATTTTGTATCCTGCTGCTTTACCAAATTCATTGATTAGCTCTAGTAGTTTTCTGGTAGCATCTTTAGGGTTCTCTATGTATAGTATCATGTCATCTGCAAAGAGTGACAGCTTTACCTCTTCTTCTCCGATTTGATCCTTTTATTTCTTTTTCTACTCTGATTGCTGTGGCTAAAACTTCCAAAACTATGTTGAATAAGAGTGGTGAGAGTGGGCACCCTTGCCCTGTTCCTGATCTTAGTGGAAATGATTTCAGTTTTTCACCATTGAGGACGATGTTGGCTGTGGGTTTCTCATATATGGCCTTTAGTATGTTGAGGAAAGTTCCCTCTATGCTTACTTTCTGCAGGGTTTTTATCATAAATGGGTGTTGAATTTTGTCGAAAGCTTTCTCTGCATCTATGGAGATGATCATATGGTTTTTCTCCTTCAATTTGTTAATATGGCATATCACATTGATTGATTTGCATATATTGAAGAATCCTTGCATTCCTGGAATAAACTCCACTTGATCATGGTGTCTGATCCTTTTAATGTGCTGTTGGATTCTGTTTGCTAGTATTTTGTTGAGGATTTTTGCATCTATGTTTCTCAGTGATATTGGCCTGTAATTTTCTTTCTTTGTGACATCTTTGTCTTGTTTTGGTATCAGGGTGATGGTGGCCTGGTAGAATGAGTTTGGGAGTGTTCCTCCCTCTGCTATATTTTGGAAGAGTTTGAGAAGGGTGGGTGTTAGCTCTTCTCTAAATGTTTGATAGAATTCACCTGTGAAGCCATCTGGTCCTGGGCTTTTTTTTTTTTTTTTAAACATCTTTATTGGAGTATAATTGCTTTACAATTGTGTGTTAGTTTCTGCTTTACAACAAAATGAATCAGTTATATATATACATATGTTCCCATATTTCATCCCTCTTGCGTCTCCCTCCCTCCCACCCTCCCTATCCCACCCCTCCAGGCGATCACAAAGCACCGAGCTGATCTCCATGTGCTATGTGGCTACTTCCCACTAGCTATCTACCATACGTTTGGTAGTGTATGTATGTCCTTGCCTCTCTCTCGCTTTGTCACAGCTTACCCTTCCCCCTCCCCGTATCCTCAAGTCCATTCTGTAGTAGGTCTGTGCCTTTATTCCTGTCTTACCCCTAGGCTCTTCATGACATTTTTTTCCCCCTTAGAGTCGATATATATGTGTTAGCATACAGTATTTGTTTTTCTCTTTCTGACTTACTTCACTCTGTATGACAGACTCTAGGTCCATCCACCCCACTACAAATAACTCAATTTTGTTTCTTTTTATGGCTGAGTAATATTCCACGGTATGTATGTGCCACATCTTCTTTATCTATTCATCCGATGATGGACACTTAGGTTGTTTCCATCTCCGGGCTATTGTAAATAGAGCTGCAATGAACATTTTGGTACATGACTCTTTTTGAATTATGGTTTTCTCAGAGTATATGCCCAGTAGTGGGATTGCTGGGTCATATGGTAGTTCTATTTGTAGTTTTTAAAGGAACTTCCATACTGTTCTCCATAGTGGCTGTTTCAATTTACATTCCCACCAACAGTGCAAGAGGGTTCCCTTTTCTCCACACCCTCTCCAGCATTTACTGTTTCTAGATTTTTTGATGATGGCCATTCTGACTGGTGTGAGATGATATCTCATTGTAGTTTTGACTTGCATTTCTCTAATGATTAGGGATGTTCAGCATTCTTTCGTGTGTTTGTTGGCAGTCCATATATCTTCTTTGGAGAAATGTCTATTTAGGTCTTCTGCCTGTTTTTGGACTGGGTTTTTTGTTTTTTTGCTATTAAACTGCATGAGCTGCTTCTAAATTTTGGAGATTAATCCTTTGTCAGTTGCTTCATTTGCAAATAATTTCTCCCATTCTGAGGGTTGTCTTTTGGTCTTGTTTATGGTTTCCTTTGCTGTGCAAAAGCTTTTAAGTTTCATTAGGTCCCATTTGTTTATTTTTGTTTTTATTTCCATTTCTCTAGGAGGTGGGTCAAAATGGATCTTGCTGAGATTTATGTCATAGAGTGTCCTGCCTATGTTTTCCTCTAAGAGTTTGATAGTGTCTGGCCTTACATTTAGGTCTTTAATCCATTTTGAGTTTACTTTTGTCTATGGTGTTAGGGAGTGATCTAATTTCATACTTTTACAGGTACCTGTCCAGTTTTCCCCGCACCACTTATTGAAGAGGCTGTCCTTTCTCCACTGTACATTCCTGCCTCCTTTATCAAAGATAAGGTGACCATATGTGTGTCGGTTTATCTCTGGGCTTTCTATCCTGTTCCATTGATCTATATTTCTGTGTTTGTGTCAGTACCATACTGTCTTGATTACTGTAACTTTGTAGTATAGTCTGAAGTCAGGGAGCCCGATTCCTCCAGCTCCGTTTTTCGTTCTCAAGATTGCTTTGGCTATTTGGGGTCTTTTGTGTTTCCATACAAATTTTGAAATTTTTTGTTCTAGTTCTGTGAAAAATGCCAGTGGTAGTTTGATAGGGATTGCATTGAATCTGTAGATTGCTTTGGGTAGTAGAGTCATTTTCACAATGTTGATTCTTCCAATCCAAGAACATGGTGTATGTCTCCATCTATTTGTATGGTCTTTAATTTCTTTCATCAGTGTCTTATAATTTTCTGCGTACAGGTCTTTTGTCTCCTTAGGTCGGTTTATTCCTAGATATTTTATTCTTTTTGTTGCAGTGGTAAATGGGAGTGTTTTCTTGATTTCACTTTCAGATTTTTCATCATTAGTGTATAGGAATGCCATAGATTTCTGTGCATTAATTTTGTATCCTGCTGCTTTACCAAATTCATTGATTAGCTCTAGCAGTTTTGTGGTAGCACCTTTAGGATTCTCTGTGTATAGTATCATGTCATCTGCAAACAGCGACAGCTTTACTTCTTCTTTTCTGATTTGGATTCCTTTTATTTCCTTTTCTTCTCTGATTGCTGTGGCTAAAACTTCCAAAACTATGTTGAATAAGAGTGGTGAGAGTGGGCAACCTTGTCTTCTTCCTTATCTTAGTGGAAATGCTTTCAGTTTTTCACCATTGAGGACGATGTTGGCTGTGGTTTTGTCATATATGGCCTTTATTATGTTGAGGAAAGTTCCCTCTATGCCTCCGTTCTGCAGGGTTTTTATCATAAATTGGTGTTGAATTTTGTCGAAAGCTTTCTCTGCATCTATGGAAATGATCATATAGTTTTTCTCTTTCAGTTTGTTAATATGGTGTATCACATTGATTGATTTGCATATATTGAAGAATCCTTGCATTCCTGGAATAAACCCCACTTGATCATGGTGTATGATCCTTTTAATGTGCTGTTGGATTCTGTTTGCTAGTATTTTGTTGAGGATTTTTGTATCTATGTTCATCAGTGATATTGGCCTGTAGTTTTCTTTCTTTGTGACATCCTTGTCTTCTTTTGGTATCAGGGTGATGGTGGCCTCATAGAATGAGTTTGGGAGTGTTCCTCCCTCTGCTATATTTTGGAAGAGTTTGAGAAGGATAGATATTAGCACTTCTCTAAATGTTTGATAGAATTCGCCTGTTAAGCCATCTGGTCCTGGACTTTTGTTGGTTTGAAGATTTTTAATCTCAGTCTCAATTTCAGTGCTTGTGATTGGTCTGTTCATATTTTCTATTTCTTCCTGATTCAGTCTTGGCAAGTTGTGCATTTCTAAGAATTTGTCCATTTCTTCCAGGTTGTCCATTTTATTGGCATAGAGTTGCTTGTAGTAATCTCTTAATGATCCTTTGTATTTCTGCAGTGTCAGTTGTTACTTCTTTTCCATTTCTAATTGTACTGATTTGAGTCTTCTCCCTGTTTTTCTTGATGAGTCTGGCTAATGGTTTATCAATTTTGTTTATCTTCTCAAAGAACCAGCTTTTAGTTTTATTGATCTTTGCTATCGTTTCCTTCATTTCTTTTTCATTTATTTCTGATCTGATTTTTATGATTTCTTTCCTTCTGCTAACTTTAGGGTTTTTTGTTCTTCTTTCTCTAATTGCTTTAGATGCAAGGTTAGGTTGTTTATTCGAGATGTTTCCTGTTTCTTAAGGTAGGATTGTATTGCTATAAACTTCCCTCTTAGAACTGCTTTTGCTGCATCCCATAGATTTTGGGTCGTCGTGTCTCGATTGTCATTTGTTTCTAGGTATTTTTAAATTTCCTCTTTGATTTCTTCAGTGATCACTTCGTTATTAAGTAGTGTATTATTTAGCCTCCATGTGTTTGTATTTTTTACAGATCTTTTCCTGTAATTGATATCTAGTCTCATAGCATTGTGGTCGGAAAAGATACTTGATACGACTTCGATTTTCTTAAATTTACCAAGGCTTGATTTGTGACCCAAGATATGATCTATCCTAGAGAATGTTCCATGAGCACTAGAGAAAAATGTGTATTCTGTTGTTTTTGGATGGAATGTCCTATAAATATCAATTAAGTCCATCTTGTTTAATGTGTCATTTAAAGCTTGTGTTTCCTTATTTATTTTCATTTTGGATGATCTGTCCATTGGTGAAAGTGGGGTATTAAAGTCCCCTACTATGAATGTGTTACTGTCGATTTCCCCTTTTATGGCTCTTAGTATTTGCCTTATGTATTGAGGTGCTCCTTTGTTGGGTGCATAAATATTTACAATTGTTGTATCTTCTTCTTGGATCGATCCCTTGATCATTATGTAGTGTCCTTCTTTGTCTCTTCTAATAGTCTTTATTTTAAAGTCTATTTGTCTGATACGAGAATTGCTACTCCAGCTTTCTTTTGCTTTCCATTTGCATGAAATATCTTTTTCCATCCCCTTACTTTCAGTCCGTATGTGTCTCTAGGTCTGAAGTGGGTCTCTTCTAGACAGCATATATACGGGTCTTATTTTTGTATCCATTCAGCCAATCTGTGTCTTTTGGTGGGAGCATTTAGTTCATTTACATTTAAGGTAATTATTGATATGTATGTTCCTATTCCCATTTTCTTAATTGTTTTGGGTTCGTTATTGTAGGTCTTTTCCTTCTCTTGTGTTTCCTGCCTAGAGAAGTGTCTTTAGCATTTGTTGTAAAGCTGGTTTGGTGGTGCTGAACTCTCTCAGCTTTTGCTTGTCTGTAAAGGTTTTAATTTCTCCATCGAATCTGAATGAGATCCTTGCTGTGTAGAGTAATCTTGGTTGCAGGTTTTTCTCCTTCATCACTTTAAATATGTCCTGCCAGTCGCTTCTGGCTTGCAGAGTTTCTGCTGAAAGATCAGCTGTTAACCTTATGGGGATTCCCTTGTGTGTTATTTGTTGTTTTTCCCTTGCTGCTTTTAATATTTTTTCTTTGTATTCAATTTTTGATAGTTTGATTAATATGTGTCTTGTCGTGTTTCTCCTTGGATTTATCCTGTATGGGACTTTCTGTGCTTCCTGGACTTGATTATTTCCTTTCTCATTTTAGGGAAGTTTTCAACTATAATCTCTTCAAATATTTTCTCAGTCCCTTTCTTTCTCTCTTCTTCTTCTGGGACCCCTATAATTCGAATGTTGGTGCATTTAATGTTGTCCCAGAGGTCTCTGAAACTGTCCTCAGTTCTTTTCATTCTTTTTTCTTTATTCTGCTCTGCAGTAGTTATTTCCACTATTTTATCTTCCAGCTCACTTATCCGTTCTTCAGTTATTCTGCTATTGATCCCTTCTAGAGAATTTTTAATTTCATTTATTGTGTTGTTCCTCATTGTTTGTTTGCTCTTTAGTTCTTCTAGGTCCTTGTTAAACGTTTCTTGTATTTTCTCTATTCTATTTCCAAGATTTTGCATCATCTTTACTGTCATTATTCTGAATCCTTTTTCAGGTAGACTGCCTATTTCCTCTTCATTTGTTAGGTCTGGTGGGTCTTTACCTTGCTCCTTCATCTGCTGTGTATTTTTCTGTCTTCTCATTTTGCTTAACTTACTGTGTTTGGGGTCTCCTTTTTGCAGGCTGCAGGTTCTTAGTTCCCGTTGTTTTTGGTGTCTGTCCCCAGTGGCTAAGGTTGGTTCAGTGGGTTGTGTAGGCATCCTGGTGGAGGGGACTAGTGCCTGTGTTCTGGTGGATGAGGCTGGATCTTGTCTTTCTGGTGGGCAGATCCATGTCTGGTGGTGTGTTTTGGGGTGTCTGTGCCCTTATCATGATTTTAGGCAGCCTCTCTGCTAACGGATTGGGTTGTGTTCTTGTCTTGCTAGTTGTTTGGCATAGGGTGTCCAGCACTGTAGCTTGCTGGTTGTTGAGTGAAGCTGGATCTTGGTGTTAAGATGGAGATCTCTGGGAGATTTTCGCTGTTTGATATTTCGTGGAGCTGGGAGGTCTCTTGTGGACCAGTGTCCTGAAGTTGGCTCTCCCACCTCAGAGGCACAGCCCTGACTCCTGGCTACAGCACCAAGAGCCTTTCATCCACATGGCTCAGAATAAAAGGGAGAAAAAATAGAAAGAAAGAAAGAAAGAAAGAGAGAAGGAGAGAGAGAGAGAAAGAAAAAGAAAGGAAATAAAGTTATTAAAATAAAAAATAATTATTAAGAAAAGAATTTTTAAAAAAAAACGGACGGACAGAACCCTAGGACAAATGGTAAAAGCAAAGCTATACAGACAAAATCACACACAGAAGCATACACATACACACTCACAAAAAGAGAAAAAGGGAAAAAATATATTTATCTTTGCTCCCAAAGTCCACCTCCTTAATTTGGGATGATTCGTTGTCTATTCAGGTTTTCCACAGTTGCAGTGTACATCAAGTTGATTGTGGAGATTTAATCCGCTGCTTCTGAGCCTAGTGGGAGAAATTTCCCTTTCTCTTTGTTCGCACAGCTCCCGGGGTTTAGCTTTGGATTTGGACCCACCTCTGCATGTAGGTTGCCTGAGGGCATCAGTTCTTCGCTCAGAGAGGACGGGGTTAAAGGAGCACCTGATTCGGGGCCTTTGGCTCACTCAGGCCGGGGGGAGGGAGGGGTATGGATGCGCGGTGAGCCTGCGTTGGTAGAGGCCAGCATGATGTTGCACCAGCCTGAGGCGGGCCGTGTGTTTTCCCGGGGAAGTCGTCCCTGGATCACGGGACCCTGGCAGTGGCGGACTGCGTAGGCTCCCGGGAGGGGAGGTGTGGATAGTGACCTGTGCTCGCACACAGGTTTCTTGGTGGCTGCAGCAGCAGCCTTAGCGTCCCATGCCCGTCTCTGGTGTCCACGCTGATTCCCGAGGCTCGTGCCCGTCTCTGGAGCTCCTTGAAGCGGCGCTGTTAATCCCCTCTTCTCGTGCACCACGTAACAAAGAGGGAAGAAAAAGTCTCTTGCCTCTTCGGCAGGTCCAGACCTTTTCCCTGACTCCCTCCTGTCTAGCCGTGGTGCACTAGCCCCTTCAGGCTGTGTTCACGCCGCCAACCCCAGTCCTCTCCCTGAGCTCCGGCGGAAGCCCTCGCCTCAGCTCCCAGCCCCGCCCGCCCCGGTGGGTGAGCAGACAAGTCTCTTGGGCTGGTGAGTGCCAGTCGGCACCGATCCTCTGTGCGGGAATCTCTCCGCTTTGCCCTCCGCACCCCTGTTGCTGCGCTCTCCTCTGCAGCTCCAAAGCTTCCCCCTCCGCCACCCGCAGTCTCCGCCCGCGAAGGGACTTCCTAGTGTGTGGAAACCTTTCCTCCTTCACAGCTCCCTCCCCGAGGTACAAGTCCCGTCCCTATTCTTTGTCTCTGTTTTTCCTTTTTTCTTTTGCCCTATCCAGGTATGTGGGGACTTTCTTGTCTTTTGGGAGGTCTGAGGTCTTCTGCCCGCGTTCAGTAGGTGTTCTGTAGGAGCTATTCCACATATAGATGTATTTCTGATGTATTTTTGGAAAGGAAGGTGATCTCCGCGTCTTACTCTTCCACCATCTTGAAGCTCCCAGAAGTCTCCTTTTCTATGTGCCCTTCCCCTATTCCCTTCTTTAGAATTTACTGGTATTATTTTTTTCTGTCTCCTTCCACTGACATTAAATGCATGCACATTGGTATATATATATGCTAATATATATGTGTGTGTGTGTGTGTGTATTCACTAAAAAACACAAGCAAAAAACATCCTATAACGCTGCTCTTCACCCTGCTCTTAATTTATCTTGGAGCTTCCTTATAGATACACACAGATTTACCAAATTCTTCTCTGGAGAGCTCTATTGTTATGTTCTATTGCAAAGATGTATCATTGTTTTTCTACCAAGTGAGCTAATTAAGGAGATTTAAAGTACCTCAGATCTTTTGTGATTATGAACAGTGATGAAGTTGACTCATTATATGTATGTGTTTGAACTCACGTTCAACTTTATTTGTAGGATAAATTCCTTGAAGTAGAGTTTTGAGTTGAAAATTATGTGCATTTTACATTTGATAGATATTGCTGAATTCCCCCAAAGAAGTTAAACCAATAGTGTAATGGAGTGCTTATTTCCTTATACTCTTACCGACAGTATTATCCAACTTTTTGAACTTTACCAATCTCACAGAAGAAAATTGATCACCTTTTAATTTGCATTTTTAAAATTATGAGTGAGGTTGGTCATTGGGTCATATGTCTAAAAGTGAATGGGTTTAGTTTTTTAAAACTAAGTTAAAATGAGAAACAAATCTTCTCCAGCTCTGGGGTATATAAGTTTTTAAAAAATTGCATAAGCTTCTTTTACCAATTAGTTATTTTTAAACTTTTTCTGTTTATTTTTAAGTTAGGACTCTATGGATGTATTCCTCAACTTGTTTATTCTTTGTTTTAAATTTAATTTTATTTATTTTTCTTTTTTTTTTAAGTTTCATTTTTGTTTGTCCTTTTGGACATTAATAGATTTTTCAGTTTCGAGTATAGCATATGTAAGCAATCTGACGTTATGTTTGAGGTATGGGTGCTTGCGTAAGATTCTGGGTATTGACAGACATCTAAAATTAGTTAAGATTAGAAGTTGATTTCCTGTAGGGAGGATTCTTGTGGAGAAGTTTAGCAGTGCATGATAATCTACATAGCCTCAGAGGACATGTCTGTATTGTGGCAAAATTTATAAGTAGGTGAAATTTATTTGGGGCACTGGCTGCCTCAGCATCCCCTTTCTGGACTTTTTTTTTGGCATTACCTCTTCCTGACAGGAAAATTAACTGATAATATATCTTGGTGTTATAGCTAATAAACCCTCAATATTGTTATTTATTACTATGTACAGGCATGGTCCTGAGCACAACTGTATGAGGTAGGTACACTTATGACCCTATTTTAGATGAATAAAGTAAAGCATAGTTTTGCTCAAGTCATACGGTAAAAGTAGTAGTATCAGAATCGCAACTCAGATAATCTGATTCCAGAGCCCTTTTCTTTGACTAACATGCTGTACTGTTTCTCACTATTCTCGTATTTCCCAAACTGTGTGTCTGGACACCCCAGGGTTGCTGTGGGATATGTTAAATTTTTGAGGGAAACACAGTGACATCTCTTGGACACTCTACAGACCACTGATTCGAGGTGGTTCAACATATCAGCATTAGATCACACTCCATCTGACATACCTCTGCAAAGCTACATTTTCAGTGGTGCTGGGAAAAAAAGCAAGTGTCACACAAAAATCAATACAGAACAAGAAATGAAGGCAGTAGTTTCCAAATTCCAAGGTTTGAGACGCTGTGCAGTGCCCAACAGATACACACATCCTGTTAGTAAGTACTTATGGTAACATGACTTAAAAATATGATTTATTCTTTCAATTTATTTGTGTTATTTCTTCAAATGGCTACCAAATTGTTAAGAAATAAATACTTATTAAATTGTTTGGACCTAGCTACTTAGTAGGACTGTTAGATATTTCTTTTGGCCTAGGGTTGTCATGAAAACATTTCTGAGATACTACAGGTGCTGTGAGCTGAGAAAGTTTGAGAACTTCTGAAAGCCCACCTCTGCAGGTGTAGAGAGAAGAATGTAGAATTTATTGGGCATGAGGTTGGAAATCAATACGTGATAGTTCTTATTGTTATATCAATGCTAAGATGTAAGTGTTTTCATAGTAATTCTCACAGGAGCATTTGATTTGAATTGAACTTGGAAAGGGTGGTAGTAACCCAAAGGAATGCATCCCAACAGATCCAAAGTGGGATGGCAGTGACTGATAGAGAAATTTGGATATTCTGGTGTTTCTAAAATTGTGTAGGTAGGTGTCTTAATATTGTGACCTAGGTAATCCCAAATTATTTCTAATGTGATAAAAACAATACCTGTCTCGTAAGTTTGTTGTGAAGATTAAATGATTAAGCCTAGAACAGTGTCTGGCACTAACAAGCAATCAGTGAATGTTGACTGTTGTTAATATTTATTATTATTATTATCTGTTGTTAGTCATCATCGTCATCATCACCGTCATCTCTGGAGGATGCATATTCCAGTAGCACAGCAGAATTCTTACCTATCATAAAACATGGACAAAATTGTTTGTTAGTTTTTTGACATGTTAAGGAATCTGAGAGGCTACTGGACCCCGAGTGTTGTTTTTAGGCCCATCCTTAATTGACTTGAACCCTGGAGGGGTTCCCTTGTAAAACTGTTAAACCAGGTTTTTACCAAAGACTGGTCTGATAAACATTTCCTAAAGCTTCTTTAGGCCCTAGTTCTGCACCTATTTGGAACAGCCTCTAGGGAAACTTTGGGGACAAATTGAAATTTTCTTTCATTTATCCGATGGATTTGTCTTACTTTTCTCATCTGTCTTGGTGTTAGTGACAAGACTGTATTCTTGATTTTTTTTGGCATAAATTAATGTGCCTAGTCCCTAAAGTCTCCTTTGGGACAATCACCTCTTAATAACACTTGTAAAACAGCATTTTGTGTTATTCAGTCATTTGTATGGTCTTTTCAGTTTATAAAGTACTTTAATATCTATTGTTTTCATTATTATGGTATTTCCTCATAGGCTAGACAGGGCAGGTAGTATCTTCATTTCATGGATGAAGAAACTGAGATCAGAATGGTACATAACTCATCCAGGATCACACAGCCAGGTTATGACAGATCTGTGCCTAGAATAAGAAATTTTCTTATTTCCAATTTAGTGCTCTTTTATGATCCTGTGCTCTGCAGCCTCTTGCCTCACACCCTAAAATGGGGAGCAGAACATGGGATGACTCAGAACTCCTGGGGTCAATTCTAGGTCCCATTTTTTGATCTTGGGAAAATCATTTTAACTTCTCTGAATGCTTATTTCTTCGTTTGTGAAACGAGCTAATAATATTATTGTAATTTTCCTGTGGGTTGGTTGTAATTAGTGTTGGAACCAAGATTCAAATACAGGTTATCTGGTTCTTGAGTCTGTGTTTTTAACCCCTAGTTACACTGACTCTTGCCATCATAAAGAGATACAGTAGACTTTAAGAGTAACAGAGTTGTGTAGCAAGCTAGATGTACTATGAGATATAGTGAGTGTATCAGCTATTACTTCCAACTCTAACTGAATTTCTAAAGTAACTCAAGGTTTTAGAACTCTGGAGAATGGCTTAAGCTAAATGTTCACTGATTAAACGACCTGTGTAATTATTCAAAATGTAGATGCAACATTGGAAAAAAGGCTGAGATTTTTAGAAATCTTTATTCTAAAGTGTTTTTTAAATTAAAGGGTGTCAGAAAATTCTGTTTTTTTGTTTTCTTACAGCACTGGGAGGTGTTCAAAAAAGTAACAGAAGTTTTCATTTTAGTTCCTGCACTTCTTGGTCTCAAAGGGAACTTGGAAATGACATTGGCATCCAGATTATCCACTGCAGTAAGTTTTTTCCTATACGTAAACATATACTGTTTTATCTATACATAAACATATACTGTTTCTCTCTATTGAGGAGAACTTGCACCAGGAAAATAATTTTCTCCTCTGTCTACTGGTAAATTTCTGAACCTCAGGGCTATGCTAAGTAGTTATGCCTGTTAATCATGCCCTGAAAGCTCCCTGGGTTGTCTAATCTGGGGATTATAGGCTTTCCTTCATCCTGAGAAGAAGTAGCATTCTTGCCCCCTTTCATTCCAGGGCATTCTGGCAATTATCATCAGTGCTTAAAACATGGCGCAAGTCAGATATTGAGATTCTTTATGGTTCGATGGTTGGTAAATTGTTATTTAAACTTTTTGTGATTGTAAAAGTAATACATGTTTATTATACAAACTGCAGGAAAGGGAAAAAAGTATCAAGAAGAAAATTTATAACTACCCCCAATTATTTACCTAGACATAATTACTATTAGTATTTTGATATAGATCCTTGTATGCTTGGATATCTCTACCTATGCATAGGTATATCATAATGTAGATACATACTGTATATTCTAAAAAAAAGAATTGGAATCATATATATTCTCTTTTATAATCTGTGATATCCATTTGTAGATACATCATGATCATCTTTCCATATCAATAAATGTAGACCTATCTCATTATTTTTATTGGCTGTGTGTTTTTCTGTTGTATAGCTCTACCACGGTTTAATCCATCATCGTTATTGAATATATAGGTTCTTTTTAATGTTTTGCTGTTATAAACAATGTTGTAATGAATATTCTTATACATACAGTTTTACATTCTTTTCTTATTTCTTTTGGGCAAATTCTAGGATTGTAATTACTGTACAGGAAAAATAAGTATACTTTTAAGGCTTTAGCCACATATTGCAGAATTGTCATCCATAAAGGTTAAACACTTTTGATAATACTGCCACCAGCAGGGTTCTGAGGTTTTTTAGTAGCCGAAAAGGACATTGTTTTTTCACTATAACATTCTTTGGGGGTTCACCATTGTGGAACCAAGTTATCATTAAAACCATGTGGCTAGTGAGGTTCACTTCAATGAGCCATCAGCCCACGGAACGTTAGCCAAAAATTAACTAAGCCATCATTACTAATTGCAGTGCTGTTAGTATATGAAGTTTGTTTCTTTCCTTAAAGAAGGTACAACAAATGAATCTATGAACTAGGAAAAAACATTTGTGTATCTAAAGATAACCAAGATGTGGAAGCTGAACAACCATGTTGTTGATGGGAGCCCTCTTTCACTCCTCTTCCCCTCTCCCCATTTTTCCCCAGGCAGCTGTGAGTTCCCTAAGGTTTCTTGAGTGAAGCAGATGCTTGGAAAGGAAATGCATTAAATAATGTTTTATTAACATTATTACTGGCTTGCTCAATTAAGAGAAAATGCTACATATGCCCTATGGAAATTTCTAAGCCCTTTCCTTACATATAAAAGGTCATATAGTCATACTCTGCCCAGGCAATAATGAAGTATTGGATGTTAGTGAGCTCTCATAATGTGCCAGCACTGTGCTAACTGCTTAACAAGGATGTCTGTTAACAACCCTATGAGATAAACACTATTCCTGTTTTACAGAGGAGGAACTGTGGCTTTGAACAGTTGAGTGATGAAGGGTGAATCCTGAGAGCTATTTTATATTAGGTGGTTAGGGAAAACTTCTCAGAGAGGTGGTGTGTAAGCTGGAGCCTGAATAATAAAAGTGAGTCAGCCATATCAAAATCTTGGAAAAGACCATTCCAGGTTACATTGTATCTAATCAGTGTAATGATGTCAGTGTAATAATGTCAGATATTTATAAGCGTTCTGTACAGATTCACTTTCACAGTTGAGCCTGTGTAACTATGTCTATGTAGTAAACAGAGGCCCATGTAACCGTATATCTATGTAGTTTAACATTAAACAACAAGCTTACAAATTAAAAAAAACTTCTAGGGACTTTCTTTTCCTGGTGGCACAGTGGTTAGGAATCCACCTGCCAATGCAGGGGACACGGGTTCGAGCCCTGGTCTGGAAGATCCCACATGCCGCAGAGAAACTAAGCCCATGTGCCACATCTACTGAGCCTGAGCTCTAGAGCCCACGAACCCCAACTACTGAGCCCCCATGCCACAACTACTGAAGCCCATGCACTTAGAGCCCGTGCTCCATAACAAAAAGAAGCCACCGCAATGAGAAGCCCGTGCACTGCAACGAAGAGTAGCCCCCGCTTGCCACAGCTAGGGAGAAAGCCTGCATGCAGCAACAGAGACCCAATGCAGCCCAAAATAAACAAATTTTTTTTTTTAAATCTCTATCTTTCTGCCTTGGCAAATACAGTATATCCTTTGATGATCTGGAAGTCCAAGATCAAATTTAGAATTCTTGGACATCTTGGGTTCTATTTTGGAACATAGTGATATGGAGAGAGCCAGCCCCTGGTCTGACGCCTGCCCCCTTCCTTCTCCACCCTTGGCCCTATGTCCTGCACTTTGAAAGACCTCACACATACCTCACACCTCACGTTCATCTATACCCCCAACAAACAGCCAGCCCTTGAGCACTCCTTGGCTTGGGCATGCACCAGTGGTGGCATGGTCTGCCTTCAGGAAGATTGGCTTCAGGAAGAGGCCATTGGGCTCTAGGCCATTTAGTCAGGGAGCTTTATGATCCCAGGTATCTGGAGTGTGGCCTAGAAGGGGATGAGACACAGGCTTCGAGTGGGCACACTGCTTGGGCCCTATGCACTCTTCATCCTAAGGAATGGGGCATAGCTAAAGGAGGGCCAAAGTGGGGCCTTCTAAGCCATGGGTCTCAGAGCTGAAGTCCCTCTTACAGAATTAGAGAACTACCGATTCTAGATTCCAGGAGTGAAAACTTCTCTTGGCCTAAGGAAAATTATATGACATAGAAGAGATTTAGAAGCTTCCTTGTGATGTACTTCTGCAAGATATTAAAACAGGATGGAAAAGTTATATATTAAGAAGGGTTGCTTGAACAAAATAGCCGTAATATTATACTCTGAAGGTAGCAGTCACAGGACTTACTAATAACCAGTGGTTGCCTACAGAGAAAGCAGTTCTTTTATTGGAAGCTTCTTAAGTAACCAAATGGCTGTACCTTGAAGTATACAAGTATCTCTTACATGATATCTGTCCTATCATTCTACTCTTGAGAAGATACTGAAATTAGTGTGAATGCAATAAAAGCTGAGATATAAATGGAAATCCACTACTTTTTGGTGTCTTGGAAGCCAGTCACATGGCTCCATTGTTACACTTTTAGATCCGAGGTTTAAATGCAAATTTTTCTCAAGTGATCATGTGAAGCAGTAAGTACGTGTAAAAACATTAAAATTTAAAAATGTGTTAGGACAACACCCTTTGACTCATCTGAAAATATTTAGAAAGCATCATCATCAAGCAATATACAAAGTTTCAGTTTATGCAATTATTTCAGTGAAACTGCATCATCACTATTAACCAAAATGTCAAACCTGGGAATTAAAGAGGATATAAGTCCTTTATCAATTATATTTATTTCCTAATATAATATTTAGGAAAGAAAGCCTAACAATTTGATAACACCGTCATTCCCAGCAGTATCTAGACTGGCAAAAGTAGCCAAAAACATTCTTGATTGTTTAATGACTTCATTTGAAAGTGGGCATCTACATAGTATTACAAATATGAAGTATAGTGACCACAGGATCAATCTAGCAGCCCTCAGTGCTAAGAACTTATTTCTCAAAAATTTAATAATAAGATGGTAATAAGATTTTAAAAATTTGATTAAATTTCACATTTGTTCTAATCTCCTAGAAGTTCATCATATAATGGTGACATTTGGTGTCAGCTGAATATTGATTTTAACACTTGGCATCCAACTGGAATGTGTGTCTAGTATACCTCTAGCTTTTGTCTTCAAAAACAAAACAAAAACTTTTATGTAGTTTTACTAAGGTTTTCAAAGTTAGTGAAATTACATGCATGTGTTCCATCTGCCATCTTTTCCCAGTGATCTACCCTTGCATTATGTTTTAAGAGCTGATGGGTTACCTAGATAGAACTCAATCCAAGAGGCTTTTTGACAGGAGAGGAGAATAAAGAAGAGGTCTTGAAAAACAAGAGTGGCAACATTTAAGGGAGAAGAAAGTTATTAGAATGAGAGTTAAAAGGTGGCTTTAGGTACATTTTGTTAGAAAATGAACTTTGTCCTGATACATGTAGTTAGGCATACCAACACTTAAGCAACTTGATAACTTTGCCAGGAAAACTGAAATTTTGGCTAACTTACCTCGAAGAAAATATTTCTAAAAGCAACATTCTTGAGCATTACTCAGCATTTGTTTAGATTCAAATAACAGATTAAACATGCCAGTCCATTTTGAAATAAGCCATGCTGTAGGGAATCTGGTTAAAAAAGAATATGCTGCAAATTAAATTGTTTAATTTGATTACGTATTACCATTAAAGCTGAATCTTAATCTTTTTATTTGAACTTGATTTGTTGTGGTGCCTATATTTTATATTAGATATTTTTATCAAATGTCTGATTATATTTATTTGTCTGTTCATATTTAAGACAGGAGAACTCCAAAGCTGATTAGAAGCTCAGCTCATGGTGTTCACTGCAGGGTCATCTAGCTGGACCTTTCTTTGGGGAGATGGGATGGAGTCGCTATTTTCCATAGGTCAAGAATTGGGTCACTGATTATATCTGAGCCGTAAACTAAAGGAATTACTCAGTTCTCTAAGCAATTAAAACACCATAAACTAGATGAATATACCATGTTATCATGGCTTGATGCCATGAGTTACTACTTTTCCATCTACTAATTTGTTTACTTTTATTTTTTGAGGCTCTTTGAGATAAGAATGTCCCCTTTATTGCCAGGGCCAGAGACAGGACTGTTGTTGATTTGTTATATTAGTGGTTCTCAAAATGTGTCCTTCTGAACAGCGGCATCAGCAACTTGTTAGAAGTGCAAGGTCCCAGCCCCACTCCAAGGCTACTGAATCAGAAACTCTGGGGTGTGGCTCAACATCTGTATTTTAACAATCTTTCCAGATGATTCTGATACACATCAAAGTTTGAGAACCACTGTGTTACATGAACAGCATGGAGGCCGATAGGGCTGGGACCAAGTGAGAGAGGGGGAATATCACAGGGTGTGAGATCACCTGTGGGTCATTGTGAGGACGTGGGTCATTGTGTGAAATGGGAAGCCTTTGGAAGGTTTTGAACAGTTGAGTGATGTGATTTGATAGATATTTTTAACAGATTATTTTGACTGTTGTGTTGAGACAGAGCTATAAGAGGCCAAAGACCAAAGCAGGGAGGCAAGTTGAGAGTCTGTTGGAATAATACTGCAGTCCAGAGTTGAGGTTGGCTTGGATCAGGGTGGGGTAGTAACAGGGGATGTAGTGAGACATAGTTGAAGTCCAGAACTCATTTTCAAAGAGAGTTGTCAGAATTGGCTGATTGATTAGCTGAAATTAAAGACCAGGAGTTGTCACTTGAAATTTTCTCTGGATCTGAGAGGGGTAAAAGTAACCAAATTAGAAGATGGAAAGCTAGTAACTTGTGGCATCAAGCTAAAATGACATGGTATATTCATCTAGTTTGTGGTGTTTTAATTACTTAGAGAATTTGATCTCAAGTTTCCTAGGCAGAGTACTACCATTCTGATAGAGTGCTGGAGAATCATTGTCAGCTGTATTCCAGCTCTGATGCTCTATTTGCTATTAAAGCAGTTCTGGGTTAATGACTTCTCATCAACAAAAACCCCAAAGCCTCACCTTCTCTGGCTGTTCTCTACTTGAAATTTTTATTACCCTTGACTTTGAGACCCCACACCCTCCTCACTCACCTCTTTCATGGTTTCTTCTTAGTTTACTTTTTTCTTTGCTCATCCTCTTGATTTGAGGTTTTCTTGAAGTTTCAGTACCTTTGTCTTACATGTTCTTACAGTGACTCTATAAATTGCTGGGTTTAAGATCTGTTATCTGAGGTCTAAAATTTTCTGCTTCTGAATGCTAGATAGAAAAGAGTCAGGAATGATACTCACTGTCCTAATGACAGGATTTTTTAAAAAAGTCTTTAAAACTATTTTCCAGGAGTAAATTGCCTAGCACGTTTCCACTCTAGGCAAAAGTGATTTTTGTTGCCTCAAACCTTTATTCTCTGAAATTACTTTGAAACATTCTACCTTTTTAATTCATTAATTGAAAAAATATTTTTGAGCCCTTTCTATATGCCAAGCACTACTCCGTGTGCTAGGGACTCTGCGATAAACAAACCGGAAAATGTTCCTGCCTTCATTGAGCTCACATTCCAGTGGAGGCATGTGAAGTTGGAAACACCCTCTTTCCCTAATAATTTTACATTAGACTTCCCACTCAAACTGTGAAACTTCTAAAATAAAGAAAAAAATAGAGCCCCCAATAATGATGTTAATAACTATGGCATAATTTAGTTATCATCACAGTCTCAGTATTATTTCCTAAATTTGGCATAATTCTAAATTATATGTGTTCTTATCATATCCTGATGATTAAATACAAATGAGATTGCATATTTCTATTGTTCTTAATTTTGAGGTATGTTTCTTAAGTTATGAATACCAACCCATAGTCATAGCTTTGTGGAGTGGAACTGCTTAAGTTTAATCTAGAACTGTTTCAATCAACTAGATATTTAGCTCTCTCCCTTCTTTGAAGCTTTATTGATGTATAATTGACATACAAGAAACCACACAAATTCAGTCTTAATTTGATGAGTTTCAGTACACAGTATGTACCTGTGAAAGCATCACCACAATCAAGACTGTGAACAGATGCATCACCCCTGTACATTCAGAAAGATATTAGGGTGTGTGCGTGTGTGTGTGCGCGCGCGTGTTTTAGTATATTGTTTTATTATCAAATATTTCAAGGGTGTAAAATTCTAATAAAGTGGTTGAGTGAAACTTCCCAGAGAATAACATTTACAAAATCTGGATAATAAATTATTTGCAGGCAATGGAAGGTGATCAAAAGCAGGTAGAAACTAGAGTTTACCCTTAAAGACCATAACTACAGTGGGTAAGAGTTGCAAAGTTTGTGGCTTGTTTTGCTTGATGGAATTCCCCAATCCTTGGATCTCATGTGGTAGAAAACCCACAGTCTTACCAGCTTGAGGTGGCAAAGGTCAGGGAGTCTGGCAAATGAAAAAAAAGAAGAAGAAGAAAAGTAGGTAGAGATGTGAGAGGGTCCCATACTTGAAAGACAAACACACTGGCTAAAACTTATGAGTTTTTGCATTTTTGACTAAGTGCCTTCAGTTACTATGCCCAGCTATAGTGGCAGAAAATTGAAGTTTTGTTGGCTTGAATTATCAGATAACAGAGCTTGGAGGTGACAGAGCAGGTGGAAATTTATGGGGAAATCCCAGCAGCAGAGAACTGCAGAGAGAATGAGCCCCAAAATCTGAGTATTAATTCTCTCCAAATCTTTGGCTGACCATTAAACTACACAGGTGCAGGGGAGATCCCCAAAAGGCTGGACTAAAAGTTGGTAGCTGAAGGAACCAAGCAGAGATATGAGCTGCTCCACATTGTGGAAGAGACAACAGTTTGTAGTTTGAGTCTAGGCAAATTAACTATTAGAAGGAAAATCCAGTTATCCTCAGAAGAACATAGCATTATCCAGAGTTATTATAACATATTATTACACTGTCTAGTTTTCTACTGAAATCGCTAGATGTGGAAAGAAACACAAAAGTGTGATTCATATTCAGTCAATGGAAAGTGACTCAAATTGGGCCTGGATGTTGGATTTAACAAAATCTTCCAAAACAACTAGTAGAAATATGTTCAAAGAACTAAAGGGAAAAAATGTTCAAAGAATTAAACAAACGTGTCTTAATGAGTGAATGTATCAGAGTGGTGATAGCAGAAGAAAGAATTCATTAACTTGAAGATAGATCAATAGAAATTATTCAATATGAAAAATTTAGAGGAAAAAATTGAATAAATATAAATAAAGCCTTGGATATCTGACAATATAATGATGTTAAACATATATGTGATATATTGGTATACTAAATATGGTAAAATTTTAGTATTTGACAAAACCAGGTAGTGGGAATATAAATGTTATTTTTTAAAAGCATAAAAGCAATTACTGCTGAATGAAATTATCTTTTTAAAATTAAACTTTATTGAAGTATAATTTACATGTAATAATATATGCCCATATTAAGCGTACAGTTTGATGAGTTTTGACAAATATATTAAATGTGTAACTATCACCACAAACAAGATATAGAATATTTCCCTCACCCCAAAAAGTTCCCTTATGCTCCTTTGCTGTTAATCCCACTGCCAGGTAATCCCTCTGGTCTCAGGTAATCACTGCCCTTTCAATCACTAGTTTAGGATTTCATATAAATAGTATCATAATTTTTCTCATTGATTATTCGAATGACAGTATTTGCCAGGTTTCTCCATTATAAAGTTACATTTTACCTCTTGATATATTACTAAATAACCTGTAGGAAGGTACTTTGAGACTGCAGACATATCCTGTTACTTAACAAACTTTAGCCAATTATCTTAGCATATATTAATGATTTTTGTCTGAATCCATTTTTACATTGAAGGCTGCTGAATTGTCATTTTCTAACTGTTATTCCTTCTACATTTATTACTTAGCATTCTACTAAGGAAAAGATCTCCCTGTCTTTCTTATCTCCCTCCCTCTTTCTCTCCCTCCTCTCCCTTACCTCTATCTATCTACCTACCTATCTATCTATCTGTCTATCATCCATCCATCCATCCATCCATCCACCCACTCTCAGTATGGACTCAATAGACTCTTATTTTATTCAATGGGTCATAATCCATTACTGCTGTTATTCATTTTGATGCCCAGATTGTCTCAGATTTGGCTAGGGGGAAGCCCTTTCAAACTGGTTCCTGTGTTGTTTTGACATGCCCTTATTATGTTTTGAGTACTTTGTTACTTTCTGGCATAAGATATTCCAGGCTCATCTTATACTTCCCTGTCCCAGCCCTGGAACCAGCCATTTCTCTAAGGAGCCTGGTTTTAGTGGGGAATAGTATTTAGAGATTTTAGGCTTTTTAAGCTGAGTAGTTCCTTACTACTTCTAGATTCCACATTTATGGTATTTTCTTCTATCATTTTAACTGATATTTTTAAAGGACTTTATGCTTATTTATTTTATGTAATAAAGTTTAACATCATAACTACCCAAGAAGTACCATTTTCACTAACACTAATATTTTACAGGACTGTTTGCATATTTCTAAATTTGGTTTGTGGTCTTCATGAGAAAGATCATTTAGTCAAATCTTCATACTTTGTGCAAGACTGCCAGTGTGTCCTTCTAGATAGATGAGAATCAACCTTAAATCAACCTTAAAACTTCAGAAGAGCAGATTTTACAGCCTCTGGGGAAAACGTACCAATAATCAGTGGCTAACACTCAATGATTATATGCATTTTATGCTCACTTCTCTGAAGGGAAACATTTTTTTCCTAAAAGCCTTTCCCCACTTTCTTCCCATTTCTTTGTTTTCTTTCTACTCCTTCCACTTTTTTTTATTCTTCCTGTTATTCTCTTCCAAATGTTTAGTGGATATAGGCCATTTTTTAGCTACTCTCCAGTTCCTTATATTTTTAGAGTGGTCTTAGTTTATGTTATGATTTTCATCTTAATACTCTTTGAATTTTAATGTTATTTATGTTGTAGGACCTACATTTAGACAAAAAGCTGAGATTATTTCTTTTTCTAGTTGCCAGTGTTTTAATTCACCAATTAATGTTTTTAAATAAAATTTCTCATTATACCAGTACTATTTTTTCAGTGATGAAAATTTGAAAAATTCTCTAAAGAACAAAGAAGAAAATAAAAATCATCCATAGACTCATCACCCAGAAATAACAATAGTTTTTTTTTTAATATACCTATTTTTTGAGCTCAGACGTAGAGAATGGACTTGAGGACATGGGGAGGGGGAAGGGTAAGCTGGGATGAAGCGAGAGAATAGCATTGACATATATACACTACCAAATGTAAAACAGATAGCTAGTGGGAAGCAGCCGCATAGCACAGGGGGATCAGTTCAGGTGCTTTGTGACCACCTAGAGGGGTGGGATAGGGAGGGTGGGAGGGAGGCGCAAGAGGCAAGAGATATGGGGATATATGTACATGTATAGCTGATTCACTTTGTTATACAGCAGAAACTAATGCAACATTGTAAAACAATTATACTCCAATAAAGATGTTTAAAAAAATTTAAAAATAAAGACATACTTCAATGGAGACTTTCAGTACCCTTGTTTCAAGTATTTACATATTAAATGTACATTTTCTAGTATCAATTTTAGTAACTATATTTGTATATGTGTAACTATATTTGTGTGTATATAACAATTATAATAACTATATTTGTATTTATATTTCAAAGTCATCTCAACCCACTTTTATCTTTAGCCCCAGTAAATCTTGGGTCCTACCTGTAACTCGTATGCTTGAGGGTCAGACAAATAACATACACATTTATGGAGGGGAAGGGTGTAGGGATTATAAAAAGTAGAGACTGCAGACTCCACCTAAAGGCATTCAGCTTCAGAAAGTTAAAACCGCTGTGTTGGCCAAACAGAGCATATCTTCAGGCTGTTGGCTATCTCAGCTCTACTCTTTCCTAAAAGACTAGTTAGTATACCTGCAGAAATAGTGGCCTGTTTTTCTGGTACTTTAAGATAGATGTAATTTAAATAAATCTGGATTGCACAGAAGTCTTTATCAGATCTTGCCCTAATGTGCTTTATCACCTTCCAAGTTCTTAGTTTCTCTAGCTGAGCACCATCAGGTCAACTAATCTAATAAAAATAGATCCAACAGGGCTTCCCTGGTGGCGCAGTGGTTGAGAGTCCGCCTGCTGATGCAGGGGACACGGGATCGTGCCCTGGTCCGGGAGGATCCCACGTGCCGCGGAGCGGCTGGGCCCGTGAGCCATGGCCGCTGAGCCTGTGCATCCGGAGCCTGTGCTCCGCAACGGGAGACGCCACAATAGTGAGAGGCCCGCGTACTGCAAAAAAAAAAAAAAAAGATCCAGCAAAGGCTTTTAGATGGAACATTCATGCTTCTCCCTTGCTACTCTGAAAAAATATAGATAGTTCACATTAATCCTAGGCTCTGGACAGTAGGGTGGGTTAGCCCGCGTCTTGGTGCAGTTTTTACAAGTTGGAGGCAACTAGGGTCAATTTTCTGTGTCTTGCCATACCCCACCCTAATGCCCATACCATAACTGTTTTTCCTAACTATGGAAATGGGTCAACATTTCTCTAGTTTTATTTTCTTTTTTAAATTCTTCTAAAAGTATTTTCTTTGTAAAAAGTTATTGTTTGTGAATATATTCTACTTTTTAAATTTCACATCATAAATTATATTTCATAAATATGAAGTATATTTTATTTCACATCATACATCAACTTGCTATTTATTATTTATCTTACACTAAAAGGATTACAGGTTCAGAGACTTCTAGACTGGAAGGGACTTAGAGATTGTGACCATCATCATTTATAATACAATTAACTGAATAATGTGAAGTTGCTCTGTCAGTTGGGTTTGGTCAGGAAAACAGAGCCATGTTATGTATTGTGGTAATAAGGAGTTTAATAGACCAATCTGGGCTTACACAAATGTGGGAGAAGTTGAAGTAGGAGGATCAGAGAAACAACCTGAAGCACTGGAGTAGGGGAAGAAAGCCATGGGTGCGTTGTAGTGAAGAGATCTGGATGCTACTGTATCTGACCAATGAGACCTTCCAAAAATAATGGCCTCTCCTTCACTTCTGCCTTTCAAATCTTAGGCAAGTTCTTCTCACTGGCAGACTGTAAGCTGAAGCTCTAGAGAAGGGGATTTTGAGGCATGTCACTGCAGGCATCACTGGTAGTGATGATAGCAAGTGAATCTGGCACAGCTGCTTACCTAATTCATGGTGCTCATTCATTCTGTCATCTTCACCTTTCTTAATCTTTTCCTAGACCATGATGAATGTGTGTCTCCATTGATCATCAAGCAGTCATGGAGTCTTGACATCTTGTACTTTTTCACAGAATCATTTTAGATTGCTTCCTATACCTACAGACATCTTTCTAAAAGTTATAAAAAAGTAACTAATTTCTCTCATACCTATTTCTTGAACACTAAACCCGAGATAGGTTCACTCTTTAAACATTGCTTATACCTTGTTCACTAGAGCAGAGACTCAGGTTGCTAGAGCTGCAAACACAAATTTTATCAATAATTTAGACTTTCAGGCTTAGGAAGGAAATAATACAAGTAAAGACAGCAGGAATAATTATTCTGAAACACTGAGAAATCTTAATATGTGCATTTGCTTGATACTTTGAGACTACAGTCGAGAGTGAAGTTAGAGAATAGAATGTTTTCCAGATTGATACAGGAAGTGTTGATGTAGCACTTAACCTGTTGGTTTGAAGCCAGTGAACTAAACTCTAGTTTGTCCATGGTTAACTGCCCATAAATAATTACCCTTATATATCTCCCACTTTACCCATTCATCTGTCTTCAGTGAACAACCATATAATGAATAATTGAAACCTGGCTTAGTATATTTTTAATGATTATTGCTTTCCAAATGTCTGCATTAGAAAAACTTATCAGTTTTGGATATACATTTTTTGAATACTAAGTGGTTGAGAAGTATGATTTAGCTTACAGAGCAATTGAATATGTGAATAATAATATTATTTTTTGGAGGCTATTCTTTGATTTAGCCAACAGATGTATACATTTTAATAGTGAAGTACATTATCAAAATTCATATGTGAACTGAATGAATTTTTTATTGATAACAATTTTGGTCATGACTCAAATATAAATTATGTACATATGAATGATTTATTTATATCGGTTTTTTTGTCAATAATTCTTGAAATTACATAAGTTTCATGATGTGGAATTAAACGCTAGCAGCTAAAAATTATGTAATTATTTATGTTAGGCCTCAGTAGACAAAATTTGGCATGTTAGTATGACACTTGATGTTAGTTGTAAAATAACATCAGAGGGCAGGTAGATAGTACTAACTGGCCCACTAGTTCTTATGAGCTAGTAATTAAGTTAAAAAAAATTTTTTTTCTAAACGTCCCAGGCTAGCTGAGTGTGAGATGCAAGACTTGTAGTGAATTTAAAATTATATTTAACGTGCAATGTGAGCTCATCGAGTATACCAAAGGATTATTTTTGGCTTTAAGACTTCATATGCTGTTTAAACAGAGTACAGAGCATGTGGATTATTCAGTGATACATGAAACTATCCATCTTAACAGGTAAATATTGGGAAGATGGATTCACCCATTGAAAAGTGGAACTTAATAATTGGCAACTTGGCTTTAAAACAGGTAAGTGATACATATATTTGTTTACAGATCTTGAGCTTTACCTGTAAGAATGGAATAAATGTTAGTGCTCTTAAGTCTACCATTTAATTGTTTCAGGGAACCTAAAATAATAATTGGGTACTATGAACAAGTGATAGAATAAATGGATACCCATGGCTTCTGAAAGTTTTCTTTTTCTAGAAACTGATCAGATTCTTCTAAATATGAAAAATGTATAACATGCAAAATATAGAATAAATATATGAAATCTCTTCTACCATAAGTATATAATAGAGCCAGAATTTGAGTTAATATCTGTACAAATAAATATTTAGCACTTCATGGCTTAGGTGCTGTTTTTCTACTTTGATATTTTTTAAAGTAAATCCTCTATTTAATTAAACTCAGCTTTTTAAATATATTATGGTAAGATGTTTGTTTAAGATGAATTTTTCTTAATTTGTTAATGTTATCAGTGTTAATATAAATGAGCACATTAAATTGTCAATTACATATACATGAATTATATATAGATTACCTACAGTTCTTTCTAATCTCAGGGGAATATCTCTTTCTCTCCCACCACCCTCTCCTATCCCCAAGACACAAGACTGCAGCCCCCTAGCACCTCTTTAGCAAGTGCAAGCTTAGGAAATGCTCACTAATTTTAATGTTAGTTCAACTAGGACATAATGTTGAGAATATGTAGCAAACAATTTATTTCATGTAATGTTCAAAGACAAAGAAATAAAGGAAATTTTGGAATATAGGCTTTAAAACAATATCTGTGCAACTGCTTCTAAGATCACAGGGATAGAAATAAGAAAATCTGGTATCTAATCTCAGCTCTAACATTAACTAGCTATGTAACCTTCGTTAACTTAACCTTTCTGTGCTTAATTTTCCTCTTCTTTTCCACAGTATTGCACTAGAGACGTGCATGATCCTTTTCAGCTCAAAACTGTAGGAATCTATGCTGGAGTAATAACCAAAATATTTAACAACCAGTAGACAACTATAAATTAATATATAAATTAAAATTTGAAAATATATTCCATTTTTTTCTTTAAATACCCTAAATTCTTACTAAGTTATATGAATTGTACTATAAATTATTCATCAAATTATTCTAATAATTTTCCATCTCTGCTTTTAATTTTTCCTTTCACTCTTAGTCTCCACCCTTCCCTTGTCATCCTCTCTCCCCACAACTGTTGGTCAGGATGGGAGCCAGTGATGGCCGGGGATTCACTGATCCTAGTTGCCACAGCCTGAAGTCTGTGTCTTTGTCTCACTCCACCAAGGATGCATGAGAAACAGGGAACCCCACACAGGCCCATCAGGACATAGTCGGTGCCAGCCAGTGAGGCAGCAACTGGTTGGAGCCCAGTTACGTGGACAGAAGCAGAGGGGAGAAGAAAACAGGGTCAGGTGGTGGGTGGCGGTTGTGCTATCTCTGAAGCTTTATCCGCTAAAGCTCGTGAGGGAGTAGATGGCGTGGGGAGGGGTGTGGGATGGGTTAGCAGTGTTCCTTCAACTAGAGGCTAGTTATGGAGGATAGAGGTGGGGAGCGATGGAAAGGACAGAGGAGGCTTATGCTGGCATTAGCTGGGGTGTGTTCTTCTGACTATTAAATAGGATCCCAAGCAGATGATCTGTCACAGATTTCTTCACAATTGTAGACAGTGGCCACCTCAACCTGTCCATAAATTGTCAAATAAAGCAAAGTTCCCAATCCCACTGAAGAATCATTACCTCACCAGGAGAGATGTGCCTTGCGCTCACATGTATTTATGGCTCCTGTTAACTTCCCCAGCTACTCCTTAACCCAGACTGTGCTCTCCTCTTGTGTACAACTGGGCATTTCCTTTGCAGGTTTACAGAACAGGACTTATTTATCTCAGGGGTGTGTGTGTGTGTGTGTGTGTGTGTGTGTGTGTGTGTGTGTGCGCATGCGCGCGCGCATATGCTGTAAGTCTTACATAGGCTCCCTAGCTCTGTATTTCATTTCCAAGAAGTAAAAGCACTATATTTTATTTCTAAGAAAAACCTTGGAATCACGGTGCTAGAATTTAAATTATTAATTAATTTTATTTCTTTTACATACCATATTATTTACTAACGAGTAAGAGAATGCTAAAGTATCTTAGCAACTGGTACAACCATAATGGTGCTTACAGCTTGACTCTCAGCTCTGAATCTGCTGTAATGAAAGATGTGGGGCTGGAATCTAGGATATCTGGACTTGCTGGCCCAGGCTTTTCCATTAATTTGCTCTATGACAAGATCAGACTACTTGGGTTTTTCACCTGGAGCCCTGGGTTCCAGTACATGGATTGGCTTCAGAGAGTCTAAGCGCCCAGAAGTTCTACTCAAAATATTGAATGCATCTGTGTTTTCGTGGAGGGAAGAATCTATAAAATTTTTGCCAAATTGTCAAAGGAGTCTATGACACAAACACAGTTAAGGATCAGTGAACTGGAGATTCCTTCAGGGTTTCTTTTTTTTTTTTTTTTTTTTTCTTCAGGGTTTCTTTTAGTTCTAGCATTCGACTAACAGGATTCTAAAAGTAGTTGCCTTTTTTTTTTTTTTCTGAGGGTTGCTTTGTGCCACCACTGTGGGAAGTACTTTATATATTTATGTAATTCATTTAAATATCAAAATAACCCTTTCATGTTCGATATGATCATTATTTTTCAGATTAGGAGCTAAGGTTTTTATAGCACTAATCACAATTGTGACTATTTGTGAGGTTATTTTTTAATGTCTGTCCCTCCCATTGACCAAGAGCTTTGTAAGGGCAGGAGATAAATCTATTTTGACCACTGTTGTAGCCCAACACTAAGCATAGCACCTTGTACATAGTAGATCCTACATTAATGCTTGTTGGATTAATAAATTTAAATAGCTTGCCACAAGATTAAGTGGTCTAGCTAGGAATCAAACTCTTATCATTTGATTGTAGAATCCAATCTTTTGCCAATACTGTGTCTAGAGTCAGACTTCAGTTATGTGGACTGGGTACTTTTCAATCTTCAGGTTGGTATTTTTTTAGGTGATCTGTGGGTTACACCATCAAAGTCACTTAGGATGCTTGTTAAAAATAGATTCCTAGATCCCATTCCATACCTACTGCTGCCAGATCAGGGCACTTTGAGAACCCATCACCTTAGGGAATAGTAAAATAAAATACAGTAGCTTCTTCAAAAGGTAAGGCAGCTCAATTACCATATACAATACTTTCTTCTGACTCCTTGTATGCATATTTACATCATAAAATAAAAAATGCATTTTCAAAATGAATAATTCTGTTGGATTTTATTAAAACTTTTTTAAGGTTCAAGCAACAGTAGTTGGCTTTCTAGCAGCTGTGGCAGCAATTATATTGGGCTGGATTCCAGAGGGAAAATACTATCTTGATCATTCCATACTTTTGTGCTCTAGCAGTGTAGCAACTGCCTTCATTGCATCTCTTCTGCAGGGTAAGTAAATTTATAAATGTCTACTCTATAATATTTTACTTTCTAATTATTTATTTTCCATGTTAACTATTTTTATTTAAATGGTACTTGTTCATTATAAAAAACAGAGAAAAGTTATCTACAAACTTTTAAAATAGATTATTTCAGATATATTTATATATATTATACGTAATCCTTAGTATAGAGCAAGCTTTCTGAGGTTGTGTCCCAGCTTTAGGTCCCCTGGTGCAGCTCCCAGACAAGATCAGGAAAATAGTCTAGATATTCATTTGTTTCTGTAATTTAAATTAATTGAGAATCTCCTGTCTGGAAATCGTGCAGAGGATTTACCAGCTTGTCATTTGAGTAACAAGTATTCCAGGAATTCTGAGTTTTAAAAGCAGTCCCTCTGGGTTTCCCTGGTGGCGCAGTGGTTAAGAATCCACCTGCCAATGCGAGGGACACTGGTTTGAGCCCTGGTCCAGGAAGATCCCACATGCTCCAGAGCAACTAAGCCTGTGCGCCACAACTACTGAGCCTGCGCTCTAGAGCCCGCGCGCCACAGCTACTGAAGCCTGCATGCCTAGAGCCCATGCTCCGCAACAAGAGAAGCCACCACAATGAGAAGCCCACGCACCACAACGAAGAGTAGCCCTGCTCACGGCAGCTAGAGAAAGCCCACGTGCAGCAACGAAGACCCAACACATCCAAAAATAAATAAATAAATAAATAAATATTTTTTTAACAAGCAGTCCCTCTGTTGAAATTTTTTAAAGTCTCAGATTTCAAAAAAATTCCTTTACTGTTTCTGTGGCAATACAAGTATAACCATATGCTTAACACAGCATATTGTTGGCTATAGAATGTTAAAGAGCCAGAAGGTTTTAACGTTTAACTACGTTAAACGTTAGTTATAACGTTAATTATAAAAAATTATAAATTTTTTAGTTGGGATATCATTCTTTATATTGATTTATTAATATCAACTTTACACTAGAGAACTTATTATGGAACAGTAATCATAAAGACTTGGTAATTTTTATTTTATAATTGCCATCTTCTCATTTTAGATCACCAGCAAGGTGAAAAATGGAACACTCTACTGTCAGGTGATCATACAACAAAGCTAACTTTTTCGGCTAGGTTCTGGTAATTTAGAAACTCTTATTAAAATTAAGACCTGACTGCCAAAATATTTTCAAGCATTTTATTTTAGTACTTAAATTGTACCGGGGTAGTTTCTTGTCTTTATAATAGAATTACTAGTATTGAATGGTGTTAACACTGGTGAAAGCATAGTGAAGTTATGCTATTGGGAAACTAATTTCTGGTTAAAAAAAAAAAGTGTTAAAGCATTAGCACTCTGTTTCTTTAGGCTCATTTGCTTCTGTTTTCTCTCTAATATTGTTTCATTTAGAAAAAATTGTTTAAAACTTTTCAGACTAACAAGTATTTGTATTGCCTGTGATTTTTAAAACCATAAAAATTCAGATTTTTAAAATACATTTGTTAGCCTTCTTACTTTTAATAATGTGTGTTCTAATTTTATGATAACTTGACCTTTATATATGTAGAGCAGATACTATTGACCACCTTTTGTAGGTGAGAAAACTGACTTAGGTAAGGTGACTTGTCCAATTTCATCAGCTTGTTCACAGAAAAATCATAATTAAAACCCATTTCCTGCCTCCCAGCTCTTTCCACTGGTCCATGATGGCAAAATATTTGTTTTCAGCTGAAAAGTTATAGACAGAATTCTTTCATAGGAGAACTTTCCACATTGATCTTTAAATGTGCTGATTTTGAAAAAAAAATTATATGATCACATCTTGACTGATTATTGTATAATATGTTTAAGTTTTTTTCCTGCTATTGTTTTTTTCTGTTTACAATGATATTATGGGAAAGGTAAGTCCATAGATTGAAAAAGCCTACAGAATAAAAGACATGAGACATTGAACAAAAATTCTACTTTCAATAATTTGGCTTTACGGGGTAGTAGAAAAAACAGTTACTTACAAGCTATGTGACCTTATGCAAGAATTTAAACCTACTCCTAGGACCTCAGTTTTATTATCTATAAAGTGAGTATGTTAGAATAAAATCATTTAGAGTCATTTTCAGTCTAAAAATGCAGTGAGATTCTGGTTTTTGTCTATAGCCATATTTAGGCTTCCATATTGATTTATGGTTAGCACATAAATGAACTAATCTTAAATATTTTCTGCCCTGCATCCTCTTAAATGTGTTGGCATGAGAAAATCTATATAATCGAGTATGGCTGTAATGCTATCATTTTTCTCCCATTTCTATATTCAAGAATATAAGGATTTAAAAGTATAAGTACACAGTCACATTTTCATCTTCTGTTGTTATAGGTTCATAGACAGAAACTTGGGGTTTAAAGAATATCCTTTACAAAGACTGCTTCTTGTATTCTGGCCTGCAGTGTTCAAAATTTAATTACTTCCCTCTTCTTAATACTTCAACACTTTTTAATAATAAAATGAAGCAAGCATTTCTGGCTACCACTATGTAAACAAATCTGGTTTTGTTGGCCTTCTTCCCAATTGCTATGTGTATAAATATGACTCATCTTTTTATTTATTTATTTATTTTAAATTTATTTATTTTTGGCTACATTGGGTCTTCGTTGTGGTGCGCAGGCTTCTCATTGCGGTGGCTTCTCTTGATGCGGAGCATGGGCTCTAGGTGCGCGGGCTTCAGTAGTTGTCGCTCGCAGGCTCAGTAGTTGTGGCGCATGGGCTTCGTTGCTCCGCGGCATGTGGGATCTTCCCAGACCAGGGCTTGCACCCGTGTCTCCTGCGTTGGCAGGTGGATTCTTAACCGCTGTGCCACCAGGGAAGTCCTTAAGTATGACTCACCTTTCTTTGACATTTTCATACTTTATTTGAGGGTTAAAATAAAATCTTTGACTTTGATACACATGAATATATTACATCTAAGACATGCATGTTACTAAATTTGGAACTTTAATGTTATTTTACAGTAGCTCTTCAGGTCTCTAAATGCAACATTGGACTTCTCAGATCTTTTGTGATCCCCACTTGGAATTTGTTGAAAGACATTTTGCCAAAGCATTCAAGTAAAAGGTTTTGTTTGCTTTAGTCAGCTTATCTAAGCAGTCTAACCGGAAGTGATACACTGTTTGTCTAGCCTATGTATTTCAATATTTCGGGGGATTGATTTTCTTTAAATTATAGCAGAAAAAGTAATGAGCTTTATTTTTTTCTAGGAATAATAATGGTTGGGGTTATCGTTGGTTCAAAGAAGACTGGGATAAATCCTGATAATGTTGCTACACCCATTGCTGCTAGTTTTGGCGACCTTATAACTCTTGCCATATTAGCTTGGATAAGTCAGGGTTTGTACTCCTGTCTTGGTAAGTTGACTTGAAATTAACTATAATGCATTATTCAGAGTCTCTTTAAATAAATATTGTTGCAGCAATGTCATGACTCCATGGTGGCCTTCATCTGTGTTAGAACTGTAGTTGAGGCTGGTTAGAACAATAACTGTTACTTGTTGTACACCTACTATGTGTTGTGGTTCTCACATATTTTTCTCTTCTTAAAGAGTTTAAAACTCAAAAGATAAGGATTATCATTTCTAATTTCAGATGAGAAAACTGAGGATCATAAAGGTTATGTGTGTTACCCACTGTTGGTAGGAAGGTTGAACACAGATCTGTCATAGTCTATGAATTCTGCCCTTTCCTCTGAATGTGTAGCCACTGATGGTTCAACCCACAGGATTCTGATATGTGTGTTGCACTGTTATCTCAAAACATAAGGTTATGGTGGAGTTTGAAATTTAGTGATTTTTCCACCTTTCAGAAACCAACGTGGCAATTAATACAACCAAAAATCACCATGAAAATGAGCCTGAATGCTGTGTGAATTTGGAGTCATCTTATATATGTGATTCCTGATAATAGTAATAGGGTATTTATAGAATGTAATGGATTGTTTTAATGCAAATTTATACCGTGTGGCTATTGTCAATGTAGATGTATATGATGTGTGAGCATAGGTTTAGTGCTAAAAGTTGGTTGTAGTTTCATTTTTTTTGATGCCAAATTTTTAAAAAATTAAAAGAAAACAGAAACCCACAGTAATACAAAAAAAAAAAAAGAAAAGAGCGAGAGAGACAGAAAGAGAGAGAGAGTTTATAAGCCAAGCCAGAAGCAAACATTTAATCACATATCCTCATATATTTTCATGGATTCTAGACAGATTTATGGTATACTTTAGAATAAATCTAAAGTATATTTGGTTTGTAGAAGTAAGAGTCTCAGATAAATGTTTTTGAACTAAAGAGAGGGCTTTAACCTGTCAAAGGCAGTCATTTTCTACTACTTTTGGAGATATCAAGAGAAGTTTCATGTAGTGTATAAAATTACCATAAATTATTTAATGACATAAAAACAATACTCATTAAGACTTGATATGTATGTTAAAGGAAAATTCTCATATAGAAGATAAGATGTGTCTAGTTGAAGTAAGGAGAAGACAGTAAATGATCAATGGCCCAAACGTAAGATCTTGTTCCCATAAAAAAGAACAGTGTATTATTTGCAGACTTGGGTACTTAAATTACCATGATGTCAGCTGCCTGCCAAATACCAGGGTGTCTCCACCAGTTGAAGCCATTGAAGAATGTTACCATAATAAATATGACAATTGTTATAAAGATACAGACTATTACGATATTCCATAAGATAAATCAACTTCTGAGGAATTTATTTTTTAAAATTACACAAGTGATAAACTCCTTATAAAAGACTTAATGTGTTATTCTCTAAAGCTTTCAATATTTTGAGTGTTACAGATGATATATTAGTAGTTTAACTAGATCAGGAAATTTAAAAAGTGAAATGTAATGAGACCATAATTTTGTAAAATAATTTTATTATTAAATATTGCTTAGCCTCTTCTAGGCCTTTACTTGTCTTCTGAAAGTTGACTCAAAGTAATTCAAGATGAACTAATTAATGAACTAATTAAGGGTTTTTACATTTACATTTACCCTTAATGAACTAATTAAGGGTCTTTTACATTTCATCTGTATCATTTGTTTCCCTAAAATTATATTTTTTAATGGGCTACTGATTGATTCCTCAGTTAATTTAAAGGTGTTTCTGAAGTGCCAGTTTTGGATTTCTACAATAAAGTGTTTGCATTTTGAGCACTAGGGGGCCTCATAGGACCAGCAGTTGGAAGCCTCTTATTGGAGGTATTCTGAACACAGAGATTAGGCATGGGCATACTTAAATTCCAAGATCCCATTCATCCTGCTGAGTGGGATGCCTAGCTCTTGGAGACAGAGTTCAATTCTTGAACTATATTGGAAATACTTAGCTGTCTTTAGAGATAAAAAGAGGATTTCATGGCAGCCATACACTTTGGTTATAAATAGAGGCCATGAATTATGTGGCTCTCAAAGAATTGGACATTGAGAAAAGTCTCACTTAACTCCTCACTTAGAGCTTTGGATATTTGGAAATGACTGAACAGCTCCGCTGGTGTTCTGTTAGCTTCGGTACAAGCTCACTCTATATTCATTCAGTGTGCTACCTTTCTTTCACTCCTGATAAAACGTGCTGATTTCTGATATCTGAAGTAAATATGGAATTTCCCCCCTTCTCACCTCTCCAGTTCTACAAAAAAGGACAAAAGAAACAAAGCTTTGTTTACTGTTACTGACTTTATTTTTGTAGTCACCCTGAGAGGAAGTCTTTATTGCTTAGTGAACAAGGTTAAAGTTTTAACTTGGTGTTCAGGCCTCCTGGAGTCTTCCTTCTCAAGCTCCTGCCTGCTCCTCCCTTTCTTGTACCTCTTGCCTTTCTCGTACTCCAGCCAAACTCAGCCATTTACTGATTCTCATATGCCACCTGTGATTTTTGTCTTTTCTTTCTTATGTCATTCCCCTCCTCCATGAAGGCCAGTCAGAATTCTCATTTTTCAAAACTAAATTCATAAATTTCCCTAATCTTAGGTAATTTTTTCTCCTCTGAATTCCTATAGCACTTTATTGACACTTCTCTTAAGTCATTCTTTATATTTGGCCAGTCATTATAGCTTTTTAAGTAAATGTAGTATCTTCCCTCTTGAGGACAAAACTGTGTCTTTATTTTATTTATTTGTTTTGTTGACTCCATAGTGCCATATACATAGTGGATGTTAAATAAATAGCACTTCACCAAATGTTTTATTCCTTTTGAAAGCTATCCAATTAATGTGAATAGAAATTATTTAGGAAGTGGTATATGTATGGAAAATGAAGGAGAGTTATCCCTCTAAATGACTTTGCCACAGTACCTGTCCAATAACATAATAGATTGTAATGAAAAAATGATCCTTTCAATGAGGACCATAGTATTAGGAAAATAGAGTATACTGCCTCAGCAGAAAGTATTTAGACATTAGTATCACCATAAAAAAATAAAAATGGCAACATGTGGCTAGAAAAAATCTATTTCAAATGAAAACAGAAGAGGAGGGACTTCCTTGGTAGTCCAGTGGTTAAGACTTCAACTTCCAATGCAGGGGACACAGGTTCAATCCCTGGTTGGGGAGCTAAGATCCCACATGACTCACAGCCAAAAAACCAAAACATAAAGCAGAAGCAATATTCTAACAAATTCAATAAAGACTTTAAAGAAAAAAATGGTCCATATCAAAAAAAAAATCTTAAAAAAAAAAGAAAATAGAAGAGGAAATAGAAAGTCAGTTTAGAGAGTAATCTAAGCTCTAGATTATGATATGCTTAGGTATGACTTGTAGAGAAAGTATAAAGGCATTTATTCATCCATATGGTAATCTTTAAACATGTAGTTATTTTTAAAAACTATTATAAGGCTCTAACATTGGGCCAGTAACTGAAATACCTGTACACAGTGATTGTTGCCTTTTCTTTTTCTTGTATGCATAATTTTAAGAGGATTTTAAAGACTCTTTTTCAATTTTTTATAACTACATGGCTATGTAATTCTTGTATGTACATGATATATACTGATTTGAAAAATTATCAGCTTTTCTCTCTTTAGGCAAGATCTGAGAAGCAAAATGTTGATTCATTTCTCATTCCTCAAGGTTAACTTTAAAAAGATGGCCTAAGAAGCAATAAGCTCTAAGAGCAATAACAGTCCGCCTCAGATTGTTACTTGGGTCCTGTGAAGACTAACAGGGATGTGCCATCTGGTTATTTACAAAACATTCTAGAGTATCACTGCCTTGATGTGGTGATGTAAGTAGAATGTAAAATTATCGTGCATGTCACTCTTCTACAGAGTTCTGTAGCACTGTATGATCTCAGTTTAGAGTGATTCCTAGAAGGTCAGTCTACTGAGGAAATTCTGATGGTTATTATAAAGGGCATTTTAAAAAGTGTTTACAACTTTCCATACCCATTGCTTTCTTGTTTGCACACAAACAGCTAATATATAAAAATGTCACTCATAGCAGCTACATATTTCAGAAGAATTTAGGGTGAAAATAATGAGTGCTATTAATGAAATTATGTAACAGCAGTTACAAAATGCCACCAACAATCTAGATAAATGTGAAAGCCATGAATCAAAAAGATGGCAGTTATGTTTCGCAGTTAAGTGGAATCATAGCAATTTGAACCACTTTAGCCGTGTTAATCCTTACCTTTCTGTAGTTTACCTGTATCATGGAATCAGTACCGAGGTACACAGACATTAATTAGGCTTAAAATTCTACAGTTTTATCTATAGTCCTGTATTCCTTTCCATTGCTGCTGTAACAAATTACCACAACCTAGTGGCTTAAAACAACAGTAATTAATTTTCATACAGTTCTGGAGGTCAAAGTCCAAATTGAGTTTGTTATTCAGGGCTAAAATGAAGGTGTCGGCAGGGCTTGTTCCTTCTGGAGGTTTCAGGGGGAATCGTTCCTTAACTTGTTTCATTTTCTGGTAGCCGCTAGCATTCCTTGGCTTGCAGCCACATTACTGATCTCTGCTTCTGTGGTCACATTATTTTGTCTTCTGTAGTCAAATTCCTGTCTACACCCTGCCTATAAGTACACATCTGTGATTACTTTAGGGCTTACTCAAATAATCCAAGATAATCTCCCTATTTCAAAATCCTTGACTTAATCACATCTGCAAAGCCCCTTTTTGCCATATAAGGTAACATTCCCTGGTTCTGGAGATTAGGATGTGGATGTCTTTGAGGACCATTATTCAGCCTACCACATTACACAAGATGATATCCCCAGAAATTAATACAAAATATTATTTTGACTAGGGTCATTTAAATGTATTTAATTTAGAAGGCAGACACTTTTAGGTTTTGATATTAATGCAGAAGTTCATGGTTGGCTTTTTTTTTTTTTTTTTTTGCTGTCCGCAGGCCTCTCACTGTTGTGGCCTCTCCCTTTGCGGAGCACAGGCTCCGGACGCTCAGGCTCAGTGGCCATGGCTCACGGGCCCAGCCGCTCCGCGGCATGTGGGATCTTCCCAGACTGGGGCACGAACCCATGTCCCCTGCATCGGCAGGCGGACTCTCAACCACTGTGCCACCAGGGAAGCCCCATGGTTGGCTTTTAATCAACCAGTTTCCCTCACTGATTGTGTCATTAGTGGTTTTCTAAAAGTAATTCTTTAATTATCTATAAAACACCAATATATCCTAAAAAGAGGAATATTTTAGCACCTTTCTCTTTTTGTATATTTGTAATTTCCACCTAACTATTGGATTAGAATTTAGCCAGGGAAAAGGTAAGAGGGTCCTATACAATTAAACATACGATTTAATTTGGTGGGAGTGGGCATGTTAGATTTGCAGGAAATTGAAATAGAATACTTTTGCAGTAAATCATTTTAGATATTTTGATTTTACCATGGTTTTCCCATTCTTTTTTTTTAATGTTAAAAAATTTTATTTGGAGATAATTTTAAACTTATAGAATAGTTGCAAAAATAAAATAGTACAAAAAACCCTGTATACCCTGTACCCATGTTCACCAAATGTTAACATTTTACTCCATTTACTTTATCTTTTATTCTGTCCATCTGTCTGTATGAATATATGTATGTTCTTTATCTTTTATAACGTTGACATTTTTAAAGAATATAGTACCCCCTCCTTTTTTTTCATTGTGGGAATTTTAAAAAGTTGAGATATAATTCAATTACATCATACAATTCACCTTTTAAAAGTGCACAATTCAGTAGTTTTGGCATAGTTATAAGATTGTGAAACCTATTCTCTCATTCCAGAACATTTTCATCACCCCAAAAAGAAACTTTAGCAGTCACTCTCCATTCCACCCTCCCCCCAGCACTGGCAACCACTAATCTAGTTTCTGTCTTTGCCTATTTTAGACATTTCAAAAAATGGAATCATACAATATGTGACCTTTTATATCCAGTTTCCTTCAATTAGTACGTTTTCAAGGTTCATGCTTTAGCATAAATCAGTTCTGAATACCATGCAGTACTGAATAATATTTCATTGTATGGGTTAATAATATGGCTGAATAATATTCCATTGTATGGATATATCACATTTTGTTTATCCATTTACCATTAGTTGGACATTTGGGTTGCACCCACTTTTTGGCTGTTATGAATAATGCTGCTTTGAACATTGTCGTACATGTTTTTGTGTGAACGTATGTTTTCAACTCTATTGGTATATACCTAGGAGTGGAATTTCTAGATCATATGATAACTCTTTAGCTTTTTGAGGAACTGCCCACTCATTATTTTTTATTTATTTCTTGAGAAATTTTTCCCCCTCTTTGACAATCCAGGGCAATGATTCTGGAGTTAGGATGGTGAGTGTTTTCTTCAACTTAAGATGTCCTTCCAGAGATGTGATGTTGAGAATAAATTAAAAGCCTGGCATGGTGCTCCTCTCTTTACCTGAAGATGAAAATACTAAGACAACCTAGTAGAATAGTTCTTTTCAGTTGTGTTTAGTGGGTTTTAATGCTTTTAGTTTGCTGTTTGAGTCTATAAAGAGATTGTTGGTAACCTTAGTTGTTTTAGGAGGTAAGAATGCTTCCTAATTGGAATGTTATTTATCCCTATCTAATGGTTTAGCAAGGAGAACTGGAAATCCATCCAATAAAAGTTTCTTCATGTTTTAAAAAGCTATGGAGAAAATGACTCTATATGTAGCACTAGTCATGTCCCTTTAAATGGAAGGAAATATTTAAATGAATTTTGTTAGCATAATTATTTTGAAGATGTGTTGGCAAATCCAGCTAAAGCCATTAGTGTAAAATTTGTTTGGGTCTTATTTTAATATTTATAGTAATTGTTCCTACCTGATTTGAAAAAAATTGAGTTTCTATTTAATTTAAACACCTTAATCATAGGTGAGGAGATCTTTAAATATGTTAAAATGATAAAATATAAAATTCAGTCCAAGAGAAGGGTGTGAATAACAGTTGAAGAATTTTGTGAGACGTCAGAAAAATTTAGTAACATTTAACTTAAATCTAAGGCTGTAGGCTACAAAGACTGTGAGATCAACTCTGTGTTTAAGTTATGAATTCCCTACCATACAAAATGTGTATTAGAGTCCTTGAGAAAAATGCAGGAATGTCCTGGCTGAGATGTCTGACAATAATAAAAGCTCGATCAGCTAAAATGATATTACCAAAAATGTCTTGGGATGATGCAACTGTTTCAAGAATGGGTAGGCAACTTTTAACCCTAGGGAGATTTAGAACTAAGTATAAAAATATTTGAGAATCAAATTTATGGTATGAATGACTTTATGGTAAAGAGGCAGTACACATTTTTAAATATACTTGTTACGTAGCCCATTACAGTAACATGCCAGTCTTCTGATTCCATTTTAAAAGTAATGATTATGTAATTAATTTATTCTTATGATTGTTAAATAGAAATCTTACCAAATTTATATACATTGCATGAACATTTATGAAAACATAAGACTCACCGTATTTGTACATATAATTTATTAATAGATTTAGAAAGGTTACTTTAAGTACTAGGAAACTTTTGTGAGATAAGTGAAATGTCTAAAGTAAATAGAATATTTCCTGGTATTTAACTAGGTTTATAAATGCAACCAAATATAATTTCAAACTCTTAAAAATAACTTTTGATTGGATGTTAGACATTGTGAATGTAATGTTAAGTGCTTGACTGTTTTTTCCTTACAGAGTATTTGTTCTGCTTTTTGCTTTTTTTAAAAGATTGAAGTATAGTTAATTTACAATGTTGTGTTAGTTTCAAGTGTACAGCAAAGTGATTGTTATACATATACATACATACATATATATATATATATATATATATATATATATATACTCTTTTTCAGATTCTTTTCCATTATAGGTTATTACAAGATATTGAGTATAGTTTCCAGTGCTGTACAGTAGGTCTTTGTTGTTTGCCTGTTTTATATATGATAGTGTGTATATGCTAATCCCAAACACCTAATTTATCTCTCCCCCCATCCCCCCACCCCTCCCCCCTCCATCCCCTTTGGTAACCATAAGTCTGTTTCCTGTGTCTGTGAGTCTATTTATGTTTTGTAAATAAGTTCATTTGTATCATTTTTTTAGATTCCACATATAAGTGATATAGTATGATATTTGTCTTTCTCTGACTTACTTCATTTAGTATAATAATCTCTAGATCCATCCATGTTGCTGCAAATGACATTATTTCATTCTTTTTATGGTTGAATAATATTCCATTGCATATCTTCTTTATCCATTCATCTGTTGATGGACATTTAGGTTGATTCCATGTCTTGGCTATTGTAAATAGTGCTGCAATGAACATTGAGGGTGCATGTACCTGTTCGAATTATGGTTTTCTCCAGATATATGCCCAGGAGTGGGATTGCTGGATCATGTGGTAACTCTATTTTTAGCTTTTTAAGGAACCTCCATACTGTTCTCTATAGTGGCTGTACCAATTTACATTCCCACCAACAGTGTAGGAGGGTTCCTTTTTCTCCACACCCTCTCCAGCATTTATTATTTGTAGACTTTTTAATAATGGCCATTCTGACTGGTGTGAGGTGATAACTCATTGTAGTTTTGATTTGCATTTCTCTAATAATTAGCGATGTTGGGCATTTTTTCATGTGCCTGTTGACCATTTGTATGTCTTCTTTGGAGAAATGTTTATTTAGGTCTTCTAACTATATTTTGATTGGGTTGTTTGTTTTTTGGATATTAAGCTATACAAGCTGTTTGTATATTTTGGAAATTAATCCCTTGTCAGTCACATCATTTGCAAATATTTTCTCCCATTCTGTGGGTTGTCTTTTTGTTTTGTTTATGGTTTCCTTTGCTGTGCAAAACCTTTTAAATTTAATAGGTCCCATTTGTTTATTTTTGGTTTTGTTTCCATTACTCTAGGAGACAGTTCCAAAAAAATATTGCTGCAATTTATGTCAAAGAGTGTTCTGCCTACATTTTCCTCTAGGAGATTTATAGTATCCAGTCTTACATTTAGATCTTTAATCCATTTGAGTTTGTTTTTGTATGTGGTGTTAGAGAATGTTCTAATTTCATTCTTTTACATGTAGCTGTCCACTTTTCCCAGCACCACTTATTGAAGAGACTGTCTCTTCTCTATTATATGTTCTTGCCTCCTTTGTTGTAAATTAATTGACCATAAGTGCGTGGTTTTATTTCTGGGCTTTCTATTCTGTTCCATTGATCTATATGTCTGTTTTTGTGCTGGAACCATACTTTTTTGATTACTGTAGTTTTGTAGTATAGTCTGAAGTCAGGGAGTGTGATTTTTCCAGCTTTGTTCTTCTTTCTCAGGATTGCTTTGGCTATTTGGGGTCTTTTCTGTTTCCATACAAATTAAAAAAAATTTTGTTCTAGTTCTGTGGAAAATGCTATTGGTAATTTGATAGGGATTGTGTTGAATCTGTAGATTGCCTTGGGTGGCATGCTCATTTTAACAGTATTGATTTTTTCAATCCAAGAATACAGTATATCTTTCCATCTGTTTGTGTCGTCTTCAGTTTCTTTCATCAGCATCTTATAGTTTTCATGGACTTTTTTCTTGTAGGCAGCTGTTTGTGGATTAGTTTGAGCCTCACAGGGCTTGGTTTTAAGCTTCACTGGACTAGATCTAGCTGTGATCATATAGTGGCTAGTACTCTGCATTGTGGAATAGATCTAGCGTAGACATTACAATAGGGCTAGCCCTACTACTAAGAAGTATCCCTTCTCTGGTCTCCACTGAATGTTCTCAGTTTTCAAAGAGGTGCTCCTATCTAGGGGGTTAGATCTCAAATGACTTCTAGCCCTTTGTACACTCTGGGAATTTTTTTAGTTTACAACTCCCCAATTGTCTTGGCTTAGCCTTGTGGAATTCACCCTATGCATGCATGGCTTGGTATTCAGTTTGCAAGCTCCCTCTCTAATAGCTTCCTCTTCTCCAGTATTCTTCCCTGTAAATTCCTGCTGCCTTAGACTCACTCTGCTGAAATTCTCCCTTCCTGAGCTGTGGTCTGGAATGTGCCTTTAGTCAGAAAGCTCAGGCTATTGTAGGGCTTATCTCATTTCTTTCCCCTCTCTCAGGGATCACAGTCCTGCAATACCAGTTGTCAGTGTCTGAAAACAGTTTACTATCTATCTATCTACATATATTTATAAATCTTCTAGTAATTTCCAAAAGCACATTTCAGATTTTGCTCAGAGATGGCATACATCATGTCTACAAAGCTAGACAAATAGCCAAGCCCAAAGTCAATAAGCTTTCCTAAACTCTCTCTATAGGAAAGCATTAACAAGAATGGGGAGAGAATGAATAATTATGATCAAGTAAGGCAATCTACCACAGAGAGGTATAAAAAAATATCCTGGCACTCTGTTATCTGAGTATGTCACAAATAGAAAGATGCTAATAACAATGGCAATGATGATTATGATGCTAGTAAGTGTTCAGTAAATGTTAACTATGTGCCTGGGTTCTATTCTAGTTAAATTACATGTGTTAATTCTCTTAAGACTCACAATAACCCCATGAAATAGTTATAATAATTTTTACCATTTTATAGATAAGGAAATTTAAATTTATGGAAGTTAAATTTCTTCTTTTTAAATTTTATTTATTTTTTTATACAGCAGGTTCTTATTATTTATCTATTTTATACATGTTAGTGTATATATGTCAATCCCAATCTCCCAATTCATCCCATACCACCACCCCCCGCCACTTTCCCCTCTTGGTGTCCATACGTTTGTTCTCTACATCTGTGTCTCTATTTCTGCCCTGCAAACCAGTTCATCTGTACCATTTTTCTAGCTTCCACATACATGCGTTAATATACGATATTTGTTTTTCTTTTTAGAAGTTAAATTTCTCGTCCAAGGTAAGTTGTAACATCAGATGTGAAACTAAGTAGTCTGGCCAAACTCTGGTTTGCATATTTTTGCATATTAAAGGTTCTGAGTAATTTTGCAGTGAAGAAATCTGTTTATTAAACCTAGTATTTCAATTTCATTTTGGATATTGGAACACTATTCAGAATTAGGAGGATATCTATTATCAATCCATTGGCCAATATTCCATGGAATGCTTGTGCTATAAGATCCTGATGGGTAAAAACAATGTCCTATTAGACTTTATAGTTTGGAGTTAAGAGCACTAAATAACTTCAGTGTCAGATGTCATTTTCTCCCAATTCTTGCTATTTCTTAGTGGTGTTCTTAAGCTCCTAAGCCTCAGTTTCTTCATAAGGTAGGAATGAGTTTCTACCTCATACTTGTGAGGACAATTAAGTGAGACAATGAACATAAAGCATTTAGCACAATATTTGGAAAATGGTAGGAGTCAAGCAATGTTAGATTTTTTACTGTTGTTATTCTTGTTATTATTACTGTTGTTGTTCACATCTAGGTCACATAACTATTTCAATAAATGTTGAATTAATGTACTAGCTTTCAGTTACATTATTTAACATTTTTACCTTATCTATAGTTTTCAATTTGTTTGAAATTTATAGAAAGTATATAGCATGAGTATGTTTGATAACATATCTTCTGGTAATCTTTTAATACTTACATTTGCTATATGGTTATAAGAGAGATTGAAATGTTGTCTCTTTTTGAATTTTAGAGACGTATTACTACATTCCTCCATTAGTTGGTGTCTTTTTCTTGGCTCTAACTCCTATCTGGATTATAATAGCTGCCAAACATCCAGCCACAAGGACGGTTCTCCACTCAGGCTGGGAGCCTGTGATAACAGCTATGGTTATAAGTAGGTTAGTATTAAAGTGTGTGTTTGTGTGTGCGTGTGGGGGGCAGTTATTCTATATGCATGTATCTATGTATATATTAAAACAAACCAATTGCCTGTTTTTATTTCTTAGGTCAATCATTTTATACAGTCAGTTCTTTATTATCCCAAGTAGTAGGGATATAGTGACAAGAGTTATTGAAATCAGTGGATGTATGGAACGTCATTTGCTACCAGTTTCAAACTTTTCCCCAACCAAATCCTTACCAGATTGATGATTAAAATTTAGTGGTGTTTGTCTTTGTCTGTGTGAGTTTTAACCTGACAAGGACATTACTTATTTTGAACAGTAAGTGCTCGGATAAGTATCAGAAAACCTTAGAAATGTACATACCATTTGACTACGCCACTTCTAGGACTCTGACAGGACTTAAAGATATAATTATGGATCTATGCAAGTGATTAAGTTGTAAGGATCTTCATCACAGTGGAATTTTTAATAACAAAAAAGAGAGAGAGAACACCTTAGATGTCTAGTAATCAGATGTTGATTGAATAAATTGTGGCATAGTCACAAAATGGAATATTAGTCAGCCATCAAGAGTAGCATTGCAACATTCCTTTGATGTGGAAAGGTGTTAGTTATACATTTGGTGAAAGGAGAAAGCTAGAAAAGAATATGAATTTCCTATTAAAGATGGTAGATTGACACGTTTATCTTCTTCCTTATTGAAGCTATTAAAATGACAGTAAAAGAATAAAAAAGCTATACAACTACAAAAACAGAAGGGGAGCAGAGAGGACAGTAGGTGAAAGATTTACCAAAATCAGTAAGATAGGAATTGGTTCTATGGTTGTTAACTGAACTATCAGAATGAAAAAAGCTAAAACCTAACTGCCTGCAGGACAAGGGGACACCGATAAGAAGCAAGCTGAACTGAGCCTCAGAAACCCCAAAAGGTGGAGGATTTAGAGGCACTTAGAACTTCTGAAAACTGAAATGAAGGAGATTGGTTGAAAGAGTAAGAAGCAATTAGAACCTAAAAGCCCTTTGCTAGCTTGACCACCCAGGTGACTGCCCCCTCCCATTCTATAGAAGACAAGAATTAACCCTGGAGAGGGTAAATCATAGAGCCTCTGGATTTAGAATCACCTGCACCAGTGAGGCTGTGGATTAAACACTGTATAAAAAAACAAGAGTTAAGGAAAAGTCTACATGCTGAACAATGAAAACCCGATCCCGCTTCCTTTTCTTTTCTCATAGAATGCTGGCACTCTGGCTTTTACCCCCAGGCAAAAAATTAGATAATTCATTTCTGGGAAAACTCATCAGCTCAAAAGAAAAACCTGCAAAAACTGACCCTGTGGATCCTTTAGTGAAAGAGCTACATGCCCATCTGATCATTCTTCAGTGAGGCCTGCCTGCTGACAAGTTCTGTCCTTGTGCACAGAGAGCTCCAGATATGCTTTGCAGTATCCCTTAAGGAGGAGCAGACAGTAAATGGTCGCCAGACATTTGGTTAAGGCTTTTAACATGACAGAGACAAAAAAAAAACCAAAAATGTTCCCCCAAAATTGCAGGCATAGTTGAAAAGTCTCCAAAAACGATCACCAGTATCCTCAGAGAAATTACAGAAGTTATGGCATCTATAATGTAAGAACAGAATTTTCTAATGAGGATTTGAAAAATTGGAAGAGCTCTTGGGAATTTAAAAATGTATAAATAGTAGAAACAAAAAGAATCAGAAGAAAAATCTTGAGGGTAGAGTTGAGGAACTATCCTGGAAAGCAGACCAGAAAGCAAAGAGGTGGACAATTGGAGCAAACAATAAGGAGAGGAAATTATCAAAGAAATAATACAAGAAAATTCCCCAGAATTGAAGAACATGGGCTTCCAGATTTAAAAGGCCCCCTGAGTACCTCGCACAATGAGTAGCACATTATCCCAAGCAAAGCACATTATCATAAATCCCAAAAGCTTCCAGAGAGAAAAGTCCAGTTGCGTATAAGGGATTGGGAATTGGAATGATGTCCAGCTGCAACACCAAGTGATTCCCTCACAACTCTGAGGGAAAATTGTTTTGAACATAAAACGTGCTCACTGTATCAAGCAAACATAAGGGTAGACTCAAGAAGCTTTCAGACATGCAGGATCTCAAAAAATTTATTTCCCGTATACCCTCTCATATAAAAGCTGAGAGAAGATGTCTATCAAAATGAGGAAATAATCAAGAAATAAGATGACACGGGAATGAGGAAACCTGTGACAACATGTGGTTCATTTTTCTATGATGTAGATTGTGTTTTCCTGGAGGATTTGGTCAACAGGATCCCATGAAATGTTGGGACCTGGTCATAGTACATAAACCAAGACCCATCGTGGGGAGGTGAAGGGAAGGTACAGAATGACAGCTGAGCATCAGACCTATAGAGCAACTGTCCAGGTTGGCAAGACAGTGACCTTAAGAAGGAATGTCTCTAAGGAAAAAAAAAGGGGAACTGGTTGGTTACCTAATGAGTATGTATTCAGAGGCCATTCATTAACTTTGTTCCAAATTTGATTCTGAATTAGTAATAAGTACCTAAAAAAATTAAGAAAAATATGAAACAAGGCAAAACAGTACAAATGGGGAGATCTCAACACACTTTGTGGCCCAGTTGTGAATAATGATTTCACTGTTAAAATAAAGTAAAACCTAAATATTTCACCAAAAATTATAATATAACCAGATTGGCAGGATAGAGGAAGGAAGGGAATTGTGAAGGGACTAAAGTGGGGAGGGAAGGGTAAGAGAGACTAAATGCTCACCTGCCATAGTGGACGTCATTAGGTAAATGTCTAAAATTAAAAATCAAGAAATAGTATAAACATGCTGTTTAGAAATAGAGGATTAAATGCCAGAAGAAACAGTTAAAGAAGTTAAAAAGAGTTGCTAGTGGAGAGCAGGATGTGTTGTTAGGGCTAGGGGCTATTTTATAAGCTTTGTGGTACTTTCGCCTTTTAAATGATGCATGTATGTTTGTTTGATAAAAATCAAATTTAATACAAGTGAAGAAAACTACTTTTACAATTTGAGTTTTTATTTTTAAAAATATACATGTTTTGGACTTCCCTCGTGGCTCAATGGTTAAGAATCCACCTGCCAATGCAGGGGACACAAGTTCGAGCCCTGGTCTGGGAAGATCCTGCATGCCACGGAGCAACTAAGCCTGTGCGCCACAACTACTGAGCCTGCGCTCTAGAGCCCGCGAGCCACGACTACTGAGCCCCCATGCCACAACTACTGAAGCTCGTGAACCTGGAGCCTGTGCTCCACAGCAAGAGAAGCCACTACAATGAGAAGCCCGCACACCGCAACAAAGAGTAGCCCCCGCTCACCTCAACTAGAGAAAGCCCGTGTGCAGCAACAAAGACCCAACACAGCCAAAAATAAATAAATTTATTTAAAAAAAATATATATATATATACTTAAAAATGTCTGGGAGGCTATATATCAACATGGTAACAGTATAACCCTGAATGATGTAACTATGGTTGATTTTTTTTTTTTTTTGCGGTATACGGGCCTCTCACCGTTGTGGCCTCTCCCGTTGAGGAGCACAGGCTCCGGACGAGCAGGCTCAGCGGCCATGGCTCATGGGCCCAGCCGCTCCACGGCATGTGGGATCTTCCTGGACTGGGGCACGAACCCGTGTCCCCTGCATCGGCGGGAGGACTCTCAACCACTGCGCTACCAGGGAAGCCCTATGGTTGATTTTTATTTTCTTCTTTTTGTTTGTATTTTCTAATTTTTCTATGATAAGTTTTTATCACCTGGGTAATAAAAATATTTAAAAATGTATTTTAGCAAGTGTTCATGTTATATACACAGCATGATCTGTGTGTTTTGGCATGGAGATTTATTCTTTGACATATAACTAGTTTATTCTATGAAATACATAGTTTTTTAAATTACGTAGTAAAATATTTCTAAGGATGACTGTTTTTAGACTTTATAGTATACCTTTTAATGGGAACTCCTAGCAGTTTAGGCATATTTAGCCATTCATTTATATTATTAAAGAATTAAAATAGTAAAGATTTAATAATTTCCTAATATTAACTATCAGGTAGTGGTAAGAACATTTGATCTGATACTTTGACCATCAACCCTGTTCTCTGACAGCATATAGTTCATTTTTCTGTAATGTGAATTGCATTTTCCTGGAAGATTTGGCAACAGGATACCATGAAATACTGGGACTGACACTGTTTTATAGTACGTAGACCAACAGACTGAAGTTAACCAATTGTTAATGGTCTTGGAAACAAACAAACAAAAAATCTCCAAGCTCCATTGAGACACTGAGAGTGTATATCTTGCCACTGTATAGCTGTATGTTATTTTTCCAGACTTTTATCTTTTAACAGTATCTTTTAACGGTATCTTTTAACGGTATCTTTTAACACTTATTAACATCTCTCAGAACCAGTAACATTTTTAAAAAATATATTTTCTGTTCTTCAGATCAGCTCTTTCTATGGCTGCAACTCATTGTTTTAATTTACCAATGGTCAGACACTGTAATCTACTATATCTAGTTTTAACACAATAAAAGTCATCTCTTTAATGGCTTGCTTACTTCAAATATGAAAAGATACTCTTTAAACCTTTTTTTAAATTATAAGGGTAATAAATGCACATGGTTTTTAAAAAACTAATAAGTACAGAAGGATATAAAATGACCATGAGTCTCCTGTCAGTGTCACCTATAGGGGTGGACATTGTTAATAATTTCTTACATGTCCTTCCAGACATTTTAATGCACTTAAAGTATATGCTTTTTTCCTTTTTACATGTAACGTATGTAAACATGTAGAGCAGAAGGAGAGCCCTGAAACGTGGGGCTACAGCTTATCCCATGTTTTGTTTTCACCATTTTGCTTTTGACAGTGATTTTTACTTTGAATATTTTTTCTTTTTATTCAATTTTTCAAATGTCTAAATATTTTATGTTTAAAAGTAGGGGTGCTTGTATGTAAAGAACAACTTCAAATTAGTACATTTCCTTTCCTCTTCCCTAAATTATATGCTTTTGTTTCTTTCAGCATTGGGGGCCTTATTCTGGACACAACTGTATCTGATCCAAACTTGGCTGGGATTGTTGTTTACACACCAGTTATTAACGGTAAGAATTAGATATACTGTTTCATAATGATATCCTATCTCTCTATATTCTTAGGTACAAACAGGAACCTTTGAGTTTAGATTTTAAGAGGTCTATCTTCCCATTCTATTCATTTGATTTTCAATCCCAGGTTGTTGCTCATGGTGGAAACTACACTGTATGTTCTCAGTATGCAGAACACATTTTTGAAAAGAACTCTCACTTAATCTTATCTCTAGATATTAGTTTGAGAATCAGACATACCTGATTTTTAAGATTCCTGTGGCAAAATAGGATATTCCAATTCTATATTATCATTAACTTTGGGCTTACCTGCTTTCTTGTGCTGCTGTGTTGTTGTCCCTGTCAATTTTTGTGGATAAATTAGAGTTAGCTAGGTTTAAGCATTGCTGGAGTCAATTCACTCCATTAAAATCTATCACTCCTCTGCTGATCCCTTTCAACTCTGCCTTATATTTTTTCTTATCTATAAAATGGGAATTATAATGCTTAAATTCACAGGGGTTTTTATATAAATTCCATTTAAAAAGACAGATTTAATCCAGTCCTACTGGCTTTTGGGCTGGTATTCACTAAATTGGATTTCGGTATAGCCTAAGCCAATATAATTTAAAATAATGCTACCTGGGGAAAACTGTATCACAGGATATATGACACATTTAATATAAATTACTTTTGTATATTTATGGATAAGGAAATATGTTATACAAAGGCAACTTCTCTAAAATCTAATTTCATATCTACAATTTTTACTGAACATTTTAATTTTGGGATACCTGAACAAATTTCCCCTAGAGATGCCCCTCCCAGTTTTCCTGGTAGCACCATTCTCCCCATCACCTGCCCTTAACATCATGGACCCATTTGATTCAACCTGGCTCTTTCATCCTCTTTGAATAGATAATGACCAAATCTTGTCTATTTGTACATTAACATAATTCACTTGTTCATTTATTTATATCACAAGTATGTCTTACTACTGTAGTCTACTAATGTCTCAGTTCAACCATCATTCAAGTAATAAGGTAGGCTTCCTGACTCACTCCCTATTCAATGCAAGTTGAATGTCACTAGTAGATGGGTCTACCTTAAACATTGTTTTTATTACATTAGTTTTAAGCTGATGAACTTGACAGTGGTTTCCTCCTGCCTGTCAAATCAAATTAGAACTCTTCTGCCTAGCTATCAAGGCTCTCTCTATATGCTCTTGGACGCACACAACTTTATCCTTTATCATTGCGACTTGCTTCTTGCATTGTGGCCATACAGAGATCTAATTTTCACTGCCTGGAATAACTATCACTTTCTTTCCCCCTGTCCGAATCCTCTCAGTGACTATTACTTGATGAATTCACTAGCATGAATATTACCCAACAATGACTGTTAGAACTGTATTGCCCAACATCTCAGTGAGAAATTTAACTTAAATTACAACCCCGTTATTAGTAAGATTTTAGTGAGTATCTCTGTTATTTTGCCTTTTACAAGAAACAGTTTGCTAAAGTGCCCTCATTGGCATGGCATAGTGGTAAAATCTTTTTTCTATCTCAGTAAGTAAACCTCTTAGTTGGGTATCACAGTGAACACATTTTATGTTACATTATGCTCTTTAAAAACATTGATTGAGAAGATTCACTCCATGCTTCTCAAAAAAGTTGTAACTTCTGAGAACTGAATTTCATTTTAAGTGTGCTGAGATGTACTATTTAAAAGACCCCTCCCTGTTTTATCACCATCGTCTGCTATTTTTTCCATATTTATTTACTTATTTATTATTTATTAATTTATTTTGGCTGCACTGGGTCTTCGTTGCGGCATGCAGGATCTTTAGTTGCAGCATGCGGACTCTTAGTTGCGGCATGTGGGCTTCTTAGTTGAGGCATGCGGACTTCTTTAGTTGCTGCATGCGAACTCTTAGTTGTGGCATGCATGCGGGATCTAGTTTCCCACCAGGGACTGAACCCAGGCCCCCTGCATTGGGAGCGCAGAGTCTTACCCACTGTACCACCAGGGAAGTCCCCATCATTTGCTATTTAGTGAGTACCTACTCTGTGGCAGATTACGTTTAGTTCTTTTATGCATGTTATGTTACTTAATCCTCAAATAAAGATAAGGTCTCATATCTAGCAAATGGTGGTTTAAACCCAGATCTGCTTGATATCCCAAAGCCTGTGACTTTTTTCCTTCAAAATGAACAGCTACTAATTTATCTGTTAGATACGGTAATACACACTTTGTTTAAAGTAAGGCATATCTGTGTTGATACTGTGATGAGGGTATCTTTTAACACTTATTAACATCTCTCAGAACCAGTAACATTTTTAAAAAATATATTTCATGTAACAATAGTTCTTGAGGTGTTGAAAAGTGAGTTCTGTGGTCAGCTAAGTTTTGGAAACATTAGGTTAAAAAGATCTCTTTTCCACAGGATGCGGTGAGTCTCCCCTTCTGGTACTTTTGTTAGAGAGGGCTTGGAATTTCTGGACCTAATCTTCTTTCTAAACCCTAGACCATACTTTGAGAACTACTGACCTAGGTCTTATTATATCTTTAGCACAGTCTACTTTCAAATAATAATATATCACTTTACATAAAGGATAAGAACCTTATATTAGTATACTTGGATTTTCACTCTTTCTTATGGGCTCTTTTTGTCATACGTTTTACTTATGCTATAAATCCTATAACATTATTTTTGCTTTAAACAAGTATTTTTTAAAAAGATAAAAAATGAGGGGGTGGTATCTTGTACATTTCCCCAGATTTTTAACATTTTCAGCACTCTTCTTTCCTTTGTGTAGATTCAGATTTCCATCTGGCACTGCTTTCCATCTTCCAGAAGAAGCACCTTTAATGCTTCTTATAGGGCAGCTCTGCAGAGAAAACAGAGGCTTTAGGCAGGTGTCTCCCAGCTTCCTTCTCCTTCCTTTCCCTTCAGCTCTAACAGTGTCAACTCTTAACCTTTTTCACTCCATCTCAGAAGAAGAGCAGACTCTTTTATCTAAGACCATTACACCTCCAATGGGATCCTTACTCTCAGTTATCTTAACTTTTCCTGTATCTTCCATACCTTCCTCTCTTCCATCTTTCCTCTTTTTTTTTATCTTTCCTCTTTAGTTTACAATTGTACTCGACTCTTTCATTCTAAATCACCTTTCCCACAGTGTTCTGCCTTCTCAAGCTTCTGTTTTCTCCCTTCTACTCTTTACAACCAAACTTTTCAAAGTGTAGCCTGTACTTGTAAAATTTCTTACAATGTTTTCCATCCCTCTCACTCTACATAACTTTTTTTACTGAGCTCCACAGTGACCTCCTAATTACTTTATACAGTAACTTGTTTTCAGTCTTCATTCTGTTCAGCTGTTTGATACTAGTTAATCTGTCCTTTTGCATCTCTCCCAATTCTCCTCCCATTCTCTGAAAATTCTTCTCCATTTTCCTTCACTAACTCCCCCTTTCTATCTGCCTCTTTAAGTATGTGTATTCTTCCAGACTCTGTTCTTGATCATCTTCTATTCTCACTTTTCACCTTCTTTATGAGGGATATTGTCTAGTTCAGAGGTTTTCAAAGTGTGGTCCCCAGACTACCAGCATCACCTGGGATCTTGTTAGAAATGCAGATTCTCAGGCCTCAGCCCAGACCTCCCATGTCAGAAACTCTAGTGTAGAACCCAGCAATTGATTCTGACGCATGCAAATGTTTGAGAACCATTTGTCTTAGTTATGTGACTTCAGCTCTCTATCCCCCGTCTTGACCTTCATTCACTTCCAGATCCATACTTTAAACAGATATTTCCACATGGAAGATCCAAAGCTCCAAATTGAGCTCATTATCTTTCCCCCAAACCTGCTCTTCCTTCTGGGTTTCCTGTCAGTTAGTGGTATTATTATCTCCCCAAACAAAACATCCCAAAGTCACATACTCCCTTTCTGTAAATGCTCTCTCTTTTTATCTGCTTTTGAAATCTTCTGAGTTAGTCTCAACACTTTGTCTCCCCGTGCTCCCTGGTTTTGTTCATTCATCTTCCCTGGGTACATCTGCATAAATTGTCTCCCTGCCTCTACTATCACCCAGTGTAACCTGTCTATCCTCCATACTGCTGTTAGAGTTAGCTTCCCTATCAACAAAGCTGATCCTGTCCCTTGCTTACTTAAAGATCGCAGTTAAGTTTCCTGGAGATAAAGTACAAATTATCTAGCGTAATATACTCAGTAAGCCCAATCTGCCCTAAAATCACCCTCTCTAATCTCATTTCTCCACCACTCCACCAATTCTTAAAATTCTCATCTTGTTGGATTTTTGTTGCTTTCTCAAAAAGATCATGTCATTTCTCTATACCATTCCTTTGTACCTGATGTTCCCTTTGTCTCACTTCCCTTCTTTTACTTACCAAGTTCTGCTCATTCATTCAGACCCAATTAAAATGTCACCTCTTCTGCAAAATAGTTCCCTTTGGGAATTCCCTGCCAGTCCAGTGGTCAGGACTCTGCACTTTCACTGCCGAGTGCATGGGTTTGATCCCCAGTTTGGGACCTAAGATACCGCAAGCCATGCGACATGGCCAAAAAAAAAAAAAAGCTCTCTTTTCTATGCTTCCACAGCATACTTTTAACATACATAATTATTTTGTATGATGATTCTTTTTTGTATGACTCTCTAGTGCCTAGAGATAGTGCCTAGCATGTTAAGATTTGGTAATTGCTGGATGAATAAATGCATGAGTTTAAGGAACATGCTTTGTTTTGCTGCAAAGTACATGTCACCGAATTTGAAGTTATCTTATTAAATAACACAACTTAGATTGTACCCGAAACATTTCATATACTTAGGAACTGGTGAAGTGCATTAAAAAAAGGCAAAAAATAAATAAATAAATAGAAAAATGGTTTTTACTATTTGTATAAAAAACTAGCAGTGATGGCAACGTTTATTACTTTCCTTAACAATTTCTCCTGCGTGTAACCATAGAAATTGGTTTCTCAGCATTTCCTCCTCTTTGGTATATTCTACAAGCTTTTTAGATAGGAGTGAATATTTATAAATTTATTTATTTATTTATTTTTGGCTGCATTGGGTCTTTGTTGCTGCACGCAGGCTTTCTCTAGTTGCATCGAGTGGGTGCTACTCTTCGTTGTGGTGTGTGGGCTTCTCATTGAGGTGGCTTCTCTTGTTGAGGAGCACGGGCTCTAGGCACGTGGGCTTCAGTAGTTGTGGCTCACAGGCTCAGTAGTTGCAGCTTGCAGGCTCAGTAGTTGTGGCACACGGGCTCTAGAGCGCAGGCTCGGTAGTTGTGGCACACAGGCTTAGTTGCTCCGCGGCATGTGGGATCTTCCTGGACCAGGGATCGAACCCTTGTCCCCTGCATTGGCAGGTGGATTCTTAACCACTGTGCCACCAGGAAAGCCCGGAGTGAATATTTAGATAGGAGCTCTTTAGATACTGAAAGAAGTTAGCAATCCCAGGAGTGAATATTTTGTGGACAGAAAGAGTTGAGCTAGAGATCAATTGGTTAGAAGAGGGATGAGCTCAGTTAGTGTAGCCAGGGGAAATGATTCAGAAGGAACCATTTCTTCAGTGGTTTGGAAGTCATTTGAGAGTTCAGTTTTTGTTGAGTAGAAGCAATGGCTAAATAAATGAAGGTATAGCCTTAGATAGAATGTTATGAACAATCAAAATTTAAAAATTACATTTCACGTAACAACAAAGATGAATTTTAGGAACTTAATATATGTGAATTATCCCATTTCTATAAAGTTCAAAAGGATGTTTAGGAATACACATATATGTGGTCATAACATAGAAAACAAGAGAATGAAAAACACAATTCAGGATAGTTACTCTGATTGACGAGGAAGGGCATGGGATTGGGGAGGGCACATAGGGTACTTCAAATGTAAAAATCATGCTGTATTCCTTTTCTTAAATTGGGTGATGGGTACATGGGTGTTTTTGCAATATGGTTATTTATAGCTTATATGTATTTTATAAATATTATTTCTGTATCTATTAAATATTTAGTACAAAATAAAAATCCTGGAAGTAGCACTTTTAGATTTCTTATTAAATGGTTGACTATGAAAAGAAAAGAATTAGAATAACAGCTAGGTGTCCAAATGAAGAATTTCCAAGGTAGGAGGGATATAGGTATGTTTATTGACAAGGAGGCAAAGGAGTAATAGAAAAGGAAAGATGGAGGATGCATGAGAGATGGTGAAGAAGGAAAGGGCAAAGTCCACAGAATGATGGGCTACAAAGTAGCCTTGGAAAGAAAGGATACCCCTTATTACTTCAATGTGGTAAGAAAAGGAGCCCTGAAGAGAGACTAAGGTGAAGGGCCTTACATATAATGACATTCTCAGTTGTCCCAAGAAGGTAGATAGATTTCCCAACCTGTTTCATGTTGTGACACACACAGAAAATTGTAATATTAGATGGCACACTAGGGAGAAGAAGGAGGCCACTTGGAACCAGAGGCAACCAGCCTGCCTCTGCAGAGCTTCGAAGGTCAGTATCTTGACACAGCTGTAAACTATTCAAGGCATCCTGGTTTGGGAAGTTCCGATCGAGGCAGTGTTTCTCAACCTTTTTTTCATTATGACCCTCTGAGGGAACCATTTAAAACATTTTTTCCCCTAAATGTTCCCACCCATGAAATTTTAATATCACAGATATCCAATTTATCCATTTCTATACTGTATGTATATCCGTGCTTTATACATAAAATGAATGAAAAATTTTTTTCTCCCCCCAAGAACAAATTTTTGTCCCCACTAAGAATGCATGATCTAGGGTAAGGGAAGCAGAAAATTTGGAGACCTTGTAAGTCACTCATCAGGTTGCCGACACGTACATTGGAAGGAAGTGGTAGAGGTGAATGTGCCTGCCCTCATTTAGAGGAAAGGGTCTTCACTCTGAGGGGCTTACATGTATTTCTTCTTAAAAAAAAAAAAAAAGAAAAAAATGGAAGACACATCTCCCCTATCCCTTTGCATTTCTTGAAACTAAAAGAGCAGTTCCTGTGTGTGAGTTCTGATAAGGAGTCATGAAAGGAGGAGAGGTGAAAATGCAGAGATGTGTGGAGATGGCCAAAATATGTAGGTATATATGGAAGATACTAGATCTGCTGTGCTGTTGATTATAAGGCTTTGCTTTTGAACAAAGTAAACTTTTATTTCAGGTTCCCTTAAGAATGCCCAAAAGAATTATTGACATAATTTGAAACATATTCTATGGTGTGAAATCTATTCTGTGCTAAACATTTGCTGGAAACATATATTTCTAAATTTAATAAAACATGAAGTTGGATTTTAAAGCAGTCCTTTGATGAACCTTCTGAATTTGTTCATACTATCAAACTTCCTGTTATCAGTGGAGCTCATTCTAGCAATAAGGCACTTAGAAATTAGGTCTTATGGATACTGAAAGCTCTTACTAATTAGTATGCTGAAAATCTGTTTTTTATTAATGTTATTAATTTATGTGACAATCTTTAAAAGCTCTCTACTAGCTCTAGTAGTGCAGTTAGTCTGTGAGGAATTTAAGTAATTTAAAAGAAATGCTGGGGGCTTCCCTTGTGGCACAGTGGTTGAGTCCGCCTGCCGATGCAGGGGAGCCTGTGCTCCGCAACGGGAGAGGCCACAACAGTGAGAGGCCCGCGTACCGCTAAAAAAAAAAAAAGAAATGCTGATAGACTTGCTCTTAATAGAAATGTAGAGTATGTTGTGATAGCGAGAAAGCATTTCTGACATTAAGGGAAGCTATTCAAAGTAATAATTCTGCTATAGTTTAAAAATATAACCGGTGATCATGATGAGATCATGATGGGGTTTTAACTTCATGAGCGGTTAAAACTTTAATAAGTTTCTATACTAATTATGTTAATTATTTTGTCTTTCACATGATGCCTTTAATCTACTTGGAACTGATTTTTGTGTATAGTATGAGAATAGGGGTCCAATTTCATGGTATTTTTTCGGCATATTAATAACTGTCTTGGTACTATTTATTGAAAAATCTATACCACTCTTTATTGATCTGCAGTACCTCTTTTGTATATCACAGATTTCAAGTGTATGCGTGCGTGTGTGCATGTGTAGTTACCAGGTTAAAAAAGTACCCCTCGGGCTTCCCTGGTGGCCCAGTGGTTGAGAGTCCGCCTGCTGATGCAGGGAACACGGGTTCGTGCCCCGGTCCAGGAAGATCCCACATGCCGCGGAGCGGCTGGGCCCGTGAGCCATGGCCGCTGAGCCTGCGCGTCCGGAACCTGTGCTCCGCAACGGGAGAGGTCACAGCAGTGAGAGGCTCGCGTACCGCAAAAACAACAACAACAACAACAAAAAAAAGTACCCTTCAATTCCTGGTTTGCTAAGAGTTTTTAATAATAAATAATAAAATGATGAATTTTATCAAATTTTCTGCATTTATTCATATAATCATATTATTTTTTCCTTCATTTATTTGTTAATGTACCGTATTATATTTTCAATTATTAAATCAGCCTTATATTCCTAGCATAAATGCAGTTTTCTTGTGGTGTATTACACATTTAACATTTTGCTGGATTTGGCTTGCCAACAGTTTGATATCTTTTTTACATTTATTTTTATTCATAAGATTGGCTTATAGTTTTCCTTTTTCATATTGTCATTGTTGGATTTTGAACTCAGAGTTATGCTAGTCTCATTATGTGAGTTAGATATACTTACTCATACACTTTATACTGTAAAGTAATGTAAGATTTTGTAATCTATTCTTTTTATTATTATTTGTTACTTAAATATTTGGTAGAACTCACTTAAAAAAACAACAACAACAAAGCAAACAACTTATGTGGACCTGATGATTTTTTGAAGAAGATTTAAAATTTTAGATTTAATTTCTTTAGTCATAGAATGATTCAGATTTTGTATTTCTTCTTGAGTTAATTTTGTTAAGTTATATATATTTTAGAATATTTTCCCATTTAAATTGTCAAGTTTACTGGCATAAAGTTGTTCATAATCTTATTTTTAAAATATTGGTAGTAATTGGAATTATGACTTCCTTTTTCTTCCTATTGTTTGTCCCTACTCTTTTTTTCTTTTCAGATAACTGATATGTAGCTTTATTGATCTTCTTACTTTTTTCTCTTTCATTACTTTTCTTATTCAAGTTTGTGTTTATATTTCTATCTTTTCCAACTTCTTGAGATGGATGCTTAGGTCAGTAAGTCTTCCTTCTTTTTTAAGTATGTGCTTCTCATTACTGCTTAAGCTGCACCCCACCTGCTTTTATATGTAATATTTAATTTCCATTCAAATACAAATGTTTAAAAATTTCTATTATGATTTCTTCTTTAATTCGCAAGTTATTTAAAGGCATGTTCTCTCAGTTTCCAGATAGTGAAGGCATCATGCCCTGAAGGTTTTTTTTCATGAATAAGTTTTTACCTATGAATTCAATTTCCTCAATATAGGGTTTCTCAATCCTGACACTTGTGATATTTGGGGCCAGATAATTTCATATTGTGGGGGGTGGGATCCTGTGCACTGTGGTTTGTTTAGCAACATCTCAGGCCTCTGCCCACTTGATGCCAATGAAACATCCCAAATTACGACAACCAAAAATGTCTCCAGATATTGCCAAATCTCTTTTTTTTGGATTGGGGGTCGATTATTGGTGGCAAAATCACCCCCAGCTGAGAACTACTGCTTCATAGATATAGGGCTATTCATGTTATCTATTTCTTGCCAAGTGAGTTTTTATAGTTTGTGTATTTCAAGGAACTTTAAAATTTCACCCAAGCTATTATTTTCTGGCATAAAGCTGTTCATGGTATAACCATATTATTCTTTTAATCCTGCATAGTCTGTAGTGATGACTCCTCTTTCATTCTTAATATTGAAATTTGTGTCTTCTTTTATTCTTGATCTATTCAAAGAAGCAGCTTTTGGTTTCATTTCTTTTCTCTATTGTTTTTGTTTTCTATTTCATTGATTTATGCTCTTATACTTCTTATTCCTTCTTTATGCTTCCTTTCAGTTTAATTTTTTATTTTTTTTTTAGGTTCTTAAGATGGGAACCTTAGATCATTGATAATAGATCATTCTTCTTTTCTAATATAAGATTTAATGCTGTGAATTTCTAAGGACTGCTTTTTTTTTTATATATAAATTTATTTATTTTATTTACTTATTTTTGGCTACATTGGGTCTTCGTTGCTGTGCGCAGGCTCTCTCTAGTTGTGGCGAGCAGGGGCTACTCTTTGTTGCAGTGCGGGATTCTCATTGCGGTGGCTTCTCTTGTTGCGGAGCACGGGCCTTAGGGTGCATGGGCTTCAGTAGTAGCAGCATGCGGGCTCAGTAGTTGCGGCTCACAGACTCTAGAGCACAGGCTCAGTAGTTGTGGCACACGAGCTTAGTTGCTCTGCGGCATGTGGGATCTTCCGGGACCAGGGTTCGAACCCATGCCCCCCGCATTGGCAGGCGGATTCTTAACCACCGCACCACCAGGGAAGCCCTAAGGACTGCTTTATGTGCAGTACTTATCTCAATATGTTGTGTGCACAAATCTCAATATGTTGTGTTTTCATTTTCATTAAATTCAGAATATTTTAAAATTTCCTTTGTGATTTCTTTTTTGACCTGTGGGTTATTTAGAAGTGTATTGTTTGCTTTCCAACATTTGGGGGAATTCTCAGATATCTATCTTTGCTGTTGTAGCCAGAAAACATACTTTATGTGTTCCAGTTTTTTTCAAATTTATTGAGACTTGTTTTATGGCTCATAGTATGGTCTATCTGCGTGAATGTTCCATGTGTATATTTGTAAAGAATATGTATTCTGCTTTTGTTGGATGTTGTGTTCTATAAATGTCCTGTAGATCAAGTTGGTTGTTATTATTGTTAAAATCTCCTGTATAGTTTTGATTTTTTAAAAATCTGTGTATTCTACCAGTTAATAAGAGAAGAGTGATAAAGTCTCCAAGTATAAATACCAACTTGTCTGGTTTTTTTTGTTTGTTTTTTTCAGTTTCATCAGTTTTTCCTGTGGGTATTCTGAAGGTCTATTTTTAGGTGCAACTACATTTAGGATTGTTATGTCTTTTTCATGAGTTGACCTCCTCAGCCATTATTCAATGTTTGTTTTTCTCTCTGGTAATATCCCCTGTTATAAAGTCTTTTCTTTCATCTTTCTGATATTGATATAGCCACTCTAGCTTTCTTTCCCCTAGTGTTTATATGGTATATCTCTTTCCATACCTTTACTTTTAACCTATTTATGTTCCCATCTTTTAATAATGCATATTGTAACCTCTTTCCCACTAGATCCTTTAACATATTAATCATAGTAATTTGAAAGTTCTTGTCAGATAGTTTCAACACCTGAGTCCTGAATCTGGTCCTGTTGACTTCTTAACTCCTGACAATAGTCTGTTTTCTTTATTGCTTTTTACTGTCTCAGAAATTTTTTATCAAATGCTGGACATTGTGTATAAAAGAACATTGGAGATTGAGATAAATATTATTTACGCCTTAAAGGCAGGCTTTTTCTTCTATTAGGTCATTAGTATGGAGGACTGTGTGAGTCTCATCAGTAGTTGAGCCGGGTCTGGTTTCTGTGGTTGTTATAGTTACCTTCAGTGCACCACTGACTTCAGATTTATCAGTGAGCTCCTGCTACCTTATGCTCAGTGTGAAGCTTGGAGCGCTGTATGCCTGGAGCATGGAAGGCTTAACTATCTGTGCTCTTGCTTCTCTTCTCACGGTAGGTTGTTGATGCTTGTTACATGGTGCAAGGCATGGGATGGGATTTGGGATTCTCTTGCACTAGTCTCAATCTTAGGCAGTTCCTATGCACTTGGTCCACAGAGGTGAGGCCTTCTCAATGTTTCTTAAGACCAATCAATTATTCAGATTGGTCTTAAGCAGGAAGATTTCCTTCCACTTCTCCAGCAGTAGACAGCTTTTGCTTCTACTCTTCCTCCAGTGGCAGTTGATCTTTGCCTGGGGTCGGGTAGCTGGAGTGTTTTCTTCATCACCTCAAGCAGCTTTTGTTTCATATGAGAGAGGGAGTCAGAAATGGATGTGATTTCTTGCTGTGTGCCACCAAGGTCGGCTCTCTCAAGTGTTCTGTCCTACCTCAGTCTGTCTCACAAGTGCCCAGGGGAGGCTTGCAGAAATAGTTGACCCGTGAATGTAGACTCCCCTTGTGTCTAGGGTTCCCAGGTGTTCTAGATGGTTATGTTAGCTCACACTCAGCATTAAAGAATTTGAAATTTTCAGTTGTTTCCTTCCTACTTGCTTTTATGACTAGTACCTCTTCCTCCCCATAATCTGTCAGAGGAGAAAGAGTTTGGGTGTCCTAACTTACCTTGGGGGCACTTACCACCCTTTGGAATTCATTTCACTTCTAGGCATCAACTCCCCTTCCTCTGAGTATATGAGAAGATAATCTAGGTTAAAAGATGACTTTCTTGAGTAATTTTTTCAGTGTCTTATACCCATTTCTTTAGTAACCTGAGAGACATGTATCAAGCCTTGTCTATTTGAATAAATCTAGCTTGTTTTCCTTGTCATTAAGATGATAAACATGAAATATCTTGTTACCTAGTTTTATATCTTGGTTGTGATAGTAATTTTTAAAAATTACTTACTCTGCTTTCAGACCAAACAGTGAGTTAGAATTGAAAAAATAATGAATGAGTCTTTCACAGCAGTGATTTTATGTCTTTGGAATATCTACCTCAGCATTTAATAAATCAGCATTTCAGAAGAATTCTTTGTTTGTTTGTTTTCTTGGCCCAGGATGTGACATAAAGAGGCTTGTATTCAGTTGAATGTACGTACATTATTTAAAATATGAAGATAACTACCTTGTTTGTTTTTCCTTATGTTTCAGGTATTGGTGGTAATTTGGTAGCCATTCAGGCTAGCAGGATTTCTACTTACCTCCATTTACACAGCATTCCAGGAGAACTGCCCGATGAACCCAAAGGTGGTTACTACCCATTTAGAACTTTTTTTGGTCCAGGTAGGTGCTTGTGGATTCTTGCATATTTTATTTCAGGAACTATTGCTCTCTATGAGTATAGGCAGGCAACATTTGTTGAATACATATTTTGTTTGTGAATATTGCATAGTTTTCCATTTCTGAGAGCTAAATAGATTTTAAATACTAGAATAGATTTTGTTCACTAAATCTCAGTGAACAACAACAAAAAAACAATTTGGATCAATTCTGTAGTTGCTGAGGAGCTTTATATAGTTTTTCTCTTTTCTCTTTCTCTGGGATATCTTGTTTTAGGAGTCAGGAAAGAGGAACCTTGTGCATATAAGAAAGCACTGTTAGGTGATTTAGGGAGACAGATATACCATCTGTCTTTTGTATATTAATCTTTTGGACCTTTCTAAATGTAGGCATTTGATCCCAAACAAGCAGAATGAGAGGGGATAACCTCAGTTACAAGGACATTATTATGTCCCAGGCATATGATATCCAAAAAACTAAACCACAATTTTAAATTCTTGACAATTTTTTTTTCTGATGAAAATAAATGTAATGTAATAAATGTAACTTTTGAATGAGGATCAGAAATGCCCAGTCTTTTAATTGCAGTGAAAGAATTCTAAAGGAAAAATAAAATTAAAACATTTCATAACCAAAGGTCCTCTATTAGAAGATCATGAGATGTCATTTAGTCATTAAAATGGTCAATAAAAAGGAATTAAATGATGTAGGGAAAAAAACCACATTTCAGTACTTTAAGAACTTCATATTTTTTCTTTTGTTTTTATAATAGATATTATAGTTTGACCAGTGTTCTTCATAGCATGTTTTTATCAACCACCTTTTATTTAATTAATATATAACATATAGGGAGAATTTTTAAAAATTAAGTGAATTGTAAATAGTTAAAATTTATTTTTAGCAACTGAATTTTATGTGATTCTATGCACTATAGTAACTAGAAGTAATCCTCAAATTTTAACAACTGTGACCTATTATTCACCAAAATATGATTTTAACAACTTTTACATTTTTATATTACAGGAGTAAATAATAAATCTGCTCAAGTTCTACTGCTTTTAGTGATACCTGGGCATTTAATTTTCCTCTACACTATTCATTTGATGAAAAGTGGTCACACTTCTTTAACTATAATCTTCGTAGTAGTATACTTATTTGCTGCTGTGTTACAGGTAAGAGTTGAAACCTCTTGCAATCTCTTTTATGCTCAGATTGATGTAAAAGTGTAACTGTAAATCTAAAGGCATAAGAAATATTTTAACATTTCAAAAATCAGCTGAATGCCTTCATATTGATTTGATCTTCTTAAAACCAATAACTTTTAATATGATTTGATCAACAGAACCGTTGAATTTCCTGTTTCCTAGATTCTGTGTCTTCCCTTTTATTTGTTCTCTTCTTTTGTATGAACACATCTTCAGATAAATTCCTGAGAAAGACTGCTGCATAGGAGAAAAATTTTTGAGTCTTTGCATTTTGTAAAATGCTTTTACATGAATAGCTTGACTGGATATAGAATTGTTTCTTTTAGAATTTTGAAGGCATTGCTTCCTTGCTTTTTAACTTCTCCTACTACCATTGAAAAGAACAACACATGCCATTCTCACTGCTGATCTTATGGTACAGAACTACTTTTATCTTTCTAGAAGCTTCTAGAAAGAAAATCTTCTCTTTTTCCCTATTGTTCTTAAATTTCTTCTGGTATTTATCTATAAGTTTTAAAGTAATATGCCTAAATTTCTAGTTCATGATTAATCTTCTTTAGACTTTTGCTAATAAAAGTTGAGGGTTTGGGGGCTGTTATAATGCCACATCTTTCCCATATGGTTATATAACAGTTTTTGGTTAAATTAGTAGTCAATGTTTCTATTATTGGGTCTATCTAAACATTGTTTACTATAGAGCCAGATAATGTATTATATTTCATTTTTGTATATTTTACTTTTCTTTGGGTTAATAATCACATCTTTTTCCATTTGCCTCATTTTCCATAAACCCATCCTAATTTTTTTTCCAACTGTTGCAGCTTTATTTTGGCTTCTTAGCCATGGCTTCTTGCTAAGCTCTGTAGGATTTGGTACCTCCTACAGTGAGAAATCCTAATTTAAGAGATGCATTCAAATAATTCTTTGAAAAGATAACATTTGAATTTGGCCTTCAGGGGGTTTGTAGGAGTGGAGCTGGAGGTTAAGTATGTGGAAAGAAACTGCATTGATGATAATGAGGTTAATGAAATTAACTGACATTTACCGTGTTTCCTATATGACCAGCATTGTTCTAAGTGCTTTACATGTACAGATTTACTTCATTCTCACAAATACTCTCTGAGATTTGTCCTCCTGGTATAAATCAGTGATTTTTAAAGTGAAGTACGTGCAAAACAATGCATTGTGTACAGAAAGAGAAGATTAAAACTTCTATTTATATATGTCTACCTCATTTGTTTAAAATGTCTATTTTCTCCTATTTTTATGATTGCTTTACAATAAACATTAGCACAGTGTTACGTAAGTATACTCATTTATATTGAAAGGGCTGCATAAGCTAAAACTTTTGGAGGTTACTGAGTAAAAGCATAGAGATGAGAAAGCACAGAGCTTATGCCAGAAAGAGCAAGTAATTCATACAGAGGATATAACTAAAAGAAGAGAAGATGAGGTTAAGAAGGTAGATTAGGGCCAATGTAGAAAGGCTTTAAATGCCAGGCAGAGGAGACAAGAATCCGCTCATAAAATAACAAAAACCCTTATGACTTAATTGATATTTTTAACTTTTCTATAATGCTTTATAGCACCCAAGATTTTGTTAAAAGTCACTTATCAAATCATTCATTCATTCATTCAATAAACCTTCATTCTACTAGGTGCAGGGATGGGTTTTAAATCCCAGGCTGAATAAATTCAGACCCTATCCTCAAGGACTCATAGCCTGGAGGGAAGACTACTACATGAACAAATAACTATATTATATTGTAATAGAATATAAATGCTGGGAATAGCTACGCGTAATTTGCTGTCAGAGCTTGGAAGAAAAAGCAGCTAATTCCACCTCGGGAGTTATATTTTTCTACTATTCAGTAGGGACAACAGTTACTTCAAATGCATTTTTACTACTGGCTATCTTTATTGCTACATATGATATGGTCATTTATTATAATTTATGTTCTCCATGTGTGTAAGTATTATGAAAAAGATGCATTCTTCAATCCTATGGGAAATATTTAAGAGACTATTCTTTGGTCTGTTTGTAAGCATGCCATTTTTAGAGCAAGTTCCTATTTGTAACTTTACCTCTTCACCTCATGGATGGATTTGATGTTTATGTTTATGGTTCTGTGCCAACATACTATCATGCATCATTTCTCTTAAGTTCATGAAGGATATAAGAAATTATTCTGAATTCATAAAAATATTAGATTTCAACCTTATGCTCACAGTATTCCTATATGTCTTTTGTTAACTTCTGACCCAAATTCTGACCAGTAAAGTTTGAAAAACTAGAGTTGAGGAGAGTAATTATTAATCTCTTTGTGTCTCAGTTACCTCCTCTATAAAGTGGGAGGGATACAGACAGTCCGACTTAACGATTTTTCAACTTTATTATGTGCAAAAGTGATAACGCATTCAGTAGCAACCGTACTTCGAATTTTGAATTTTGATCGTTTCCTGGGCTAGTGATATTCGGTATGATGCTCTCTTATGATGCTGGGCAGTGGCAGCGAGCCACAGCTCCCAGTCAGCCACGTGCTCATGAGGGCAACCAACTGATAAACTGATCCACTTAAGACCATTCTGTACCCAACCATTCTGTTTTTAACTTTCAGTACAGGATTCAGTAAACTACATGAGCTATTCAGCACTTTATTATAAAATAGGTTTTGTGTTAAATGGTTTTGCCCATCTAACTGTAGGATAATGTTAGTGTTCTGAGCATGTTTAAGGCAGGCTGGGCTGAGCTACAATATTCAGTAGGGTAGTTGTATTAAGTGCATATTCGACTTACAGTATTTTCAGCTTATCATGGTTTTTTGGGATGTAACTTCATCATAAGTCAAGGAAGATCTATAGTATTACCTACCTCATAGTCACTTTTGAGGATTAAATGAATTAATTACATAAAGCTTGCTTCATAGTAGATGCTATATGTGTGTTAGCTGACACTATTGTTGTTGTTGTTTTAACATGGAATTGTAAATGGTGAGCCATTAATCTCTGAATAACAGTTGGATTTTTTTAAATTTTATAGTATTGACTGAATTTCCTTATGTGTCTTTTACAACTTTCATTTTTATGGGTTTTAGTTTTTATTTTCTCCCTAAGAATCAGATAATCTGCCAGAGTAGATCTTTGTTTTTGCACCTGACATTGTGCATTATTTCAATGCAATAGCTTAGAATCAGATTGTAAATTGTCAAATCAAATCTTCATTCTCTGACACTAACATATATAATGCATACATGAGCACACACATTCACACATCTCTTCAGAGACTGAGGTTGAGATAAAAAATCTTGACCTTTCCCTGCCTACTTCACTCAGTCCAAAGATGGACAGAATAAATAAGTACTTTTTTTTTTAAGACTTTTTTCTTTTTGATGTGGACCATTTTTTAAAGTCTTTATTGAATTTGTTACAATATTGCTTCTGTTTTATGTTTTTTTGGGGTTATTTTGGCCATGAGGCATGTGGGATCTTAGTTTTCCGACAAGGGATCGACCCGCACCCTCAGCATTGGAAGACGAAGTCTCAACCACTGGACTGCCAGGGAAGTCCCTAAATATGTACTTTTTAAAGACAAAGACTCCTTCACCACTTAAGACTCATCTTTTAATATCCTTTACTTGACTGACTTCCTTTTTGGATGTGGATTAAATTTATATTCAAAACCTTGGTTTAAGTCCCAGCCCTTATTCAAATATTTCAGTCCACACCAGTCTTCCCATCACTAGACTCTATATTTTGATTGAATATTATATAGTAAAATTTTCTAATGCCTGTTTAATTTCTCTCCGCCTAGATTCCTACCTCCTTGAGGGGAGAGACCAAGACTTTTTTCTTTTGGTATTCTCCACAAGACATGATAGAGTCGTTGTTTTTTGAATTCTTGATATTTCACTTTCTTCCCAGACTAATGTTCTTTAAGGAAATTTCCCCACACCACCTAATTTCCCCAACCAACTGAATGAAGGAAATCCATTTGAAAGAAACTTTATATTGAATTTATTATAATGACATCGTGACAGTTCTTTGCAGTATTTTTGCATTTACTCAGATGTCATCTTCCTGGAAGCCTTTCTTGAATACCTAATTTGGTGCCTTTATTCTCTGTTCCCATGGTACCTTGTGAATACCATTATCCTAGCTTTTCTACTTCACATTAACATAATCTGTTCCTGTGTCTGTCTCACCCATTCTAGAGAAAGGGTCTTTGTTTTACACATTTTTTAAATCTCTAGCACCCAGCCCCATTCCTAGTGCTCAATTAGTATTTGTTAAACTGAATGACTGTATCTTGCTAGCTCTGTCACCCCCTTCAGGAAGAAGAAAGTTTACAACTGTATTTAGGTACTAGAAATTCCAGAAAAACTGAAAAATCTAAATTTTCTTCTCTTGCTCAAATTTTCTCTCTTTCACTGACCTAGGTATTTAAAATTTAAAAAAAAAAGAAAGAAAATAAAAGGCAATGAAAAATAAAACACAAAATACCACAAATTGTATCAGGGTTCAGTCAAAATTACAAGGATTTACTGAAATGTTTAGCGATGACATGACTTGATATCCAGGGAAAGTGCAAGGTTGGCTTTAGATAAAGGGAATTGGAAATGAGTTGAAAATTGATGAAGCTGAAGGATGGAATGTGAGACTGCTGTGGGGATAATGTGTAGTATTCTGTGTACTTTTGTGTATGTTTGAATTTTTACATAGTAAGGAGTTTTTTAAATTAAGGTTTTTCAGAGCATGTTTTTTTGCGGTACGCGGGCCTCTCACTGTTGTGGCCTCTCCTGTTGCGGAGCACAGGCTCCGGACGCGCAGGCTCAGCGGCCATGGCTCACGGGCCCAGCCGCTCCGCGGCATGTGGGATCTTCCCGGACCGGGGCACGAACCCGTGTCCCCTGCATCAGCAGGCAGACTCTCAACCACGGCACCACCAGGGAAGCCCTTTCAGAGCATATTGACTTCCTAATTTTGGTCCTGTAGCTGACTATTTCTTACTTAAAGTGAAAAGTAAAAAGTAAACTTGAGTTTGAAATTGTTTGAGACTTAGAATAGTCGAGTTCATGTCTTGTTCATCGTAAGTGCGCACTGACTCCATTTTTTGAAGCTATTTTTTAAATTTAAAAATCTACTTACATGTCACACATTTCATTGTTTAGGTATTTATTATGTGTCTTGAAATTAGAAGGAACCTAACAAATGTGCTTTTGTTATGTGTCATTAAGTCCACTGAACCACAGTCAGTAGGTGTGATGGATTATACTCTTACTCCTGTTCCCGCCCGGTGCCCAAGAGCAGTCAGAGTAGTTGGAATATGTCAAGGCTGGAGTAATGTGCAAAAGGCATCCATATTTAGTACACCACCAACCACACTGCATTTTAAGGGTTTTTTTTCAACATTAAGGATGGGTCAGCACCAAGCTGACCATGCTGATTACCCATTCTTCCTTCTGTGCCATCAGTCAGCATTTGTGAGACTGCTAGCTGTGGCTAAGGGTACAGTCACTGGCTTTAGAACAGAATTTTTCATCTGTGTCAACAAATTAGCCCACTGAACCCACAACTTTGATTTCACAGAACCAGAGTATACTTTCTTCTACAAACTTAGAGATGATTGGGTTCTTTCTCTCTAAGCAGTCATTTCCTCTGCCTTCACGTCTTTCTTATTCAGATGCTCTATTGACTGCTCAAAACCTGTTAATTTGTGATATCAAAAGCGTGATAAGGAATTCCAGGTTGTGATGGACCTTGTTGGCCTTCCTTCTAAGTTGTACAGAAGGGGCTTCCCTGGTGGCGCAGTGGTAGAGAGTCCGCCTGCCGATGCAGGGGACATGGGTTCGTGCCCCGGTCCGGGAAGATCCCACATGCCGCGGAGCGGCTGGGCCCGTGAGCCATGGCCACTGAGCCTGCGCGTCCGGATGCTGTGCTCCGCAACAGGAGAGGCCACAACAGTGAGAGGCCCGCGTACCGTAAAAAAAGTAAGATGTACAGAAGGGAATTTTGATATCTTCCTCAGGGTTTTCTGTTTCTAATTCTTTTATTTGCCTTATTCCCTGCAGTTTTTTTCAAGGACGTAGTACCTGGACCGCATAATAAACCTGAGAAGGTACAATGATAACTATCCATCAAATAAGCAGACTGATGATCTCTTGAGCAAAGAAGGAACAGCAGTACATTGTCGTTCATTTCCCTACTTAATTTAAAGCCTCTACTAGTCCTCCTTTGTGTTTGAATTGCTAAATATGCTTCCTTTGTCTGTGAAGAGATAAAAGCTTAAACTTTGGATGACATAACCTACAAAAGGCAAAAAGATAGGCACGTATGGAGTATATTAATATTTTTTCTCCTATGAAATATTTCAGTGGGAAAGAAAAATGAGACTTTTCTAGCCCTAGAGGCCTACTAAATTCCAACAAAGTGTTTGTTAATATAATTCATAAAGAATGACTCAAAAACACTTCTAAATGAAAATTTTAATTCCCTCTTTTAGGCACTGATTGTTTCATATAGAAAATTAGGTTACTAAGAACTTTTCTAAACTTCTAGCAGCACCAAATTCCATGGGAAATTCATGTGAAAGCTTGTGGAAAACCTGGCTTATCTGTTTTTTAATTGGGAGAGACAAAGTGGTTCCCTTAAATGGTGGAATGACAAATTCACATTTCATAAAATTAAAAATATAAATATCGGGATTTTGTCAACTGTATAGTGCACATTATCTTGCTAGTCACTGTACAAAAGAAATAGAAGATATTGTCCCTGCCCTTTAGGATCTTCTCTTGGCTGTGGGAGATGAGACTTAAATGCAAAAAATAATTAGAGAGGAGCCTAAATAAGACTTACCTCCTTATAACAGTAAGTTATAAGCGTCTTCCTGTGTAACTTCAGAATCACACTTTGTGCTTATGCCTGGATTTCCTTGTTTAAAAGTGCTTTAATAGGTTTTTTTTTTTTTTTTGGAGGGGAGGATCAGAATATATACTGTAGCTGATGAGAAACTTGAATTAATATCAATAAATATGAAACTGCTCTTAGCAAAATAGTAATACTTATATTTCTTACTAATATAATTTTGAAAGCAGAAGTCTCCTTAGTTTTTATTACTGCCTTTCAGTAGGCAGTGTTTGTTTTTTCATTTTATACTTATGTGCAAATTGCACCATCTTAACATTTCCCAACAAGTTGGTGTTCTTAAGAAAAATTATTGTCAGCAAGGCCCAAGCTGAACTTAAATGAGCAAATGAGTGACCCTCATAATAAAATTAATAATCTGGATATTGAATATGAATTTCCTAAGAAGTGTTTCTGTTTTATAAGTAATAGTTCGTGGTGGTTTCGAAACCTATGCTTGTACCATGAACACACCCACAGCACAAATAGTGCAAATTAAGAGCAAACAGCTTCCATTTCTCATCTAGTAGAACATGCTTGGGGCAGAAATATGGTCCATGTACTTGCTAACAGAAGCATTGGCAACATCTTAGTTCTGAAGTCACATTCACGTGACTCAGTGTCATTATTTTAACTACAAAGACATACAAATAAATGTTTTCACAGAAGAAAAATATTTATAAGCCTTATAAATCATCACATACAAAGGACAAAGTGGAAAAGAGGGAAGATAAGATCCAATATGCAGAACATTGTAGAAAGATCACAGAGCTCTTTAGAGGCAGAGCTGAGTCTGAATTTCTGCTCTGCTGCTTATTTTGTGGCTTCAGTCAAGTTTCCTAACATCTCTGGCCTTATTTTTTTCCCTACCTCAGAGGATAGTAATGAGAACTAAGCTAATGTATATAAAGTACTTGGTAGAGTTGCTGGAATGTAAAAAGTTTCCAGTAATGGTAGTAGCTGCAGTTTATCATCATTATTGTTGTAGACATTATTTTTATCTTCCTCTCATTTTTGGAGCTGGTTATTCAGTGCGCTAAGGCCTTTTTCATCTCCTCACCCTTCACCTTCCTTTTGACTCCTGTTCTTTGCTGCAGGACTCTTTTTCCTGCTCTTCTCATGAGTGCCCTAAGCTTCAGATACCACCCTTTCATTGCTAACTCCCAAACTGATATCTCCAGTCTGGCTTCCTATTCTGCATCTCCAGTTAAATGTTGAAATGTTGTTTCAAATTTAACATGTCCAAAACTAATTTATTTCTCTCATAATCTTTCCCACATTAGTAGGGGTGGTGGACAAGAAGCCACAAGTGCACAGAGAACTAGGCCAGGCTTAGGTACACAAAGATCCCCTAAATCTCTCAGCCCTCAGCTCCTGACCCTGTAAAGTTCCTCCAGGATGGGGAGAGCCTTGCTCGCATAAGACTTTATATCCCATGTGTATTGCTGGTGTCCAAATCCTGCCCATCTCAGTCATTGCCATTACCTTGTTACTGGTGAGTCCAGGCAGTGTAATAGGAAGACTCCTAGATATTTCTGGGTTCTAAGTCTGGTCCCTTCCTAAGTCCCTAACTTTGTCTAAGTCACAGCCCTGCTCTGTGGCTTGGTTTCCTCACTTGTAACACAGGGGTGAAGATACTAACACTAAGGTAACCATATAATTTTAGTCCAAACCAGGACACTTTCGAGAATGAAAGGGAGCTGTTAATAATTATGATTAGAGTCACAAGCATACCATGACTATCTGGGGCAAACCAGGAAGTAGAGTGGCCCTAGCTATCACTCAGATCCCTTCCTGCATTTCTAATAGTTGACTTTGTGAATTCCCACTCCTACAGTAAAGATGATTTGTTACAAAGCATTGTTGTACATAATTAATAATGTATATGCTAATATTAACATTATTTGACAACTAAAACAGTCTAATATTAAAATCTATAATTGCTGCTAAGGTAATATTAAGTTAAATTGGCTTTTATGGGTTAGCCAGAGAACCCAGGCAATACATAAAATGTTATTTTCCTTAAAAATTGTATTTCAAGTCCAAATAGCTGATTTTGAATTAGTCTTTTTAAGTTAGAAGCTATCTATTTTTACATTTGTTCAGCCTAAAACAGTCTCTTTCAGGTTCCTGGGTGCACTCTGTGTTCTCATATCTCTGTATTTTACCTAGAAGTCTGTATTTGCCTCTTTCTGCCATAATTTGACTTCTGTTATTTTATAGTGTTCAGCTTTATCTCCTCTTGATCTGCAACTTTTGAGAGGAAAAGAGTACTGGCTCTCTTATATTAAAAGCCGGCTTATCTCCTTATCACCTAAATTGTTCATTCTGAAAATTTTCCGTCTCTGACAGATCCCTTCTTGAGGTTTGGTGTTCTGAGCCACTTTTTCAATACATATATTTAAGAGTTTCCAAAATGGTAATAGCAAATATTTATATAGCATTTATTCTGAGCCATGCACCGTTCTAGGTACTTTACATGTATGAACTCACTGAGTACTTAACACAGCCCAATGAGGTAAGTTATACTATTAGTTCCCACTTACACATGAGGCACTCGACCTGGAGAGAAGTTGAGTAGCTGGTCCAAGTCCACTCAGCAAGACGGAGTCCTGATCCAGTCTACAATCCTAACCACTTGTGTTTTACAAGAACAAGTTTGACATTTTGTTTTGCTCCTAGGGAGGGTCATAGTTTTCAGGATGGCAGTTCTTGGAGGCTTAAAGCTGCCTCTTCTCTCTGGTTTCATTAGATCTTCATATTTCTTCCAGCCAGGTGTTTTGCCTCCAAATTGCATTCGTTCCACAGAGTTTATATGGAATCTGTGCCTACTGAAGTCAAGTAGGAGTCCAGTCAAGGACGTGAATAGGTCCTGAGAGAAGGACTAAGTGCTACGGAAGTTCAGTAGTGGGAGAGTATATTTCTAGGGAGGGAGGGGACCTTTATAATGGATACAATTTTGTTTTGTGGAATCCACAGAAAATGCCACTTCAGCAAAAAGGAAGTAGCATTAAGTAACTGAGAAGACTCAGGGTATTTACAGAAATACTAAGAAAATTTCTGGAGCATAGGGTTTATGAAAGGCAGTGATAGAAAATAAGGTTGAAAACTACAGATTGTGACAAGATCATGAAGGGTCTTGCAGACCAGACTGAAGAATTCATTTTATTCTATAGAACGATGATTTTCAACATTTTTCCCACTCCCAACAAACTTGAGAGACCTGACACATTCCTCTGATGCAGTTCATATAATGTGGAAGGGCTTGAGCTTTGATTTCCACCACTCACTGCCACGACTCACTGCCTGTGTCACCTTGATCAAGGTAATCTCTCATCTGTTTTCTCAGCTGTAAAAAGAGGCTAAGAGTAGACCTGCTTTGTGGGTTGTTATAAGGATGAAATGAGATAATGCATGTAAGGTGCTATTATTGTCTCATCATTTTAATATCATCTCTAATAGCTGTGGATTACTGGGGCAGTGAGTCTCTTAGGGTATCACTGAGTGGATCAGATCCTGTGGAATCTAGCATTGAGTCTCTACCATGATTCTAATACTCGACTCAATCCTTGGAGTCATTCTTCTATGTAAGGAAAATGTAGCCATATGGTGGTAATGTGGCCACAATTGGAATCCCAGGATACCCACCCAATAGCTGAGCAAGTTAATTGGCTTAGCCTTGGGCAAGTTACTTGATTCCTTGGGGGGTCTTATTGTTCTTGCCTGTAAAATGAGGATAATGATTCCTCTTTGCACAGCAGGTATAATACCTGGCACATAGTAGGCCCCTATTAAATGGTGTGGTTATGTCTTTTCTTTTATTACGACACTGAGTCAAATCCTATTCCCAGATGGCATCTCAAAGGAAAGAGCTAAGCAACCAGGAGATTTTAACAGGTTGCCTGACTTCACTCGCATTTTTTCCTCATTTCTCAGGATATAAGTCCACCAGATTCCAACAGGAAAGTAAGGATCTCTTTATTCTTTCTGTGACTGTTCTGCCTCTGTCTCTTAATTGGTTTCTGTCTGTCAGCTTGGGTTGAATGGAAAGTGTGAAGAGAATGATAAAGGAAATGTAAAGGGAGGACCTACAGTTCTAAGAATTTTTTTCTAGTTGTAAAAATAGCTACTTTAACTTTGGGAGTTGATTAATATGGTGAAGGAAGGAAGTTGAAACAGGTGATTTTTTGAGATTCCTTTTTAGCCCTGGGATTGCCTTTTTGTGATACAATAGTGTGTTATGCTATTATAGCTTAGGTTGTAGGGTCTTAAAATTGATACACTTTCCTAAATCCATATTTATGATTAATTCTCTGGACAGGTATGATTGGGCTCCAGGCCAGTAAGCACAGAAGATGAAATGATTGCCTGCCTCATTGGAGGCACGGCATGCCAGAGCCCTGTGGAGCAAGGCATTCAGAAAGGGAGCTTTTTTCCATCCTGTCAAGCCTGACAAGGACGCAGTTAGGACCAGGGAAGCCGAGTTCTCTTTTTCTAGCGTGCTGGTTAGGATGTTACTGCCTGTGCTCCGAGTTCTGCTGCAATTGCAGACATGACTTAGAGGAATTTTCACATCATCTGGAAAAAAAAAAAAAAAATCTTATAACACAGCTATGTGAAAGCACTTACTTGGAAAGCATAAAAACTATTTTTCAAGAAATTTGCCAGAATAAAATCTTGGTTGATTGTGACCCCAGAATATTCAGCCAGAAAACACTGACTTGAATGATTGGATAATTTAAATTTTTTTGCTATTTAAAAAAATAGATGTTTAGCACCATACTTCTTTTTTATTTTAAAGCTAAATGTCTGTGTTAGTTCTGCATAACAAGGCTAGTCTAAGTTGTGATTTTTTTGTACCATCTAGGGAAATGTGTAAAAGCAAAAGGTCTCTAAAGATTTTTGCATTTATTAAAAGGGGTGTTTAAAGGGTGTCAAAAGATGATGAGGCCATCATTCAGTATCCAAAGTAAATAAGCCAAATTGAATTTATTGCTCACTGTTGTAAGGGATCAGGGGAATTCTCCCCAAGCAGCGCAAATTACTGATCTTTTGTAGGGTTTTAGGGATGCCTGGAGTTCAGGGATGGGCAGATATTCAAAAGCTTGAGTAGGCCTATGTCATCTGTAGAGATGTGGATACTTGGGTGTGACTACTGTTGTTAGTTGGTCCTCAGAGGTGTATTTATTAGACCGGATTTGTTCCTAATTGCCTACTTCAGAAGCAAGGACTATCATTGATCGGCTGCCTTCTAAATGCATTCAGTAAGGCAAGTTGTTTATTGATTGAATGAATTTAAAATCAGTTCTGGTGGCTTCTTGTTACCCTGGCTAAAGATCAGTCTTTTCTTGGGAGTGTGGGAACTTCTTACTCTCTCAGTCTCCACTCTTGTTCCTCACTCAGTCAAAGCTGCAGGATTTCATTAAGGATTGTCCAGACCTTCACCTCTGTTGTTGATTCTTCTTGAAGATGGGGTATCTGATTTTCAGTTTGAGTCCATCAGTGTAATTCCTTTTGGGAGGAGGGGTCTTTGAATTATTTATTGAGACATCTGATGGGACAGTGGCTGGGTTGAAACATTTGAGACACTGGACAATAAACATTAAGTGTGAGATAAAGAATAATTAGAAGTATTGTAAGAAGGGAGTGGAATATATTTCACTACCATAACCTAAGATTTTTCAGGCCTAACCAAGAAAACATGTCCTAATGATTCCCTAGGTAGCCAGACTGCCTTTTCTTTTAGCTTAGATACAGATTGTTTTATTTCATCTGTAACAGTAATTCAGGTATCATATGAAGTGTTGGCAATGGTTCTGGTTGGCCAAAAGAAACTCCCAAACCATTCTTTTATCTGTAACCATAACTGTTACTTTGCTGGTCTTAGGTGGAAGCTGTCTACTTTGTGTGCTCATCTCTTTGCTCTGAGAATCTTCGGTTAATAATCGACCTCCGTGAGTCATCTGCTTTGGGAAGTGCTCTGGAGAACTTCAGTTTAGGTTCCCTGTGGTGTTACTTTCCAGCTCTGCTGAAGGTCTCTTCCGTTTTTTTCCCAGAGGACAGCAGACTGTGTTGCCAGTTCAGGCTCATTCAGTGATTATGTTTTATTCATCATCGTAGACTCAGCATTCAGCCCCTGCCTGGTACAGTAAATATTTATAAAATGAATATTCAGCTTTATATTATTCTTGGATTATTTTTGGCATTTCAATTATATTTCTTCATTTAGATTCTGATCTCACTGAAAGCAATAACCGTGTCTTATTCTTCTCTAAATGCTCCAGAAAGCTTATCACAGTGTTTTCTATGTTAGATAAAAATAAATATTTGTTAAATTGGATTCCAGATATACTGAGTGTACTTTGTTTGGGTGATAGGGCAGATATTTGACAAGATTTCTCATCTAAAAGAGAGAATAAATCTGATGGAGAGGTGAAACATATACATAAAACAATTTGAAGATGATGCTTTTTTAAAACGTAATATTACATGTTTAACAAGTACAAGCAAAATATTCTATAAATGACTACTTAACAGTAGGTTTTTTAAACATCTTAACCACTTAAACAGAATGCTAAACTTTATTATTTTTAATGGATTTAAAAAATTTTTGATTTTGGAGTATACTTGATTTACAATATTATGTTAGTTTCAGGTGTACAACAAAGTGATTCAATTATACGTTTACATATATCTATTCTTTTTCAGGTTTTTTCCCCATAGATGTTATTAGAATATTGAGTAGAGTTCCCTGTGCTATACGGTAGTCCTTGTTGATTATCTATTTTATATATAGTAGTGTGTATATGTTAATCCCAACCTCCTAATTTGTCCTTCCCCTTTGGTAACCATAAATTTATTTTCTGATTCTGTGAGTCTGTTTCTACTTTTTTTTTTTGTTTCTACTTTTTGAAAATAAGTTCATTTGTATCATTTTTTAAGATTCCACATATTAGTGATATCATATATTTTTCTTTCTCTGTTTGTCTTATTTCACTTAGTATGATAATCTCTAGGTCCATCCATGTTGCTGCAAATGGCATTATTTCATTCTTTTTTATGACTGAGTAATATTCCATTGTATATATGTCCCACATCTTCTTTACCATTCATCAGTCGATGGACATTTATGTTGTTTCTATTGTAAATAGTGCTGCAGTGAACATTGGGGTGCTTGTATCTGATCGGATTATGTTTTTCTCCAGATCTATGCCTAGGAGTGGGATTGCTGGATCATATGGTAGCTCTATTTTTAGTTTTTAAAGGGACCTCCATACTGTTCTCCATAGTGGCTGTACCAATTTACATTCTCACCAACAGTGTAGGAGGGTTCCTTTTTCTCCACACCCTCTCCAGCATTTATTGTTTGTAGACTTTTTGATGATGGCCATTCTGACTGGTGTGAGGTGATAACCTCATTGTAGTTTTGATTTGCATTTCTCTAATAATTAGTGATGTTGAGCATCTTTTCATGTGCTTCTTGGAGAAGCATCTTTTCATGTGCTTCTTGGAGAAGCACATGTGTCTTCTTTGGAGAAATGTCTATTTAGATCTTCTCCCCAGTTTCTGATTGGGTTGTTTCCTTCTTGATATTGAGCTGCATGGCTGTTCGTACATTTTGGAGACTAATCCCTTATAAGTTGCATGACTGCAAATATTTTGTCCCATTCTGTGGGTTGTCTTTTCATTTTGTTTATGGTTTCCTTTGCTGTGCAAAAACTTTTCAGTTTAATTAGGTCCCATTTGTTTATTTTGTTTTTATTTCCATTCCTGTAGGAGACGGATCCAAATAAATATTGCTACAATTTACATCAAAGAGTGTTCTGCTGATGTTTTCCTCTAGGAGTTTTATAGTATCTGGCCTTACATTTAGGTCTTTAATCCATTTTGAGTTTATTTTTGTGTATGGTGTTAGAAAATGTTCTAATTTCATTCTTTTACATATAGTTGTCCAGTTTTCCCAGCACCATTTATTGAAGAGACTGTTTTTTCTCCATTGTATATTTGTACCTCCTTCATTTAGATTAATTGACCATAGGTGCATGGGTTTATTTCTGGTCTTTCTATACTGTTCCATTGATCTAAATATCTGTTTTTGTGCCAGTACCATATTGTTTTGATGACTGTAGCTTTGTAGTATAGTCTGAAGTCAGGAAACCTGATTCCTCCAGCTCCATTTTTCTTTCTCAAGATTGCTTTGTCTAGGGCTTCCCTGGTGGCGCAGTGGTTGAGAGTCCGCCTGCCGATGCAGGGGACACGGGTTCTTGCCCCAGACAGGGAAGATCCCACATGCTGCAGAGCGGCTGAGCCCATGAGCCATGGCCGCTGAGCCTGCACATCTGGAACCTGTGCTCCGCAACGGGAGAGGCCACAACAGTGAGAGGCCCGCATACCACAGAAAAAAAAAAAAAGATTGCTTTGTCTATTCAGGGTCTTTTTTTTTTTTTTTTTTTTGGTACCAGGGAAGCCCTATTCGGGGTCTTTTATATGTCCATACAAGTTTAAAAATTTTTTGTTCTAGCTCTATGAAAAATGACATTGGTAGTTTGATAGGGATTGCATTGAATCTGAAGGTTGCCTTGGGTAGTATAGTCATTTTGACAATATTGATTCCTCTAAGCAATCCAAGAACATAATATATCTTTCCTTCTGTTTGTGTCATCTTTGATTTCTTTCATCAGCATCCTAGTGTTCAGAGTACGGGTCTTTTGCATCCTGAGGTAGGTTTATTCCTAGGTATTTTATTCTTTTTGATCAGAATGCTAAACTTTAACGTTATTTTAAAAAGTAAAGTTTCACAATGAAATAAAATGTATTTCACAATGAATAGGGCAAGGGTAATGAATGAGCTACACCTTTATGCAACAGTATATTCACAACAATATTGTGAATCCCACAAACCTAAGGTTGAAGCCAGACACAAAAAGAGCACATAATACGTGATTACATTTATATTAAGTATAGAAATAGGCATTAAGAGCTTAAAAAAAAAATGTAAAGGAAGGTTGATAACTAACTTCTGCCAGAGTAGAACTGAGGCCAAGTAGGGAACAGTAACCTTTGGTGGGTGATCAGATTCTTTTTCTTCCTCTGCCCCATTTGACAACCCACTGTTCTTAAATGGCTCATTTAGAAGGACAATATGAACGAATATTTATGATGTCTGCTAACTGCCAGACAATATGTATTTTATTCACATTATTTCATATAATCCTTTGAGCAGTCCTCTGAGATATGTATTGTCTTCCCTACTTCTCAAGTGACAAATATAAAAACTGAAAGCGTTAAAAATTTGCCCAAGTAATAGAAGTAGTTAAGTAGTAGATAAAATTTGAACTTAGATTTGTATTACTTCAAAGACTTTGTTATGTCTACTCCATCACAGGATAAGTAAAAGGGTCAAGAACTTAACCTGGTAATTTCATTAGTGGAGGATGATGGGAAGAGGCTCTATACTAGGGCAGGGATCAGCAACTTTTTCTGTAATGGGCCAGGTAAGCAACATTTTAGGCCTTGCGGGCCATATGGTCTCTTTCACAAGTACTCAAATCTGCCAAGATAGCACAAAAGCAGCCATAAACAATATGTAAATAAATGAACATGGCTGTGTCCCCAAAAAACTTTACTTATGGACACTGAAAATTGGATTTCGTATCATGTTCACAGGTTACAAAATCCTATTCTTCCTTTGATTTTTTTCAACCATTTAAAAATGTAAAAATCGTTCTTAGCTTATGGGCCATGCAGGTGGTGGGCCAAATTTGGCCTACAGGCTGTAGTTTGCTGACTCCTGCTCTAGGCTGTTGCTGGGAAGAAAACTCTACCAGAGTCCTTGTATATATTTAGGCATTCCCTTTCTAAACAGGTTCAAAAGCTCAACAGATATTTGTCAAACCCTCCTGTGTGCTCCACTGCTACTTGACATACAAAGATGACCTCTGCAACCTACAAAAGCAATTTAAAGGAAAATAACATTAAGATATAATTTACATACAGTAAAATACACCCATGTAAAGTGTGGAGTTTGATGAGTCTTGACATATGTGTACAACCATATAACCACCACCACAGTCAACGTATAGAACGTTACCTTCACCCCCAAAAAGCTCCCTCCTGCTTCTCTGCAGTCAGTTCCCATCCATCCCTGGCTCTAGGCAGCCACTGATCAGTTCTCTGTCACCATAAATTAGGTTTCCCTTTTCTAGAATTAAATATAAATGAACCTAAGTATGTACTCTTCGTTGTTTCCTTGTTTTACTCAGCATATATTTTTGGAATTTATCCATATTGTTACATGTATTAGTAATTTTTTTCATTTTTGCTCCTTAACATTCTATTGGATGAGTATATACAAGTCTCTGTATAGACATATGTTTTTATTTTCCTTGGGTAAATACCCAGAAGTAGAATTACTGGATCGCGTGGAAGATGCTTGTTTAACTTTATAAGAAACTGCCAAGCTGTTTTCCAAAGTGATTATACCATCTGCCTTACCATTAGCTTGAGAGTTTTGTGTGCCTCACATCCTCACCATCACTTAGTATTGTCAGTCTTTTTACCTTTACCCATTCCCGTGGGTGTATTGATGGTAATCTCATGGTGATCATAATTTCCAGTTACCTGATGACTAATAGCATGGAGTATCTTTTCATGGATTTATTGGCCATTCATGCTTTCCTCTGTGAAGTTCAAATCTTAGGTCCATTTTTTTAATTGGTATTGAGTTGTAAGAGTTCTTTATATATTCTGGATACAAGTCCTTTGTCAGATATAGGCATTGGAAATACTTTCTCCCAATCTGTGCACTGTCTTTTCATTTTCTTAATCATATATTTTAATAGCAGAAGTTTCAATTTTAATGAAGTTCAGTTTATCAATTTTTTCTTTATGGTTAGTGCTTTTTGTGTTCTAAGAAATGTTTGCCAATCCCTAGAGTTTTAGGGATATTTTCTTTTAGAAATATCCTGGTTTTAGCTTTTATTTGTATCTCTGATCCATTTTGGGTTAATTTTTGTATATGGCATGAAATACAGATTGAGGTTTATATTTTTCCATGTGAATACCCAGCTGTTGCAGCACCATTTGTTGGGAAAACTGTCCTCCTCACCTTCAGTGACCTTAGTATGTTTGTCGAAAACCAATTTACTATATGTGGGTCTATTTCTAAATTGTATTCTTTTCCATAGATTTATATGTCTATTCTTTAGCTGCTCTTCTCTTTTAAGCCTTAACTTTTCTAAAAAATTTTTAATTGCAAACTCTCTTCTTTATGTAGATCTCAGCTCACTTTCATGAGTATTTGTACTTTTACAGGTATAAATATGCCAAACAATCAAATCTAATGTAGATGTGTTTCTCTCTGTGATTCCAAATCAACATCCTTTTATTCTCTACGCTTAGCATAGAGTTCTTAGTGTGCTAGCATTTCAACAGCAGCAGTAATTATAGTTATGAATCCTTGTCTGATACTGTATCTCAAACCTTACAGAAGTCCAGGTTGATCATATCTGGGTTTTCACACTTGTCACTTCTCATAGCTGCTTCTTCTAAAATGTTAATTAGTTAAGCATGCTCCTTGCCTTTGTACATCCAGTTCTATTCTCTGCTCTTCTCCATATTCTGTCTCTAACTAATGACTGTAGACCCTTCTAATATCAAGAAAAGATTGATTTTCTAGGTTTCAAATATCTTAGTTATTTCTTTGCCCCTTACTTTTATCCCCTCCCATAAAAATAAGTTGTCTTCTTTTCAGGGTTTGTTTACTTATGTCAAAGAAGTTCAGAGCTGTATTTCTGACTCTTTTCCTTTTACCTGCAATTAAAATTTTTTTCAGGTAGTTTCATTTTCTAGCAATATCCATTACTAAATTCCTATAGATGTCAAAGTTATCCTTTTAAATCTGTTCTCTGAGATGATATCTCACCTAGTAAAGGGAAAAAACAGACCTCCATGCTGAGCTTAGACAAGGAAGTGGTTTTTGGTCTTGTTTTATGGGGATTTTTTTTAGTTTATTGAGTTTTGTTTCTTATCATAAAGCAACACATGTTCGTCGTTGTAAAATTGTCCATAATCCCCATACTCAAGACTACCACCACAAATATTTTGGTGTGCTACTTCAAAAAATTATTTCTCCAATTTGAGTAATATATTAGAAAGGCATTCAATAAATAGTTTTAAATGAATGAATATTCTTTTTTCCAGTGAAATGTTCTGCTGGGCAACAAAGTCTTCCTACTTGGAAAGGGATGGTATTAGAAGCAGAGCCATCTTTGGGCTACAGGCAGAGCGTGAAGAGGGACCACCTAAGTTGTTCAGGGCCTGATCTCTGCTGATTGCATCTTTCCTTAATATTCTATGGATATTAACAGCATTAAAGTAATTTTATTTAGCGTGTAAGAGATAGTCAATAAATGTTAGTTTCCTCTAGCAGTTTGTATATGTTTTATTTCCATCTTCTTTGCTTATTATTACTAAACTAAGAAACGTCTTCAGTTTGACTTTCTTCTTGATTTTCAGGTTGTCATTTCATAATACTAAGTGACATTGGCTATCACTAGTTCTTTGCATGATTGGAACAGAATGACATGGTCACATGAGGGAGGATCACTAGGCCAGGGTTAATGAACTCCCAGCCAAAAATTATTGTATTTAAGAAAAAAAATTTTTTTTTGGCCACGCCACACGGCTTGCAGGATCTTAGTCCCCTGACCAGGGATCGAACCTGTGCCCCTTGCAGAGGAAGTGTGAAGTCCTAACCACTGGACCACCAGGGAATTCCCTTTAAAAATTTTTAATTGCATATTAAATATTGAATAGGTAAACAATAATGACATCTACAAGGTATAAAGAGTAATAACACAGTGACCACCAGGACACTCACCAGTCAGCTTAAGAATTATAACACTACCAATACCCTAGTACCTATACCTTCTAAAGATACCTATCTGCTCCTCCCTCCTCCCCAAAGCAAACTATTGATTCAGAATTGTATGGCTAAAAAGTTTTTGCTCTTCCCTATGATTATGCATTTATTTGGATACCTAAAAATATATGGTTTTAGTTTTGCGTGGTTTTGAAATTTATAAATGGAATCAATGAATTTGTGTTTAACTGGCTTTCTTCTTTTGCTCAGCATTGTATGTGAGATTCATTCATATGGGTAACTGTTGTTCATCTATTTTAGTTATATAGTATTCCATTGTATAAATATTCCATGATTTTTTCATCTATTCTTCTTTTAATGGACTTTTAGGTTGTTTGTAGTTTTTTGCTATTAAAAATCAAGACTGTGAATATTGTTATATTGTCTCCTGAACACATTCTGAGGGTTTCTTTCGGACAGAAAGTCTTAACCATTTTTGTGCCATGGATTCCTTGGGAAGTTTGGTGATTATTAGGGACTCCTCGAAATAAGGTTTGTTTGTTTCCTACCTTCCCCCACCTGCCACCTCACAAAAATAATTCAGGCCAAAGAAAAGACATTTTATCTGTATATCAGGAGTAGACTGAATTCCTGTTGACTGATAATCCTAAATTCTTAACTGACATTTAAATATTAGATTTTAATGAGTAGCATTAGCAGTCTGGAAACTGGATTAGGGAAGCATATTTTTATAGGGAAAATGAATTCAGCTTTTGTAAGGCTTAGGAAGAAATGTACTAATTTGCTATTCCTGGTGTTTATTTGTATCATATTTCTAAGCACTCCTCTCCCAAAGAAATCATCTTTCGTCACATGATACACAAGGCTGTTACTGGCAATGGGGCATTGAAGGGATGCTAGTAGATGGGAATGTTGATTCTAGCTCAGAGAAGGAGCTGGCCGAGAGAATCAATCATCCAAAGCAAATATATATTCATGTGTTTTATATATTTATTTAAATTCCAAGTAATACATCTAGAACATGCATAATTAGCTGGAGCAACAAAGTTGCCTTTTAAGGAGGTATATTTACCCAAAGAAGTTGTGCATATTTCATAAAAAACAAACAGACCATGTAAAATACAGTCTACGCTTGGTTAGATTTTTGATGTGTTTTCCCAGTAAAAAAGAATACATTCCTTAAATAATCATTTAGTTTGAAAATAAAGCATGTTTCATTAAGAAGTATCTGATACTTACTGTGCTTTTAATAATTCATTTATACAGTGTTCCAAGGAAACACTGATATCCTTGTTAACCTGTAAAAAAATTAATAAATTTAAACCTGCTTGACCTTTAAGTCATCACAATACCTTTAAAAAGAAATTGCATGGGAAGGGAACTTAAATTAAATTATGAGACTAAGAATGTGGGAGGGATGGAGGAAGAAATGCAGAGATAAGGAGAGCAATCACTATGTGGTTTATGACCACAGATTTCTTACCCTTGTACTTTAGAGCTAAAACAGACTGTGGAGACATCAATTCATCCATTTTTTTTTTAACATCTTTATTGGAGTATAATTGCTTTACAATGGTGTGTTAGTTTCTGCTTTATAACAAAGTGAATCAGCTATACATATACGCATATCCCCATATCTCCTCCCTCTTGCGTCTCCCTCCCACTCTCCCTATCCCACCCCTCTAGGTGGTCACAAAGCACCGAGCTGATCTCCCTGTGCTATGCAGCTGCTTCCCACTAGCTATCTATTTTACATTTGGTAGTGTATATAAGCCCATGCCACTCTCTCACTTCGTCCCAGCTTACCCTTCCCCCTCCCCATGTCCTCAAGTCCATTCTCTACGTCTGTGTCTTTATTCCTGTCCTGCCCCTAGGTTCTTCAGAACCCATTTTTTTTTCTTTCTTAGATTCCATGTATATGTGTTAGCGTACAGTATTTGTTTTTTACTTCATGACTTACTTCACTCTGTATGACAGACTCTAGGTCCATCCACCTCACTACAAATAACTCAATTTCATTTCTTTTTATGGCTGAGTAATATTCCATTGTATATATGTGCCACATCTTCTTTATCCATTCATCTGTCAGTGGACACTTAGGTTGCTTCCATGTCCTGGCTATTGTAAATAGAGCTGCAGTGAACATTGTGGTACATGACTCTTTTTGAACTATGGCTTTCTCAGGGGATATGCCCAGTAGTGGGATTGCTGGGTCGTATGGTAGTTCTGTTTTTTTAAGGAACCTCCATACTATTCTCCATAGTGGCTGTATCAGTTTACATTCCCACCAACAGTGCAAGAGGGTTCCCTTTTCTCCACACCCTCTCTAGCATTTATTGTTTGTAGATTTTTTTGATGATGACTCTTCTGACTGGTGTGAGGTGATACCTCATTGTAGTTTTGGTTTGCATTTCTCTAATGATTAGTGATGTTGAGCATTCTTTCATGTGTTTGTTGGTAATCTGTATATCTTCTTTGGAGAAATGTCTGTTTAGGTCTTCTGCCCGTTTTTGGATTGGGTTGTTTGTTTTTTGATATTGAGCTGCATGAGCTGCTTGGAATTTTGGAGATCAATCTTTTGTCAGTTGCTTCATTTGCAAATATTTTCTCCCATTCTGAGGGTTGTCTTTTCATCCTGTTTATAGTTTCCTTTGCTGTGCAAAAGCTTTTAAGTTTCATTAGGTCCCATTTGTTTATTTTTGTTTTTATTTCCATTCCTCTAGGAGGTGGGTCAAAAAGGATCTTGCTGTGATTTATGTCATAGAGTGTTCTGCCTATGTTTTCCTCTAAGAGTTTTATAGCGCCTGGCCTTACATTTAGATCTTTAATCCATTTTGAGTTTATTTTTGTGTATGGTGTTAGGAAGTGTTCTAATTTCATTCTTTTACATGTAGCTGTCCAGTCTTCCCAGCATCACTTATTGAAGAGGCTGTCTTTTCTGCATTGTATGTTCTTGCCTCCTTTATCAAAGATAAGGTGACCATATGTGTGTGGGTTTATCTCTGGGCTTTCTATCCTGTTCCATTGATCTATATTTCTGTTTTCGTGCCAGTACCATACTGTCTTGATTACTGTACCTTTGAGTATAGTCTGAAGTCAGGGAGCCTGATTCCTCCAGCTTTGTTTTTCTTTCTCAAGATTGCTTTGGTTATTCAAGGTCTTTTATGTTTCCATACAAATTGTGAAATTTTTTGTTCTAGTTTGGTGAAAAATGCCATTGGTAGTTTGATAGGGATTGCACTGAATCTATAGATTGCTTTGGGTAGTATAGTCATTTTCACAATGTTGGTTTTTTCAATCCAAGAACATGGTATATCTCTCCATCTGTTTCTATCATCTTTAATTTCTCTCATCAGTGTCTTATAGTTTTCTGCATACAGGTCTTTTCTCTCCTTAGGTGGGTTTATTCTTAGGTATTTTATTCTTTTTGTTGCAATGGTAAATGGGAGTGTTTCCTTAATTTCTCTTTCAGATTTTTCCTTATTAGTGTATAGGAATTCAAGAGATTTCTGAGCATTCATTTTGTATCCTGCCACTTTGCCAAATTCATTGATTAGCTCTAGTAGTTTTCTGGTAGAGTCTTTAGAATTCTCTATGTATAGTACCATGTCATCTGCAAACAGTGACAGCTTTAAATCTTCTTTTCTGATTTGGATTCCTTTATTTCCTTTTTTACTCTGATTGCTGTGGCTAAAACTTACAAAACTATGTTGAATAATGGTGGTGAGAGTGGGCAACCGTGTCTTGTGCCTGTTCTTCGTGGAAACAGTTTCAGTTTTTCACCACTGAGAATGATGTTGGCTGTGGGTTTATCATATATGGCCTTTATTATGTTTAGTTAAGTTCCCTCTGTGCCTACTTTCTGGAGGGTTTTTATCATAAATGGGTGTTGAATTTTGTCAAAAGCTTTTTCTAAGCAGCCGCAAGGCACAGGGAGATCAGCTCGGTGCTTTGTGACCGCCTGGAGGGGTGGGATAGGGAGAGTGGGAGGGAGGGAGACGCAAGAGGGAAGACATATGGGAACATATGTATATGTATAACTGATTCACTTTGTTATAAAGCAGAAACTAACCACTGTAAAGCAATTATACCCCAATAAAGATGTTTTAAATTAAAAAAAAAAGCTTTTTCTGCATCTATTGAGATGATCATATGGTTTTTCTCCTTCAATTTGTTAATATGGTGTATCACGTTGATTGATTTGCGTATATTGAAGAATCCTTGCATTCCTGGGATAAACCCCACTTGATCATGGTGTATGATCCTTTGAATGTGCTGCTGGATTCTGTTTGCTAGTATTTTGTTGAGGATTTTTGCTTCTGTGTTCTTCAGTTATATTGGCGTGTAGTTTGCTTTCTTTGTGACATCTTTGTCTGGTTTTGGTATCAGGGTGATGGTGGCCTCGTAGAATGAGTTTGGGAGTGTTCCTCCCTCTGCTATATTTTGGAAGAGTTTGAGAAGAATCGGTGTTAGCTGTTCTCTAAATGTTTGATAGAATTTACCTGTGAAGCCATCTGGTCCAGGGCTTTTGTTTGTTGGAAAATTTTTAATCACAGTCTCAATTTCAGTGCTTGTGATTGGTCTGTTTATATTTTCTATTTCTTCCTGATTCAGTCTCAGAACGTTGTGCTTTTCTAAGAATTTGTCCATTTCTTCCAGGTTGTCCATTTTATTGGCATATAGTTGTTTGTAGTAATCTCTTATGATCCTTTGTATTTCTGCAGTGTCAGTTGTTACTTCTGCTTTTTCATTTCTAACTCTATTGATTTGAGTCTTCTCCCTTTTGTTGTTGATGAGTCTGGCTAATGGTTTATCAATTTTGTTTATCTTCTCAAAGAACCAGCTTTTTGTTTTATCGTTCTTTGCTATTGTTTTCTTCATTTGTTTTTCATTTATTTCTGATCTGATCTTTATGATTTCTTTCCTTCTGCTAACTTGGGGTTTTTTGGTTCTTCCTTCTCTAATTGCTTTAGGTGTAAGGTTAGGTTGTTTATTTGAGATGTTTCTTGTTTCTTGAGGTAGGCTTGTATTGCTATAAACTTCCCTCTTAGAACTGCTTTTGCTGCATCCCATAGGTTTTGGGTCATCATGTTTTCATTGTCATTTGCTTCTAGGTATTTTTTGATTTCCTCTTTGATTTCTTCAGTAATCTCTTGGTTATTAAGTAGTGTATTGTTTAGCCTCCATGTGTTTGTATTTCTTACAGGTATGTTTCCTGTAACTGATATATAGTCTCATAGCATTGTGGTCGGAAAAGATACTTGATACGATTTCGATTTTCTTAAATTTACCAAGGCTTGATTTGTGACCCAAGATATGATCGATCCTGGTGAATGTTCCATGAGCACTTCAGAGGAAAGTGTAATCTGCTGTTTTTGGATGGAATGTCCTATAAATATCAGTTAAGTCCATCTTGTTTAATGTATCATTTAAAGCTTGTGTTTCCTTATTTATTTTCATTTTGGATGATCTGTCCATTGGTGAAAGTGGGGTGTTAAAGTCCCCTACCATGATTGTGTTACTGTCGATTTCCCCTTTTATGGCTGTTAGCATTTGCCTTATGTACTGAGGTGCTCCTATGTTGGGTGCATAAATATTTACAATTGTTATACCTTCTTCTTGGATTCATCCCTTGATCATTATGTAGTGTCTTTCTTTGTCTCTTGTAATAGCCTTTATTTTAAAGCCTATTTTCTCTGATATGAGAATTGCTACTCCAGCTTTCTTTTGATTTCCATTTGCGTGGAATATCTTTTTCCATCCCCTCACTTTCAGTCTGTATGTGTCCCTAGGTCTGAAGTGGGTCTCTTGTAGATAGCATATATATGGGTCGTGTTTTTATGTCCATTCAGCCAGTCTGTGTCTTTTGGTTGGAGCATTTAATCATTCATCTGTCAGTGGACATTTAGGTTGTTTCCACGTCTTGGCTATTGTGAATAGTGCTGCTGTGAACATAGGGGTGCATGTACCTTTTTTTTTTGCGGTACACGGGCCTCTCACTGTTGTGGCCTCTCCCATTGCAGAGCACAGGCTCCAGACGCGCAGGCTCAGCGGCCATGGCTCACGGGCCCAGCCGCTCCGCGGCATGTGGGATCTTCCCGGACTGGGGCGCAAACCCATGTCCCCTGCATCGGCAGGTGGACTCTCAACCACTGCACCACCAGGGAAGCCCTATCCTTAATTTTTTTCAAGTGTTCCATCACAACTGTCACCCACCTATAATTAGTCCCTTCCCCCAACTCTGTTATTTCAGATAATTTACCAATTTGCCTTTATCCTGGGACTTCATTTCCAGAGCCATCCACCCTCTAGCTCTGTCTGGACTCTGTCGCCAGCCCACTGCACAGCTCTTCCCCTGGAGGTTTCCCTCACTCTCTCTTAGGTTGGCACTTCTATTTTCTGGATCTCAGGTCTTTCTCTTTCTTGGTTCTCTCCCTCATTTTGCATCAAAACATTTTCAAGAAAGTTCCAAAGAGAACATGGGATAATTTTTCTGAGTGCCTGCATGTCTTAAGTTGACTGTAGTTTACCCTCAACACTCAGTTGATAAATTGGGCACAGACTTATAGACTGGAAATACTCTTCTCTCAGAATTTTGAAGGTATTCTCCCTTTTCTACTAGTGCAGCTGTTGAAAAGTCAGATTCTTGTTACTCATATATGACCTGGTTTCTTTTAATTCATAGCAAATAGTTATTATGTTCTTTGTATGTGTCCAGCACCGTTCTAAGTGCTCTGACCTGTTTAATGCTCATCTCATCATCTCTATGAGAGAGGGATTGTTTTCCCTATTGTACAGGAAGGCAACTGCGGCATGGAGAGGTTAAGTAGCTTGGAGGTGGGAGAAGGCTGTTGACTGGGCACTTTACTGTTGGAGGATCTGGGGTAGTTGGCCATTTCACGGGGAGCCGTCCAAGTTTGAACATCTAGCCTCCTCTCTGGGGAGTTATACTCCCGCCTGCCTCTGTTCTTGGAACAAAATAAAGGTCTGAAAGAACCCCACTGTGAACTGTGCAGACTTCCAATTCATCCTCATCCTCTGCCAGTACCTCGTAGTGTCTGGTACCCTTGAGACCTGAGTCATTCCCATTCAGTTTCTCTAGAATACATCCCTTTATTCTCCCACCTGGGCAGGACGGTTGAAAGAATGATGAGAGATTGCAGACATTTGCTTACTCCATTCACAGACTTTTATTTTTTTTTATAGTCAAAACTTTTATATTTAGAATTAGCCAGCTGGACACAGTTTGAATGATCCCAGTTTTGTTGGCAACATCCAAAGCCTCATAGTCAGGAGCCAGTCAAACATATGCCTTCTTCTCTCGGTCAGGCCTGATCAGGGTGTTGACCTTAGCCACGTCAGCGTCATAGAGCTTCTTCACAGCCTGTTTAATTTGGTGCTTGTTGGCCTTGACATCCACAGTGAACCCCAGCGTGTTATTGTCTTCTGTTTTCTTTATGGCTGACTCGGTGGTGAGGGGCAACTTGGTGATGGCGTAGTGGTCAAGCTTGTTTCTCCTAGGGGCGCTCTTCTGAGGATATGTGGGCTGCTTCCTGAGCCACAGTGTTTTGGGCCATCAGAAGGCGGATGACATCCAGATCTTTTTTTGTTGCTGTGGATGCCTTTCAACACTGCTTTCTTGGCCTTCAAAGCCTTTGTTTTGGCTTCAGCTTTGGGAGGTCAGGGGCTTCCTTCTTCCCCTGTGGCGCCATCTTCGTGAAAAGTCATTCACAGACTTTAAAATAATCCTTTGGTGTTAGCCTCAGCACTACTTGGTCCTTACAAGTCCAAGCTTGTCATGGATTCTACAGGGCATACTTACTGCCTTCCTTTCTCAGGCATCCCCCTGGATTGGTATTTAAGTAGTAGCCCGGGCAGCCCTGGTCAGTGAGTTGCCGCTGCCCCAGCTGCTTGCACTTTGTATTACGAAACACAAGTGTACAGGAAATGATAGGAAATAAGATAACCATGTAATTACCACCCAGCTTTATCAACCATTAGCAAATTATTTAAGCAACTATTTCAAAATGCTCAATAAAAATACATCATACCTATGGTTGGTGCCTCCTAGATATCCCTTCCTGGTCTTATTTCATTCTCTTCCTAGCAGTTATTAGCATTCTAAATTGGTATGTATCATTGCCATGCATATTTTTATACTATTGCTACAGATGTGTGTATCTATAAATAACATTGTTTTTAATATTTATAAACCTTATTAGAATCATTTATTTATACTGCTTTTTTCATTCAGCCTTACGCTTTTGAGACATACTCATATTAATTCATGTAGCTCTTTTTCATTCATTTTATTTATTTATTTTTCAAATATTTATTTATTTGGTTGCACCAGGTGTTAGTTGCAGCAGGCAGGCTCCTTAGTGGTGGCTTGCCAGCTCCTTAGTTGCAGCTCCAGGGCTCCTTAGTTGGAGCTTGCCAGCTCCTTAGTTGTGGCATGAGAACTCTTAGTTGCGGCATGCATGTGGGATCCAGTTCCATGACCAGGGGTCTAACCTGTGCCCCCTGCATTGGGAGCGCAGAGTCTTATCCACTATGCCACCAGGGAAGTCCCTCTTTTTCATTCATTTTAGCTTCTATATAAGTGTTCAGTTGTATGACCTAAGAGTTAACTTAGCCCTTCTTGTTTCAATAGACATTTCAGTTTATTTCCAATTTTCGGCTTTTACAACAGTGATGCAGTGAATATCCTTGCACATCTCTCTTAGTGTGCATGCATACAGTACACCAAGATATTGGTCTTCCTGGTCCTTGGGTAGCCACATGGGACCTGGACCCAGCAGAGCCCCTTAGGCTAGCCTCCTTTAGCCTACATAGTTTTATCCTTTTAGGGTTGCAAGAGGGAAAAAAATCATTGTTTCTAGTGGAATTGCTGAACTAAGGAGCTGCACATCTTCACACTTAACACGCAGTGCCACATTGCTCTCCAAAGTATTAATAATTGTGCACGTTGGCAACGTGGAGTTCTTTTTTACCAAGACAATGTACTTCACTGATGGATGAGAACTTGGGCTTTAGTGTTAGACTAAACTTGAGTGGATGAGTTTGAGCCTGACTCCCTATGAGCTGCGTGATCTTGGGCAGACTTCTTATACTCTATAAATGCCTTTGTTTCCTCATACCTCAAAGAGGGATAGTAAAAATCGATAGCATTTTACAGAGATGTTTTGAAAATTAAATCAGTTCATACATGTTAACCTCTTTGAATACCGCATGGCCCCGTAAAGGGCCATTTCAAAAACAATGTTCACTATTATTGTTGTTTAAAAGGTGATTTCTGTCAGTCAGATGGATATGAAATGGAGTTTAGTGTGGTTTTAATTTACATCCCCATATTATTAGTGAGGTTGGGCATCTTTTCATATATTTATTAGAGCTTTAGGTTTCCTCTTCTATTCTGTTGAATTGTTTCTTTTTCTAATGAACTGTAGGAGTTCTCTGGATATTCTCTTAGTATTTGAATACTAATTTTTTTGTCAGTTATGTGTAGTGAAGAGATTTTTTTCCAAGCCTGGGGCATGATTTTTAACTTTTATTTATGGTATTTATTGAACCACAGGAATCTTTAATGTAAGTTATAAACGGTTCCTTTAATATGTTGTGCATTTTATTTATGAAATCATTCCCTACGTCAAGGTCTTAAAGACCTTCTCTTACATTTTCTTATAAAACTTTTTGAGTATTGCTTTTTTTTGGGTAAGATATGCCTAGGCAGATATTGTTTTTATTTTTTAATAAATTTATTTATATCTATTTTTGGCTGTGGTGAGTCTTCATTGCTGCACGCGGGCTCTCTCTAGTTGCAGCGAGCGGGGGCTACTCTTCGTTCCATTGCGCGGGCTTCTCATTATGGTGGCTTCTCTTACTGCAGAGCCCGGGCTTTAGGTGCGCCGACTCAGTAGTTGTGGCTTGCGGGCTCTAGAGCACAGGCTCAGTAGTTGTGGTGCATGGGCTTAGTTGCTCCACGGCATGTGGGATCTTCCCAGACCAGGGCTCGAACCCATGTCCCCTGCATTAGCAGGTGGATTCTTAACCACTGTGCCACAAGGGAAGTCCAAGTATTGCTTTTTATATTTGTCTTTACCTGGAATTTATTTGGGAGTATGAGGTAAGGATGCCATTTTAGTTCTATTTTGTGTTTATGGACCATATGGTCTCTGTCCCAACTACATAATTCTGTCATTGTAGTACTAAAACAGGTTTCTTACCCTCTCTGACTCACCTTCTCCAAGTGAACATTAGAGATGATAACAGTACCTACTTAATAAGAAGGTTGTGAGGATTAAATAATAGACTAAATACACAATAAATAAGCAAATGGGTAGAGTTGTGTTCCAATAAAATTTTATTTACAAAAAACAGGCAGCAGGTTGAATTTGGCCCATGGGCTATAGTTTGCCAACCCCCGTTCTAGACAAATCTCCCATTCAGTGTAAATGTTATACCACGAATTAGTAAATTATATATCACATATGTATGATGTATGTTATATAAATTTATATAAATATACTCATATTATTAATATATAAATACATAATGTTATAAAAAATATACAATATGGATTTATTTGTTTGTATTTCCTGCCAATCCCAGAGAAAATAGCTACCCTCATTCTCTTTAAAACTTTTGTTTCCTCCAGCACATATTACTCACACAATCAAAAAATTTCTTTATTGAACCTTGATATACTCCAGTAATACAGAGTTTACTACATAATTCGTTACATATATAGACAGCCCAAATTGTTGGGTTTTTTTTAAGTTGTTTTGGTAACTTTTGGTAACTTTTACCCTTTACCCTAAAACTCTACCCTATGACACTGTGTGTTATAAGCCAGTGTCTCCTGACACAATAACCTTCTTAAGTTTACATCTCCTGCCCTCCTTGCCCAGGACAAACAGTTCTTGTTCTCATAGGAGTCTCTTATATGAATGACCTTGTCTCCTGCTGATTTTTATGCCCTCAATCAGATATCAAGGGTCTACTTTGTGAGCTAGTCACTCTGCTAGGTGCTGGAAGCACAGGGGTGAACAAGTTCCTAACACACTGCCGAGTTGTGGCCTGACCCGTCCAGGGTCCAGTGTGGGTGGCTCTCTCTCGGTCTGTACACTATGCTTTTGTTAATGTAACTTGAGACTGTGCCGCCTCTTTACGTTTCTCTTCATCTTCCTAAACTGAGGCTCTTATTAATTATCTCAAAGTAAGTGTGGCAGATATGAGGCCCGTTTGGGTTTTGTTCTCCTCAAATGAGGAAATTGAGGGTTAATGGTAAGAAGCTTGCCCAGAGTCATATAGCTGATAAATGGCCAAAGTGGAAATCCAATCTAGATCTTATGACTTCCAAATCCAGGATTATTTCTAACATTCCATGCTTCCTCCACACGCAAAACAGATTGTCATGAAGAACAGGACAATATGATTCCAAAACAGTCTTTGCCATGAAACACTAAGGAAGAATCAGCCTCATACAAAAGAAAACAGGACTTAAAGTACAACCTCTCTCTCTGACTGATGTCCAAAGACATGCGAAGTTCCCTCGTCTGGATTAAGTATATGGCTCTCAGCTTGGACAAGCCACCATCCTTCCTGGTAAAGGTGTCAGAGCTAAACCACAGCACAGAAGTTTGGAACCCAAGGCAGACACCTCACCTTCATGGCCTACTTGTCAGAGTAGTAAAAGGTCACAGACCCTGGGCTCGGCTAGACCTAGGCGGGCTTCCTCCTTCACGTACCAGTGTTCCCACTACCACGCAGACGTCTGTTGAAAGTGTACTGTGTGCCAGGCACTGAATTACTCAGCCTGTCATTTCATCCTCACAACATGCTCGTGAGAGTAGATGCCATTGTCATCTCTAATGTCCACTTAGAGACACAAAGAGGTTAAGTGACTTGCCTGTAGTTAGCCAGCAGGTATAGAAATATGCCCTTAACCAGTATCCTGTACTTGCCAACTTGTCCCAAACCAGTGAATATTAACCTCTCTAATCCCAAACCCCTTTTAATACTTCAGGTGTTTGAAAACTAGAGAATCCTCTTACTCTAAATGGATGAAAGAAAAAAATCATTTATCTGATCCCAAAATTCAAAGCATTACAAAGGTCTTAATATTCCTGATATCCTAGAAAATACTTATATCACCTTAGTGTTTGAATAGCCCTTTGAAATATTTTGACCCTACCTATCTATAAATATATCTGTATCTGTATCAACAAGTCATTCCTCAGTGCCCTTACCTTCTGGTGACTGTTCTTACCATTGAAACGAAGTTTTCCTTGACAAGCCACCAATGGCCCTATAATTAGTAAGTAAATGGTCGGTTCTCCATCTTTATTTTATTTGATTGTACCTGCAATAGGAAAATGTTATTCCTTATTTTTATTTCCTTCTTCGTATGTTTTCTTCCTTCTTCACAGATTTATCATATAGGAAGAAGTTGAAACAACAGTGGTTTGGCAAAATGTACAATACTATTAAATGTAAGGAACATGGTGGTTTGGGGAAGGCTAGAAGAAAATGAGAAGATATATGTGACAAGTGGAAGAAGAACTTTATTAATTGCAGCAATACATAGTATTTTTCTTGTGAAAAGAAAATGTTACTGTCAATTAACTCTTTCTTCTTTTCCAGTGAGGTTCTTGACTTAGACGCATTCTCTTCCCTTCAGAGAGCAGTGGCTTAGGCTTATGGCTGTGTTTACTGGGCTAGGACTGTCCAGGCGACAGGAGTGATCTTTGGTGCTCTCTTCTAGGTGTTTACCTTGCTGTGGATTGCTGACTGGATGGTCCATCATTTCTGGAGGAAAGGAAAGGACCCGGATAGCTTCTCCATCCCCTATCTGACGGCACTGGGTGATCTGCTCGGGACAGCCTTGTTAGCCTTAAGTTTTCATTTTCTTTGGCTTATCGGAGATCGAGATGGAGATGTTGGAGACTAATAAATCCTACAAACCACTCTCAAGTTACCAAGAAGGAAAACACAAAGACAACCACTTATAGCTCTTTTTCAAAACTTTTATTTCAGTAGTTTGACTTCTGCGAGGGTAATCTTCAGTTGGCCCTGATTCCATTAAATGGCCTTAACATTTTATTTTTAAAGAATTTGTGCTGAAACCAGAATGAACAGTATTTGTGCTGCTTTTCATAGAATAAATGATAATTTGACATAGACATAGACTCAAGCTCTGAAATAAATAGGAAAGAATATAGGATGTTTACAATGAATAATTTTAAAACCACAGACATAGCAGAAATGTAATGTATTACTGTTTAACTCATAATGCCACGTTAAAGGAAACAGAGTTCTGGTTTAGCCTTTCTTGTCTCACAGATGTGTTGTACTGCAAAGCAGACTATAAAATGAAAGGGGCCCAACCAAGTTTGTAATAGTTCTAACTATGCCCACCTCTCTGCCAGCTGAGGATCCATTTACCAATTACTTTGCTCCTAACCTAACCTCAATATGGTCTGCTGAGTATGAGATAAACTCACTTTTACCTGTTTGTATGAATTTCCCTGTGCTGATGCTAATTTAATTTCAACTCTGCAAGTTCTCGGCAGGCTACCCTTTAAACGCAGAATGGCCTTTAATGAAAGCAATGGGTCATTTTTTTTTTTTTTTGGCCGTGCCATGTGGCATGCTAGCTCTTAGTTGCCCGACCAAGGATCGAACCCGTGCTCAGAGTGCTAACCACTGGACCGCCAGGGACGTCCCATCAGTGGATCATTTTTGATCATTGATTTGTTGAAAGAATGTTGATCTTTTTCTGAAGACTTAATAGTCCAAAATAAGATAACCTGAGCTGTGTTTGTAGAAACAAGATGGTGTGAGAAATTGTGCGTGCTTGTGTGTGTGTGTGTGTGTGTGTGTGTGGTGTGTGAAAGAGAGAGACAGAAGCTTTTTATGGAGAGCTAAATCTTTGCTAAAAATTGTTGATAGCAAAGATCATAGTGGGATATTAGCATTCTGTGGTTATTCTTTAGCGCATTTTATTGGTATGCTTTAGTCATGTGGTGCAAAAATTTTGCTACTGGCCAGAATTTAGTATTTGTTACCTACCTTATAATTAATACTTTCTTTTCATTAAAAAAAACTGTACCATTTAATATAACCAAGCTATCATAAGATTTAGAATGAGCAAATGATTCATTCGCTCCTCTTAAGAACTCTATTGAAACTGGTAGGCTTACCATTTTAAAGGAGAAATCAGTGGGGTTGCTTTGGTTATTTTTCATGCCTGTGCACATCATCTGTTTGCACAGGCTGATTTCTATGTGGGAGACTATCAGGTACACTGCTATGTTTCTCAAATATTTTTCTAAAACTCTGATTGTATTCTGAACACTTGACCAACACCTTAGTCATTCAATAGGTAAGCATTTTTATATTACATATAGTTCATTTTTTTAAAAATGCAGTGGAATCTCTCAAGACTGTCAGATATTTAATAATTTAACTGATAAAGGGAAGAAGAAATGCACATCGACTTTGATCGTGTGGTTTAAGTTGTCAATTAGTGTTAACATTATATAAGTAGTAGGTTGTTTATAAATATATTGGGGGAAGTGTTCCTATTAAGCTCTTTAAAATAAGGGGACTGTGGTTTAGAGTTATATATTTTTGCTTATTTTGAAACTTTATTCCACTCTTCTGCCTTATAATGAAGCTGCTGAGGCAGAGAACTGAACTAATTATAGAATTTCTCCTTTGGAGAGTTATATTGTCACATAGTGAACATTCTTATAAAAGAAAGAATGATTAAGTTGATGAATATTTAGCTGCAAGATTTTTTACTTTTAAAATATCCATGAATAATTTCTTCGATTTTATTGTAAAGCATTTGTAAATTACTTATTTACATTTGGGCTATATGATTCAGAAGGATTTATGTTTCCCAGTGATTTATATTTTCATTTTTTTAACCTAAAGAAGTGCACAGCAAACCACATTTTTAAAGCATTTACCAACAACTTTAGTGCATTACATATTCCAAAACACATTCAAATACATGTATTATTTAGTACTCACAACAGTACATGTGAAATAGGTCAGGTAGATATTCCTATCTCTATTTTACAGCAGAAGAAACTGAAAATCAGAGAAGGTACATTTTTAATGTTGCACAGCTACAGAGTACCCACATTGTGATTAAGTACAGTTCTCCAGTCTCCTAAGTCAGTGCTATTTCTGTGACCCTCCAAATGTACCAAGAGTACCTAACTCATTAACTGAGAGGAAATCAACTAGAGAAACAGGATTTTCTAAAGTAGAATAGAGTATTGCTACATCTTTCCAATTTCAGACAGGGAAATCTTCATTTAATATATCTTGATGGTAAGTATAGCCAACTCTAAATTATTCATGTTCCTAAGACCAAGGAAATCAAAGATAAATGAATACTTTGGAAGAAAGAACAATGCTTATTTCATAGAATATTTAATTGCCACCACCCTTCCCAGATCTAGCCATTTTCCATGAGATGCTAATAGATAACTAGGATGACTGATACGAGTTCTGTGCCCTCTCTCTTTTGCTACCCAATCTTGGTTACAGCAACAAAATGTCTAAAAGACATGTAATGGGAAAAAAAATAAAGACATGGAAAAATCAGTCACCAATCAGCTGAATTAATTTATAAAAGAGGTTTAAATTTCTTTTAAAAAATTTTACCGGTTTTTTGAAAGCCTTCACATAAGTATGGAACCAATAAGATAACTTTGCCTACCCACAAAAATCATTTATTATCAGTCTTAACATACAGCGAATTCACAATATTTATTTTTATACAACGTAAGTTTGCTTTCTGAACTTCTTCCCTTCACGAATTAATCAGGCACTTTATTTAAATACAGATAGTCTTCTCAAAGACATTTTTTATTTTTCCCTACAATCATTTTTTTCTTTAAGAAATAAAGTTTCTTAGAACCTCATACAATAGAAACTGATGGTAATGTATCTTCTGGGAGACATCAAAAATTCCACGACGTAGACTATCAATGATGTAGCTAAGTGAAGTACATTTTGAAGGGCCTTTCAGTAATTGGGCTTCCTTGCCTTATAATATAGCTCTAGTATAGTATACCCATTTATAAAAGGCATCTGCCATCTTTGAATTGTTGTAAACCAAATAATAAAATTTAAGATGTATTTACCCAGCCTTGTTGTACTTACTTCTTGATAAACCAGATGAACACTGAGCCTGTGTGGAACTCAGAAGAGACTGGGTGGTCCGTGTATATACGTTGTGTTTATGAGCATAATAAATTGGGCTTTGACCATACCTAGAGCTCCACTCCATTGCTTTACCACTTTTTCACTGTTAGGTTCTCTCCTCATCATTCAGCTTAGGTTCCTTGGCCCATCAACCAATACATCCTCAACTGCCTCCTTCATACTTACTGGACAGCTCTGGTTAAATACAGCTCTCTGCCTATCCTTTGCCTACATTTGAACAGCTGAATATGGTTCATAAAGAACCCATGACTGCTAGGACAGATCTTTACATTCATAACCTCAGACATCAAGTTAACCCTCAGCTGCCCAGCAGCCTCCTCTATTTCTCTAATCACTTCACTCTCTGGGAGATCAGGCTTTTGTCCCCACCACTTTACTGAAAGTACCCCCATCAGGGTCACCAGCAGTCTCCATGTTGCAAATCCAGAGATCAGTTCTCAATAAAAATCCTCATCTTACTCAGCCTCTAAAGGTATATGACAGAGTCTCCTTCCTCCTTGAAATACTTTCTTCACTTGGCTTACAAAAACATCTGCCTTTTGCTTTCTTTTCTGCACCGCTGGAAGCCTCCCCTCTGTCTTGCTGGTGGTTCCTCCACCTCTCAATCTCTAAGTGTTGGAATGACCTACATCTCAGTTTTTATTACCATTTCTCTATTTTTTATCCCTCATTGTTTCAAATGCCATCTATACCTATTATTCCTAAACTTCTCAGTCTAGACTCTCACCCGAGTTCCACATTTGTATTTCCATACTAAACAACCAATGGATCACTGAAGAAATCACAGAGGAAATCAAAAAATGCTTAGAGACAAATGAAAATGAAAACACAACGATCCAAAACCTATGGGATGCAGCAAAAGCAGTTCTAAAAGGAAAGTTTATAGCAATACAGTCTTACCTCAGGAAACAAGAAAAACATAACCTTACACCTAAAGCAACTACAGAAAGAAGAACAAACAAAACCCAAAGTTAGTAGAAGGAAAGAAATCATAAATATCAGAGCAGAAATAAATGAAATAGAAATGAAGAAAACAATAGAAAAGGTCAATGAAACTAAAAGCTGGTTCTTTGAAAAGATAAAATTGATAAATCTTTAGCCAGACTCATGAAGAAAAAAAATGGAGATGGCTTAAATCAATAAAATTAGAAATGAAAAAGGAGAATTTACAACTGAAACCACAGAAATACAAGGGATCATAAGAGACTACTGCAAGCAGCTTTGTGCCAATAAAATAGACAACCTGGAAGAAATGGACAATTTCTTAGATACAATCTTCCAAGACTGAACCAGGAAGAAATAGAAAATATGAACAGACCAATCACAAGCACTGAAATTGAAACTGATTTTAAAAACTTTCAACAAAAGTCCAGGACCGGATGGCTTCACAGGTGAATTCTATCAAACATTTAGAGAAGAGTTAACCCCTATCCTTCTGAAACTATTCCAAAAAATTACAGGGGAACACTCCAAAACTCATTCTATGAGGCCACCATCACCCTGATACCAAAACCAGACAAAGATACCATAAAAAAAGAAAATTGCAGGCCAATATCACTGATGAACATAGATGCAAAAATCCTCAACAAAATACTACCAAACTGAATCCAACAATACATTAAAAGGATCATACACCATGATCAACTGGGATTTTATTTTAAAGACTTATTTTTATGTGGACAATTTTTTAAGTTTTTATTGAATTTGTTACAATATTGCTTCTGTTTTATGTTTTGAGTTTTTGGCCGTGAGGCATGTGGGATCTTAGTTTTTATTGAATTTGTTTTTATTGAATTTGTTACAATATTGCTTCTGTTTTATGTTTTGAGTTTTTGGCCGTGAGGCATGTGGGATCTTAGCTCCCCAACCAGGGATCGAACCCACACCCCCTGCATTGGAAGGTGAAGTCTTAACCACTGGACCACCAAGGAAGTCCTGATGAAGGAGGATCAGGACAAGTAGGATTTATCCCAGGGATGCAAGTATTCTTCAATATCAGCAAATCAATCAGTGTGATACACCACATTAACAAACTGAAGGATAAAAACCACATGATCATCTCAACAGATGCAGAAAAAGCTTTTGACAAAATTCAACACCCATTTATGATAAAAACTCTCCAGAGTTTTTATCTCCAGGTTTTATCATACCTCAACATAATAAGGGCCATATACGACAAACCCACAGCTAACATCATACGCAACGGTGAAAAGTTGAAAGCATTTCCTCTAAGAGCAGGAACAAGACAAGGATGTCTACTCTGCACCACTTTTATTCAACATAGTTTTGGAAGTCCTAGCCACAGCAATCAGAGAAGAAAAAAGGAATCCAAATCGGAAAAGAAGAAATAAAACTGTCACTGTTTGCAGATGACATGATACTATACATAGAGAATCCTAAAGATGCTATCAGAAAACTACTAGAGCTCATCAATGAATTTGGTAAGGTTGCAGGATACAAAATTAATACACAGAAATTTCTTGCATTTCTATACACTAACAATGAAAGCTCAGAAAGAGAAATTAAGGAAACATGTTTGTATTTCCAAATGCCTGCCTGCTGAACAACTCCACTTGACTACTAGGTATCTTAAACATTTGAACAACAGTATCAACCTCTTTGACCTAATTGACATGTATAGAACACTATTCCAACAACTACAGAATACACATTAAGGGCTAATCTCCTTAATATATAAAGAACTTCTGTAAATCAGGAAGAAAAAGACCAACAACCCAATAGTATAATACCCAAAGACAGATTGTTCATCGTAAAAACCAAATAGATGCTCAATAATTGCTCAAAATAAAAGAAGTGCTAATTAAAACCACACTGGGACTTCCCTGGTGGTCCAGTGGTTAAGACTCTGCACTTCCACTACAGGGGGCATGGGTTCCATCCCTGGTCAGGGAAGATCCCGCATGCCGCGCAGCATGGCCAAAAAAATAAATAAAAAATAAAATAAATACATTTTAAAAAATTTCTTCAACTGGACAACCTGTTTACTTCCCCAGGGCATTTGCCTGTGCTGCACCCATATCTTTGAAAGCTCTTCCCCTCACTCTTTCCAAGCTAATCCCTTAAAAAAAAAAAAAAAAAAAAAAACCACCCTGAGATACCACTTCTTACCTATCAAATTGACAAAAATACAAAGTCAGAACATTCTCTTGGCAAGGCTGTAGGGAAACAGACAAAATTGCTAGTGGTAAGTGATAAATTTACCATGATAAAATGATAACTCTGTACAGGGGAATCTGGCCATATCTACTAAAATTACAGATGCACTTACCATTTGATCCTATAGTCCCACCATCAGACCCAGGCAAGTGAAGCCCCTGCCCTGAGGCCTCTGCCACGTGCAGTGATTATAAAGGTATGGCCAGTGGGCTAAATCCAGTTCACCGCCTATTTTTGTAAATAGTTTTATTAGATTGTTGCCATGCCTATTTGCTTACTGTAACCAAATATTTTTGGGTGCTTTTCCTCTATAACAGCAGAATTGAGTAGCTGACAAAGAGACCAAACAACCTGCAAAACCTAAAGTATTTACTCTCTGGGCCTTACACACAAAAAAGTTCACCCACACCTGCTTCCTCAGATTTTACTTCTAAGTCCCCCTCCGGTACCTGGGACTAGCCAAGAGCAGCAGTGCCATCCGGGTAGGCTGCCCAACCTGAATCTGGTCCTGTATGGGCTCCAGTTGCCAGAAGCAGACAGTCCTTGGACTTGAGCCTCAGATCTCTTTCGTCAGCATTCTGATTGCAGCATCATTTCTGGCCTAGAGCATCCAAATGTGGGAAGGTGGTGGCAGGCATCCTTTACTCTCTGCCCCCACCCTCCTACAGGCTCCATGCTGTATGTCAGGCAGTCCTCCAGGGGTGGCCACTGCTTTCTCCCCAGAAGGCTCCACAATTGGCCCTTCCAATGGGTGTCCTTTCTTGCCTCCAGTTGATGTGGTAATGCCATGCTCTCCCAGGTCAGTCTTAAATTGTACTGGACAGACATTAACTGTGTGGATGGGACCATTCTTCTCAATATGCTCCTGGGCCCTCGCCTAGGCTCCCCACTGGTGACAGTGTGTGAAAGGCAGGGGTTGTTAACAAAATATCCAACGACACTTGTTAAAGATGGTGAGGTGTCGTCTTGACTCAGGCCCATCGTGATAGATATAGGGACAACTGCAGTGGGATTTTGCAGTGAGGGAGAGAGGTGGGGCTCAACTCCAAATACAGCACAAGCAAAAGAGCAGGGTGGGTGTGAATGGATGGAAAATTACTACGAGGAAACATCAGGAATAAGAGCAATTCTGGCTAAACTGACCTAACGGGATTCTTTGCTGAAGACAGGCCAGGGTGATCAAACACTGCCTGGGAGAAGGTGGAGGATGAAGAACCCATCAGATATCGAGAGTGATCAGATATCAAGGGTAGGGGGTTCTGGTTAAACTGACTTAGAGTTCTTGCTAAAACTGGGTTTTACAAGTGCATAGATGGACCTAGGAGAAGTTTCCAGAGCCTGACAAAAATTTGAATCTTTGTCAGGGTGCAGTCAACACTGAAAGAAATCACACCTAGAAATGCAGTAACCACAGCCTAAGGGTTCAAGAGACGGCATGGTTGGAAAACGTCTTGTTCTGCATTTACACTATAGAATTCGAAATGGCAAATTTTATATGATCAGAAAACAAATTATCATTCACGGTTTCCTGCACACCTCTGGTAAGACGAGTGTTTGTGGCTGCCATTAACAAAGCACGAGAACAACCTTTGAGAAAGCTGTTGGAAGTCCATATTCACTGGGGTAAGATGGATGATGCGGCAACACGAGTAATGTCGTAAACAGCAGTAAATAAATGGTATTAGGGAACTGCAAAGGCCAGAAAATCTATACTGTTTCCATACAAATAGGTCCTGAAGAGCCAGAGCATTGCAAGTAATAACAGTTTTACTCTCTTTATCTTCACAGTGGGAGACATTAGCCAGGAATGACACATTTGACGATAAAGAACACAGAAGATGGTGCCTGAACCCTATGAAGAATCTTTGCATTCATTGAACAATCAACAAAGATGTAAGTACCTCTTTTCTACTCATTATACCAAATTTTCATCGATATATCTATACTTCACATGGGCCCAAGACTTTTGTAAAATGTTTAAAATTCAAATTGCTTATGAGGTCCAGGGCCTTGCAAAGCTTTTCCTGGAGCCCCGCACACCCTAGAGGTCATGCGACATCCAATTTTTGGAATCTAAATACAGATATTCCCAAATATCTATGTAATGGTGTACTTCAAAGTTATTCATTGTAGCTTTGTTTATAATAGCAAAGGAAAACAACTCAGGGTCCTGGTGGAATAAATTGTGGTACAATCACACCATTGAACATAGCACAACTGGGAGACAAGAGGAGTGAGAATTAGCTCTACAAACTGATAGGGGGAGACATCCAGGAGAAAGAATGAGGTGAAAAAAGCAAGGCATGGAAAAGTGTGTAAAATATTCTCCTTTTTTGTAAGAATGAGGGAAATAAGGATAAATATTTGAGAAAGAAACACTGGAAGGGAAAAAGGGGGTGGGGGAATTGCTACCTATGGGGACAAAGCAATAGGGTGCTCAGGGACAAGGACAGGAGCAAGACTTGTCAGTGCATACCTTTTATGTCATTTTGATTTTTGAACCGTGTGCGTAATACTTCTTCAAAAACTAATGCAGGGCTTCCCTGGTGGCACAGTGGTTGAGAGACCGCCTGCCGATGCAGGGGACACGGGTTCTTGCCCCGGTCCGGGAAGATCCCACATGCCGCGGAGCGGCTGGGCCCGTGAGCCATGGCCGCTGAGCCTGCGCGTCCAGAGCCTGTGCTCCGCAACGGGAGAGGCCACAACAGTGAGAGGCCCGTGTACCGCGAAAAAAAAAAAATAATAATAATGCAAAATTTTTACCTGAAAAATATATTCTTTGACCTACTGTTTCCACTTCTAGAAATCTGTTCTAAGCGAATAATCAGAATGTACATTGCAGCAATTTTCAGCTTGAAATTTCTCATCTGCAAACAGCCTAAAAGTTAAAAAAAGATTAAATATTTAAAGATTAGATACAGTACGTTATACAGTCAATGAATTCATATTTGAAAAATCCTTTGATGAGTTAGAGAAATATTTGTGACAATGTGCGACCAGCACTGTGTACAAAATGACTGATAGAATGCTTCCAATTTTTAAAATCATCAAAATATTTTAAATGTTTTTTCCTCTGGATGAGATGATTACAGATACTTTTTTCTTTTTAGAACTCTTCTGGATTGTCCAAATTTTCATTATTTTTTGAGTTCCTTCATAATTATTACTTTTCTAGACAATCAATCCCTATCTCTAATGAGTATTTAGTCATTGTTCAGGCTCTTAAAAAGAAGAAAAAAAAAAGATCATGGGCTGTCAGGTGCAAAGAGGAAATGGCGAGGAAGAGGAGAAGCCTGCTGTCCAGAGAGTTGGCGACTCTGTCCCCTCTCCTGTCAAATTGCCAGGTCTCTGTACAGTGGGCTGTTCCTGCCCCCTCTCCCTCACCATTTCCTCTCTGCTTTGCACATGACACCCCACGACCTTTTCTCTTTCCTCATCTTCTTTGACCTCTGGGCTACATCTCAGGTGTGCCAAGATTTTCTTACTTATGACTTTGGTTTCCTAGGTATAATGACAGGCAGCTTTTCCCCTTCCTAGCTGTGTGTCAGTGGGTCACATCACTCATCCTAGCCTTTTAATTCAACAAATATTTGAATCTGCCTAGCCGATTGATTCAATTTAACTCAAATATTTATTGAGTACCTCTTTTATGCCAGGCATTATTCTAGGAGCTGGGGCACATTGGTAAACAACTCAGATAATAAAGTCTGTGTGGGAGCTATGTTCTAGAGTGGAGATTGAAAGTCAGTCAGATAATGACGATATCAGTAGAGCAGAGGGAAGCAGAGTACCTTCCATGAGATGTTCAGAGAAGAGGCCCTCTGTAGGGCTTTGAGCTACAATCTGTGTTTCTAGAAAGGGCCACATGTGAAAACCTACGGAGGCTTAGCATTTCAGACAAAGGAAATGCAAATGCAAAGTCCTTGAGGAGAGAATGAGCTGGATCTGCTCTAGAAACTGATGGAAGGCTAGTGTCTAACTAGACGACATGCTGCTTTTTTTTAAGTATTTTACATTTTATAATTTTTTCAAAATATTTCTATAACTTTTTAAAAATTAATTTTTATTGGAGTCTAGTTGCTTTACAATGTTGTGTTAGCTTCTACTGCACAGCAAAATGAATCAGCCGTATATATACATATATCCCCTCCCTTTTGGATTTCCCTTCTATTTAGGTCACCACAGAGCATTAAGTAGAGTTCCCTGTGCTACACAGTATGTTCCCCTCAGTTGTCTATTTTGTACATAGTATCAATAGTGTATATGTGTCAATCCCAATCTCCAGATTCCTCCCACCCCACCCCTTACCCCCTTGGTATCCATAAATTTGTCCTCTACGTCTGTGTCTGTATTTCTGCTTGGCAAATAAGGTTAGACGACATGCTTCTTAAGAAGAGGAACCACGTCATACTTTTCCTTTATTCTCCAAAGCACTGTGTATGAGTGCATACACAATTACATATTGTTTGGTAACGGTGAGCAATTTTCTAGCATGTTCAGAGCATATATGATTGTGATTCAAGAGAAATTCTTTTAACTATGGTAGATTTAAATTTCACTTAAATTCAAAGATTGACTTACAACTAAAGTCTTCCATCACTTAGCTAACCCAGACTGAAAGATGGAGTGCTACATTTACCTGTGGGTGTTGTTGACAGGGAGCATGGAACCGCCCTCTGGCCTGGGCTGTGTTGTCATGTTTCTCTTTTCAGTATATATCTGACATCAGAATCTCCATTTTAATAAACATTACACTAACTTTGGAGCCATATTGAGCTCCTAATTTGGTATTCTATCCCTCATTAAACCTATTTTCGATGATTCAAATAGTTACCAAAAATACATTTTTTCAACGGAGGGGCTCTATCTATGTTGTATTAATTATTGGCCACCTCATTGTTATACAGGAGAACCATTACTCATCATTAAACTTATTTTTAATTTTTTAAATTTGTGCACTTTTTTATTGTAAAATATACATAACATAAAATTTAGCATTTTAACCATTTTTAGTGCACAGTTCTGTGGCATTAAGTACATTAAGTTCATTCACATTGCTGTACACCTGTCACCACTATCCATCTCCAGAACTTTTCCATCATCCCCCATTATCAAATTTAAAAATATGTTTTAATCCCGTTGTTACCATCCATAGAACATTTACCTAAAGATGCCCATGTAGAGGGAGCAGTTGGACTGTAAATCAATCACTGCAATTTGCCTTTATGACTTTTCACTTGGGATGCATATTTGGAGCCACCATACATTTTATCCATAGATCTTAGTACCAGCAACTTCTAAATCTGCAGTCACACAGAGCCTCTATTTGTCTCTAGTTTCAGCTGCTCTGGATGAAGATATCCTGTCTCTTTGAGGTATATTTTCCGGCATTTCCAAAAGGACTTTTGTGAACACCACATTTTAAGTCAGACCGCTCCAAACACACTCTACACACGTGGAAAACTCTTCCAGGCATTTTCATGCAGTGCAGTGGCAAACACACCAGGAACTTCATTACCTTCTTATGGATGATAATGGCTCAGTGTGTTGACACAAATAATCAATAACCAAACAACAACAGGAACAGAAGAGAGTTTTATTTGAGCCAAACTGAGGACTATAGCCTGGGAGACAGCCTCTCAGATAACTCTGAGGAACTGCTCTAGAGAAGCATGGTTTTCAGCACTGTTTTATATCTTGTCAGAACAAAGAACATCAAACAAGTCAAGGATACCTTCCTTCAAGGTTTAAAAAAAAAAAAAATCAGCACGTACACAGTGAGTCAGTATTGCCTTGGCACCCAAGAAGGGAGTCATCATCAAAGGGGGACCAGAATTGGCATCCCAGGAAGGGAGGTATTTAGTCATTATTTTTAACATGGACGTTCTTTACTTCTGGTCCATGTACCCTTTTCTTTAGTGATTAAAACAGATGTACAGTGTATGTATGATAGGCCATAAGCAGGCTGTTTTAGTTAGCATAAAATTCAAGTTAGCTCATGTATAAGCCAGAATGACTTCCCCAGACTTCAATATGTGAACATTTCTCCTATTAAGTGTCTGGCATATAATTAGACCTCAATAAACAGTCACTGTCAGTGAGTTCACCAGAAATCCAGCTGATTTACCAAAAAAGCACAGCTCTGAAACAACATGGACCTGGGTTCTAATCTCAGTTCCACACTTATGCAACCATGGGACTGACTTTAGGCAAATCAACCTCTTTGAGGATCAGTTTCCTTCTTCATAAAACAGTGATGATAACTACCTTACAGATTTCACAAAGATTAGGAATAAAGTTTGTATATTATAAGGGCTGAATGAAGAGTAATTATTGGGAGACCATGTTTTCCACAATGGGTTCAGTTAAATAGATCCACTTCTCTGGTGTGTTCTAGAGATGTGAATGCTGGGTTTGAATCCTGCCCCTGAATGAGCAGCTCAACCTCGGCTCTTCATTTAACCTCCAAGACTCAAGTTTCTCATTCATCAGAAGGGGGTAGAATGTCAATCCCAATTTCCCAATTCATAGAGGAGAAATATTTTGCATTTTGGTTCACAAAAGAAGACTTGTAGAACATTGAAGAAAGGTTTTTGTTATATATGGATTTCAATGGCTTTATTAATGCACAATTTTCATAAAAATAAATTGCACCTACTTAAAATATATAAAAAAGAAGGGAGTAGTGATTCCTACCTCATGAGGTGGTTGGAAAAATTTAAAAGATCAAGTGTCTGGAACGAAATAGCAGGCAGGTGGGATGTGCTTGACAAATATTAGTTTTTCTACCTTCCCCTAAACTATTTCTATAAGATTGAAATAATAACAGTAGAATCAAGAATTACAGACTGAAATATCTGTGAGAAAATCAAGTCCACCTGAGTTGTCCACCCAAGTGCAGGAGAGTGCCCCCTGTGAAGGGTATGGCGTCAACTCCAGGGGTAATACACACACTGTCCATTCTTCTGAACTCAGGTATCGGTGGTGGATCTGATGACAGTTCACAACACTGAGTTAAGAGGTATGGTCTTTAGTGCAGTCATTTGGTAGTTGCCATTGCTATTTTAATTGTAAGGTCAAAGAGTCTTTGAGAAACCAGAGATAGAAAAAAAAATAGTTTTAAATATGGAAAACCTGCACAGTTACAGCTGAATTTTGGGAAACTAAATTGCCAACCCATACACTGTGGTTTTGCAGGGGGCATTTGGCTGGTTATAGGAAGGAAAAATTGCTATTAAGGAGAAAAGAAAGAAACAACTCTATTGTTTCCACATTTTAGAGAGCAGACCAGTTTCAAGATGGCAGAATGGCCAACACTGAAATCTCACCCCTTCTCGCCAGATCCAGAAAAATGATAGATAAAAATTGAAAAAAAAATTGTAAAGCCCCCCCAGCAAGAGCTGCCCCCCCCATCCCCACAGCTTCTTCTCACTTCTGCAATGCGTTTGCAAGTTCTACTCCCTAATGCATGTTTCCTCTGAGAGCTGTGACAGGGGAGCCACAGTAGCTCAGAAAACAGCTGGGAGAATTCTGAGCTCATAACAAGAATGACAGAGCACAGGAAGAAAGTCGACCTGATAAAAAGAGATTCATCAGATGTGTTCTGGGGGCGGGTGAGAGGTTGCGGGTGGAGGGAGGAGCCTGTTTGAGGTACTCCCTAGTGGGCATTTCTGGTAATGACAGGCAAGGTCACTAGGCAGAGCTGGAAAGAGAATTTTTCTGCATGAGACATTTGTCTATTTCTCCCATTTATTTATTCAGTCATTTATTTATGTCAGTATGGACTCATGAATATTTCTTTTATACTTTGGGTTATAATCCAATACTATTTTATTATTTTGTAACATCTTTACTGGAGTATAATTGCTTTACAATGTTGTGTTAGTTTCTGCTGTATAACAAAGTGAATCAGCTAGATGCATACATATATCCTCATAGCCCCTCCCTCTTGAGCCTCCCTCCCACCCTCCCTATCCCACCCCTCTAGGTGGTCACAAAGCACTGAGCTGATCTCCCTGTGCTATGCAGCTGCTTCCCACTAGCTATTTGTTTTACATTTGGTAGTGTATATGTGTCCATGCCACTCTCTCACTTCATTGCAGCTTACCCTTCCCCCTCCCCGTGTCCTCAGGTCCATTCTCTACATCTGCATCTTTATTCCTGTCCTGTCCCTAGGTTCATCAGAACCTTTTTTTTTTTTTTTAGATTCTGTATATATGTGTTAGCCTATGGTATTTGTTTTTCTTTTTCTGACTTACTTCACTCTGTAGGACAGACTCTAGGTCCATCCACCTCACTACAAATAACTCAATTTCATTTCTTTTTATAGCTGAGTAATACTCCATTGTATATATGTGCCACATCTTCTTTATCCATTCATCTGTCAGTGGACACTTAGGTTGCTTCCATGTCCTGGCTGTTGTAACTAGTGCTGCAATGAACATTGTGGTACATGACTGTTTTTGAATTATGGTTTTCTCAGGGTATATGCCAATACTACTTTATTTGATTGTTCAAATTTTGCCCAGCTCTGGCCATTAGGAGCTCTTTTCTTTTCAGTAGCCTCCTGTATCACTTTGACACACCCAATTCTTGTGGGGTTTGTGTTCTGTTTTTTCTTTCTGTGTGCTTTCTTACGTTCTAGCACTACAAGATGCTCCCAGCTCATCCCTTTTTTTTCTATAGTGCTTTGAATTAATAGAGTTCGATATGGATTTTTAATGTATATGTCCTCAATATTCATAGTGTGTTATCTCAGGACTCCAGAGAATAGAAAAATTATTTTACTGCAGTTAGATTTTTTTCCAGGACTAATTCTTTCCCATATATTATGCACATATGGTGTCTGGAAAGGAGAACATCATCCACCCTACCCTTGTATTGTTTCATCTTGGTCTTAGAAAAGAAGCATTCTCCTGTGATGGATATAAAGACTTACTAGCTTTGTGTGTCATAAGAGATGTTAGAATGTCTTTCTATTCCAGAGGCTATGTCATGTTTCCTGAAAGTACTGTAGCACCGGCATCTTCACCTTACTGGGCTGTTTGTCTTTTGAGCAGGAGTTCTTCATATATAAATTCTCTGAGAGATATGTGCTTTGCAAATTTTGGAGAACTTGCCTATTCACTTTTTTAAATTAAAATTTAAAAATTTTACTTTTTTACATATACTTGACATATAACATTCTGTCAGTTTCAGTTGTACAACATAATAATTCCATATATGTGTATATTGCGAAATGATCACCCCAATAATTCTAGTTACCATCCGTACCCACACTTAGTTACAATTTTTTTCCTTAAGACTAGAACTTTTAAGGCTCATCTTTTACATTTCCTGCCCCAGTCCTAGAATCAGCAATTTCTCCAAGGAGCCCTGATTCCTTTTATTGGAGAATTAGAAACCACGATCTGGGCGGTAAGTATATTCGTTGCTGCTGGGGAGTTGTTCTTTTGCCTGGAAGAACAACTCCCCAGCAGCAATGCTGGGGAGTATGTATGTATACACACATGTTTCCTCATCAAGGAAACATATGTGTGTATATTAACCTATGCATATACCTATGAATATTTCTATATGTAACCATATATATCTATATTAGGATAAACATGAGTTCATGCTGGTGTCTTCAACTCTAATCCATTACCTCCCAGATTATTCTAGCCTCTTCTTGCTTATCTGTAAACTCTCACTCCAACAATGAGAAGCCTGGCTCACCATCTACCATATATTTATTTAATTGTTCAGTTCCAATACACATGTAACACGGTATCAGAATTGTTAACCCGGACCCCCGTGGGACGGCCATAAAGCTTTATTGTGTCTAATCAATTTGAAACTGTCTTGCGTTCTGTGCTGTGACATTTTGCTTCATTGTCTCAAAGTTTTCAGTAAAAGGATTGTAACATATAACAGCTTTGTAGTAAAAGAAGAAAAGCCTTCCCGGGGCAGGAGGGAAGGGAACACAAAGCAAGGGCAACGCCCCAGAGGCATCAAGAATTCAAAAGGTACAGGATTTAAGGCAAAGAGGACTAGGAGAAGTCCTTTCTCCTGTCCTTGGAAATTTTCAGAAATATTTCTAAAGGTTTGGGAATTGTCATACTATGTGGGATGAGGCTTTTTTTTTTTTTTTTTTGGCGGTACGCGGGCCTCTCACTGTTGTGGTCTCTCCCGTTGCGGAGCACAGGCTCCGGACGCGCAGGCTCAGCGGCCACGGCTCACGGGCCCAGCCGCTCCGCGGCATGTGGGATCTTCCCGGATCGGGGCACGAACCCGTGTCCCCTGCGTCGGCAGGCGGACTCTCAACCACTGCGACACCAAGGATGAGGCTTTTATTCTTCAAGATAAGCTGGCTAGGATGGGGTAACAAGTCAACTCTGGAATCTTAGTGGCGTCACACAGTGAACCTTTTAGCCGGGTGTGGGTCATGAGGTTCCTCTCTATCTTAGAGCTACATCATCTTGAACACATGGCCTCTAAGGTCACTGCAGAAGAGAAAGCGAAAGCTAGGGAATTATGCATTTTTAAGGACCGGGTGTGGAAGTGGCGTACATCACTTCTACCTTAACTGAAAGGAGGCTGGGAAATGTGGTCTTCCTGCGTACCCAAGAAGAGAAAAAAGGAAATGAAATTTGGTTGAACACATGACATTTGTCTCCACCACAGCACTCACGACATTTTATTTGGATATTACACAACTCAGGAGGCTGAAGTGCTTGAAGCTATTTGGGGAACACAAGAAAGAGAAACACACAGCAAGCCAGCTCAAGTCATGGAGTCACCACATTACCAACTCCTCCGGGCAGAAAACCTAATTGATTTATATTGGGTCTGGCGTTCAATCGGCTGAGGCCAAGTAAGGTCAGGGGTCACTAGGTAATTGGATTGCCTCTTCTGGCACTTTGAGCTCTCTAAGAGAGAGGGCAGAGGGGAGGACTGGCATCTCTGGGGTGCACACCAAGTCAATCTGCACATCCCAGGCTAGGTGACCTGAAAGGCTCTTTTATCAGCTGCTAGAAATAGACCAGGAAACAACTTTTGCCTTATACACTATATGTTACTGTAACCAGGCCCTTTCAGAAGTAAAAGCTGCAAGGTAAAATTGTATAACCTAAATAGATCTAAAAGCCTACACACAGAATATGCATAGAAAACACTTGGATTTTTTTTTTAATGGTAAATCTCCAATTTTCCCTAGATTGTTTAGGAAGGAGGATACCCTTAGATTGAATATGGCCAAATCTCTTCTCCTCATATCAAAATGAGTTTCTATCAGGTAAAACCACAGAGAATGGAAGCAGCTCTAGAACTCCTGCAAGAATGAGAGGTAAATGGATTCAGTCTCAATCTTGGTTAAGTTAACCTGTATTCTGTGAGCAACTCTGGGCCCAGGGCTGGGCAGATACTAAAATACCATTTGGGTTCAGTCTACTTTGTGGTGGTGGTAAAACTAAAAAGGCTTTAAAGGTGATTTCCAGAAGTGTTTTGTTTTTGGTTATTCTGCTTTTCCCCAAAGGCAATAGTCAAGTAGCTTTGGGATGTAGGTTTCCTCTGTCTTGGCGTTCTACTTCCCTTGGTGAATTAACAGTTGATTGTTCTATCAGTACTGGGGCATTACTATCATACACAGAGTGTGAGTGTGTGTGCCTGTCTGCACGTGCATGCGTGTGCTGTTTGTACTTGACTATCAAACCTGGACTCGATGCTATGATTTGCATAAGATGGTATACATCATATATGGTGATAAACATCATATAAGGCACCAGGAAGGTAGCTTAAACCTAGTACTGCCTAAGTTTTGTTAAACAGTTCCTCTTGAAAGGACATCCTTTGAATAGGGGGTTTTGTTGCTGTAGCAGATGAATAAATATGCATGATATATACATTCATTGGAAAGTGTTTTATAAAAATTATTACTTGTGCTTTGATTCCCTAGTGCCTTAATGGTTTCTGCTAATAGCATTTCAGAAATTAAATATAACAAAATGTGAGATGCCTAGCTCATATAGATGCTGATTAGATTTGGCACAGCCTCGTGACTTCGTAAAACTTAATATTAAAGAGACAGTTTTTATAGGGATCCAATGCAAGCTGATCTAGACCATGAGTGGAGTTAATGAGCTTTTACTAAGCGCCGTATGTGACACCACTCCGGCTGATAGCTCTCAGGAGAGTTCCAAGGATGAAATGAGGTACTTGCCGTTCTTAGTAAATACTCTCTGAAGGGGTCAAAAATTTACAGATGAGAAAATTCATAGCAGTTACTGATAAGAGTAAAAATTGTAAACAAACTAGGTGTCCAACAATAGAATAATGATTTAAAAAACTATGGTACCTAATTTGCAAAATATATGTGAATATGTATCATCATGTACAATCATATTTTCCAAAAACATTTAATGACATGGGGTAAATTCTCAGATTATAAGTGAAAAAATCACGATATATGCACTTTTTTTTTAACATCCTTATATGAGTATAATTACTTTACAATGTTGTGTTAGTTTCTGCTGTATAACAAAGTGAATCAGTTATATGTATACATATATCCCCATAGCCTCTCCCACTTGAGACTCCCTCCAACCCCTCTAGGTGGTTACAAAGCACCAAGCTGATCTCCCTGTGCTATGCAGCTGCTTCCCATTAGCTATCTATTTTACATATATAGCTATATAGTATATATGTCAATGCCACTCTCTCACTTCGGCCCAGCTTACCCTTCCCCCTCATCTTGTCCTCAGGTCCATTCTCTATGTCTGCGTCTTTATTCCTGTCCTGTCATTAGGTTCATCAGAACCTTTTTTGTTTTTTTTAGATTCTATATATATGTCTTAGCCTACGGTATTTGTTTTTCTCTTTCTAACTTACTTCACTCTGTATGACAAACCCTAGGTCCATCCACCTCACTACAAATAACTCAATTTCGTTTATTTTTATGGCTGAGTAATATTCCATTGTATATATGTGTCACATCTTCTTTATCCATTCATCTGTCAGTGGACACTTAGGTTGCTTCCATGTTCTGGATATCGTAAATAGTGCTGCAATGAACATTGTGGTACATGACTCTTTCTGAATTATGGTTTTCTCAGGGTATATGCCCAGTAGTGGGATGGCTGGGTCATATGGTAGTTCTATTTTTAGTTTTTTAAGGAACCTCCATACTGTTCTCCATAGTGGCTGTATCAATTTACATTCCCACCAACAGTGCAAGAGGGTTCCCTTTTCTCCACACCCTCTCCAGCATTTATTATTTGTAGATTTTTTTGATGATGGCCATTCTGACCGGTGTGAGATGATACCAGATTGTAGTTTTGATTTGCAATTCTCTAAGGATTAGTGACGTTGAGCATCCTTTCACGTGTTTGTTGGCAATCTGTATATCTTTTTTGGAGAAATGTCTGTTTAGGTCTTCTGCCCATTTTTGGATTGGATTGTTTGTTTTTTTTGATATTGAGCTGCACGAGCTGATTGTATATTTTGGAGATTAATCCTTTGTCAGTTACTTCATTTGCAAATATTTTCTCCCATTCTGAGTGTTGTCTTTTCATCTTGTTTATGGTTTCCTTTGCTATGCAAAAGCTTTTAAGCTTCATTAGGTCCCATTTGTTTATTTTTGTTTTTACTTCCATTTATCTAGGAGGTGGGTCAAAAAGGATCTTGCTGTGATTTATGTCATAGAGTGTTCTACCTCTGTTTTCCTCTAAGAGTTTGATAGTGTCTGGCCTTACATTTAGGTCTTTAATCCATTTTGAGTTTATTTTTGTGTATGGTGTTAGGGAGTGTTCTAATTTCATTCTTTTACATGTAGCTGTCCAGTTTTCCCAGCAACACTTATTGAAGAGGCTGTCTTTTCTCCATTGTACATGCTTGCCTCCTTTATCAAAGATAACGTGACTATATGTGTGTGGGTTTATCTCTGGGCTTTCTATCCTGTTCCATTGATCTATATTTCTGTTTTTGTGCCAGTACCATACTGTCTTGATTACTGTAGCTTTGTAATATAGTCTGAAGTCAGGGATCAGATTCCTCCAGCTCCACTTTTTTCCCTCAAGATTGCTTTGGCTATTCGGGGTCTTTTGTGTTTCCATAAAAATTGAGAACTTTTTTGTTCTAGTTCTGTGAAAAATGCCATTGGTAGTTTGATAGGTATGGCACTGAATCGGTAGATTGCTTTGGGCAGTATAGTCATTTTCACAATGTTGATTCTTCCAATCCAAGAACATGGTATAGCTCTCCATCTGTTTGTATCATCTTTAATTTATCTCATCAGTGTCTTATAATTTCTGCATACAGGTGTTTTGTCTCCTTAGGTAGGTTTATTCCTAGGTATTTTACTCTTTTTGTTGCGATGGTAAATGAGAGGGTTTCCTTAATTTATCATTCAGTTTTTTCATCATTAGTGTATAGGAATGCAAGAGATTTCTGTGCATTAATTTTGTATCCTGCTACTTTATCAAATTCATTGATTAGCTCTAGTTGTTTTCTGGTAACATCTTTAGGATTCTCTATGTATAGTATCATGTTATCTGCAAAGAGTGACAGTTTTACTTCTTTTCCTATTTGGATTCCTTTTATTTCTTTTTCTTCTCTGATTGCTATGGCTAAAACTTGCAAAATTACGTTGATTAATAGTGGTGAGAGTGGGCAACCTTGTCTTCTTCCTGATCTTAGTGGAAATGGTTTCAATTTTTCACCATTGAGAATGATGTTGGCTGTGGGTTTGTCATATATGGCCTTTATTATACTGAGGTAAGTTCCCTCTATGCCTACTTTCTGGAGGGTTTTTGTCATAAATGGGTGTTGAATTTTGTCAAAAGCTTTTTCTGCATCTATTGAGATGATCATATGGTTTTTCTCCTTCAATTTGTTAATATGGTGTATCACATTGATTGATTTGCATGTATTGAAGAATCCTTGCATTCCTGGGATAAGCCCCACTTGATCATGGTGTATGATCCTTTTAATGTGCTGTTGGATTCTGTTTGCTAGTATTTTGTTGAGGATTTTTGCTTCTGTGTTCTTCAGTTATATTGGCCTGTAGTTTTCTTTTTTTGTGGCACCTTTGTCTGGTTTTGGTATCAGGGTGATGGTCATCTCATAGAATGAGTTTGGGAGTGTTCCTCCCTCTGCCATATTTTGGAAGAGTTTGAGAAGGATAGGTGTTAGCTCTTCTCTAAATGTTTCATAGAATTCACCTGTGAATCCATCTAGGTGCTGGGCTTTTGTTTGTTGGAAGATTTCTAATCACAGTTTCAATTTCAGTGCTTGTGATTGGTCTGTTTATATTTTCTGTTCCTTCCTGGTTCAGTGTCAGAAGGTTATGCTTTTCTAAGAATTTGTCCATTTCTTCCAGGTTGTCCATTTTATTGGCATATAGTTGCTTGTAGTAATCTCTCATGATCCTTTGTATTTCTGCAGTGTCAGTTGTTACTTCTTTTTCATTTCTAATTCTATTGATTTGAGTCTTCCTGCTTTTTCTTGATGAGTCTGGCTAATGGTTTATCAATTTTGTTTATATTCTCAAAGAACCAGCTTTTAGTTTTATTGGTCTTTGCTATTGTTTCCTTCATTTCTTTTTCATTTATTTCTGATCTGATCTTTATGATTTCTTTCCTTTTGTTAACTTTGGGGTTTTTTTGTTCTTCTTTCTCTAATTGCTTTAGATGTAAGGATAGGTTGTTTACTTGAGATGTTTCTTGTTTGTTGAAGTAGGATTGTATTGCTATAAACTTCCCTCTTAGAACTGCTTTTGCTGCATCCCATAGGTTTTGGGTGGTTGTGTTTTCGTTGTCATTTGTCTCTAGGTATTTTTTGATTTCCTTTTGATTTCTTCAGTGATCTCTTGGTTATTTAGTAGTGTATTGTTTAGCCTCCATGTGTTTTTATTTTTTACAGAATTTTTCCTGTAATTGATATCTAGTCTCATAGCGTGGTGGTCGGAAAAGATACTTGATACTATTTCATACCTATTAAATTTACCAAGGCTTGATTTGTGACCCAAGATGTGATCTATCCTGGAGAATGTTCCATGAGCACTTGAGAAGAAAGTGTAATCTGCTGTTTTTGGATGGAATGTCCTATAAATATCAGTTAAGTCCATCTTGTTTAATGTATCATTTAAAGCTGTGTTTATTTATTTTCATTTTGGATGATCTGTCCATTGGTGAAAGTGGGGTGTTAAAGTCCCCTACCATGATTGTGTTACTGTCAATTTCCTCTTTTATGGCTGTTAGCACTTGCCTTATGTACTGAGGTGCTCCTATGTTGGGTGCATAAATATTTACAATTGTCATATCTTCTTCTTGGATTGATCCCTTGATCATTATGTAGTGTCCTTCCTTGTCTCTGGAACTGTCTTTATTTAAAAGTCTATTTTTTCTGATATGAGAATTGCTACTCCAGCTTTCTTTTGATTTCCATTTGCATGGAGTATCCTTTTCCATCCCCTCACTTTCAGTCTGTATGTGTCCCTAGGTCTGAAGTGGATCTCTTGTTGACAGCATATATATGGGTCTTTTTTTTTGTATCCATTCAGGCAGTCTGTGTCTTTTGGTTGGAACATTTAATCCATTTACATTTAAGGTAGTTATCATTATGTATGTTCCTATTACCATTTTCTTAATTGTTTTGGGTTTGTTTTTGTAGGTTTTTTCCTTCTCTTGTGTTTCCTGCCTAGAGAAGTTTCTTCAGCATTTGTTGTAGAGCTGGTTTGGTGGTGCAGAATTCTGTTAGCTTTTGCTTGTCTCTAAAGGTTTTAATTTTTCTGTCAAATCTGAAGGAGCTCCTTGCTGGGTAGAGTAACCTTGGTTGTAGGTTTTTCCCTTTCATCACTTTAAATATGTTGCCGCTCCCTTCTGGCTTGCAGAGTTTCTGCTGAATGATCAGCTGTTAACCTTATGGGGTTTCCCTTGTATGTTATTTGTTGCTTTTCCCTTGCTGCTTTTTCTTTTTCTTTTGTTTTTTGCAGTATGCAGGTCTCTCACTGCTGTGGCCCCTCCTGCCGCGGAGCACAGGCCCCAGACGCGCAGGCTCAGCGGCCATGGCTCACGGACCCAGCCGCTCCGCAGCACGTGGGATCCCCCCAGACCGGGGCACGAACCCGTGTCCCCTGCATCGGCAGGCGGACTCCCAACCACTGCACCACCAGGGAAGCCCTCCCTTGCTGTTTTTAATATGTTTTCTTTGTATTTAATTTTTGATAGTTTGATTAATATGTGTCTTGGCATGTTTCTCCTTGGATTTGTCCTGTATGGGACTCTCTGTGCTTCTGGGCTTGATTGACTATTTTCTTTCCCATGTTAGGGAACTTTTCAACTATAATCTCTTCAAATATTTTCTCAGTCCCTTTCTTTTTCTCTTCTTCTGAGATCCCTATGATTTGAATGTTGGTGCATTTAATATTGTCCCAGAAGTCTCTGAGACTGTCCTCAATTCTCTTCATTCTTTTTTCTTTTTTCTGCTCTGTGGTAGTTATTTCCACTATTTTATCTTCCAGGTCATGTATCCATTCTTCTGCCTCAGTTATTCTGCTATTGATTCCTTCCAGAGAATTTTTAATTTCATTTATTGTGCTGTTCATCATTGTTTGTTTGCTCTTTAATTCTTCTAGGTCCCTGTTAAACGTTTCTTGTATTTTCTCCATTCTATTTCCAAGATTTTGGATCATCTTTACTATCATTACTCTGAATTCTTTTTCAGGTAGACTGCCTATTTCCTCTTCATTTGTTTGGTCTGGTGGGTTTTTACCTTGCTCCTTCATCTGCTGAGTATTTCTCTCTCTTCTCATTTTGCTTAGCTTACTGTGTTTGGGGTCTCCTTTCTGCAGGCTGCAGGTTCGTAGTTCCCGCTGTTTTTGGTGTCTGCCCCCAGTGGGTAAGCTTGGTTCAGTGGGTTGTGTAGGCTTCCTGATGGAGGGGACTGGTGCCTGTGTTTTGGTGGATGAGGCTGGATCTTGTCTTTCTGGTGGGCAGGACCATGTCCAGTGGTGTGTTTTGGGGTGTCTGTGAACTTAGTATGATTTTAGGCAGCCTCTCCGCTAATAGGTAGTGTTGTGTTCCTGTGTTGCTAGTTGTTTGGCATGGGGTATCCAGCACTGGAGCTTGCTGGTCATTGAGTGGAGCTGGGTCTTAGTGTTGAGAGAGAGAACTCTGGGAGAGCTCTCGCCGATTGATGTTACGTGGGGCCGGGAGGTGTCTGGTGGTCTAATGTCCTGATCTCAGGTCTCCCACCTCAGAGGCTCAGGCCTGACACCCAGCTGGAGCACCAAAACCCTGTTAGCCACATGGATCAGAAGAAAAGGAAGAAAAAAAAGAAAGAGAGAAAAAAATAAAATAAAGTTATTAAAAAAAGTTAAAATATATCATTAAAATTAAAAAAGTAATGAACAAAAAAGAGCAACCAAACCAATAAACAAATCCACCAATGATAACAAGTGCTAAAAAGGAAACTAAGATAAACATATAAATCAGAAACTAGTCAGTTGCATACAGCAAACCCCAAGTCCACAGTTGCTCCCAAAGTCCACTGCCTCTATTTGGGATGATTCATTGTCTATTCAGGTATTCCACAGTTGCAGGGTACATCAAGTGATTGTGGGGATTTAATCCGCTGTTCCTGAGGCTGCACAGAGAAATTTCCCTTTCTCTTCTTTGTTTGCACAGCTCCTGGGGTTCAGCTTTGGATTTGACCCCTCCTCTGCATGTAGGTCACCCTCTGGCATCTGTTCTTCACCCAGACAGGAGGGGGTTAAAGGAGTGGCTGATTAGGGGGCTCTGGCTCACTCAGGCTGGGGCGAGGGAGGGGTACGGAATGCAGGTGAGTGTGCGGCGGCCATGTGTTCTCCTGGGGAAGTTGTCCCTGGATCATAGGACCCTGGCAGTGGCGGGCTGCACAGTCTCCTGGGAGGGGAGGTGTGGATAGTTAGACCTTTGCTTGCACACAGGCTTCTTGGTGGCTGCAGCAGCAACCTTAGCATTTCATGCCCGTCTCTGGTGTCTGCGCCGATAGATGGCGGCTCCTGCCCATCTCTGAAGCTTCTTTAGGCGATGCTCTGAATCTCCTCTCCTCGCGCACCCTGAAACAATGGTCTCTTGCCTCTTAGGCAGTTCCAGACTTTTTCTCGGACTCCCTCCCGGCTAGCTGTGGTGCACTAGCCCCTTCAGGATGTGTTCACGCAGCCAAACCCAGTCCTCTCCCTGGGATCTGACCTCCGAAGCCCGAGCCTCAGCTCCCAGGCCCCGCCCGTCCTGGTGGGGGAGCAGACAAGCCTCTCGGGCTGGTGAGTGCCGGTTGGCACCGATCCTCTGTGCGGGAATCTCTCCGCTTTGCCCTCCGCACCCTGGTGGCTGCGCTCTCCTCTGTGGCTCTGAAGCCTTCCCCCCACCCCCGTCACCCCCCATCTCCGCCCGCGAAGGGGCTTCCTAGTGTGTGGAAACTTTTCCTCCTTCACAGCTCCCTCTCAGAGGTCCAGGTTCCGTCCCTATTCTTTTGTCTCTGTTTTTCCTTTTTTCTTTTGCCCTACCCAGGTACATGGGGAGTTTCTTGCCTTTTGGGAGGTCTGAGGTCTTCTGCCAGCATTCAGTAGGTGTTCTGTAGGAGCTGTTCCACATGTAGATGTATTTCTGATGTATTTGTGGGGAGGAAGGTGATCTCCACGTCTTACTCCTCCTCCATGTTGAAGGTCCGAGCCAGGATATATGAAGTTTGATCTTACTGTGGATTATCTTCCACCAACCCTCCCCTAGAGATTATGGAGAAACCAAGAAGCCACTTGGGTTTACCAGTTTTCCTGGTAAGTCAATGCAAGGAAACAATTACACAGCCTAGGCAGGGAGGAGTAAATACCGCAGGAAGGAAATGAATCCTCAGAAAGGTCAGGTCACAATTTCAGATCTTATTTTAGGAAAACAGAACTCACATTTATCCATACCCTTAGGGTCTCCATCTCAATGCCCCCCAAGCTGGAGTCAGCAGTCACTGAAACCCAGGCTCACTACTGCCCCTGGTGGAGTCAAAAGAATCCACAGGGAGTACAGCCACTGGTGGTCTTGGGCTGTGAAATTTGCACGTCAGGAGCAGGTCTTAGTGAGCTTGTTGTTTCTACAGGGATGAGTGGCAGGCAGCGTGCTCCAGGGAAAAAGGAGCAGGTTGGAGAGACCATTGGGAGAAGAGAGAAGTGGGAAGAATTTGGGTGTAAGTGAGGTCCACGTGGCACAACCCTGAAGGCCTAGCCAGTGTTTCTCTCTACCACGTGTTAGAGTCACCTGAGTGCCTAAAAAAGCATGGATACCTCGACCCAACTAACTGAGTCAGCTGTGGGACCTGGGCACCTCACGGCCCTAGTACAGAAGGTGAGAGTGGGGCAGTACCAGTACAGTAAACCAGGGATGCAGCTAATCAGTACCCCCTCCTTCCCGAATTGAGTGCGACTTTGCAGCAACCATTGAATCATCCATTAAAGTACTTCCCATCTTCTTTGGGAGGAGTGTATATCTGCTTCAGCGAAAAGGTCATTGGAGAGGCTAGCCTCCTGTCCTACCTTGTGTGAATCACGACAGCCCCCACACTGTGGATTGCTGTATATCGGCAGTGGGGGGACATCGAGTGAAGGTCCCAACCTTCCCCATCCCTAAGGGTAGCTCAGACATGCTGTGGGGACAGAAATGAGATGGGGCCTGCCACAGGACTCACAGTGCCTTTGAGCTGGAGGACGGGGGTGGGCCTGGGGGAGTGGGAGGAAGATAGGAAACCTATGTGTGATATGTATCTATGCATTTTTAGAAAATTGGAAGGAAACACACTGAATAATATATAAAATAATTTATAAAATAATAAAATTGGTTATCCGATGGTGAGATTTCTGATGATTTTCTTTTCTATGTGCTTCTCTATATTTCTAAAATTTTCTGTAGTGAACGTGTATTATTATTATTGTATTTTTTAAAAGTTATATGTCCTACACAAAAAGGAATCCTGGCCTTCCAAAAGTATGTGTTCTAAATGGGGTTTTCAAGTGAAATTTGTGTTTGGAGTATTCACTTGGCTCTAGTGGTTATGACAGGGGGTGCTGTATATGCTTGTGGCGTCCTCCTCACCCAGGTTACTGCCCGTCGCTATCAGTAGTAACATTCAGTTGATTGACATTGCTACAGGATAGTGATTTAAGGACCTCCTGCATTCTTTTTAGGTGAGCAAGTGATACCTTCTGTAGGAAATGGCCAGGAGCACATAGGACAAGAGCTCTTCGTTGCATTTCCTAGGCTTCCAAAACCACTATCAAACATATATTGGGCAAAATATATTATAACTTGTTCTATCGAGTATTACACACTGTGGTATCATCTCCTTAAGCCCTGGTGTGCAACGAAATATATTAACTACAACTTGAGTTGCTCTGTTCCATCCTGCACCCCATCAGATTATTGGAGTATGCTGTCCTTTGGATCCAACCATATCAACCACATTCATTGAAATGCACCATCAGGAGTAAGATGGTGCCCTCAAGTCTGTTAAGAGTAGATACCCACAAAAGTAAAGGGTTAATTAAATATAGGGACATTTTGGGCCCATTTAATCTGGTAAATGGAGATGATTTGATTCACTGGAGAAGATCCTGGCTCCTAAACCTGCTAGCTCAAATGACAAATGTCCTTCTTCAAGAGGATCTCAAGGATGGAAGCCTCTTCACTTTTCTTTCATCTATCTTTCCGTCACCTTTGTGATGGGGAAACACAAGTAGGGTTGATTTTGAGTTTTAATTCAAAGCTATTATGAAGGATTTCACATGAGGAAGAAATTTCAACTTTTTGGTCATTTAATCCAGAAGGTCGAATAATTTCAGGGCAAGAAAAATGTGGCTTGTATCCTCATAGGAATCAGCACAGTAACCATCCTGCAGGAATTTAAAACTCTTCTGTGTGGGTTAATGGGTACAATTAACACCAAAATTAGACACCGTATGTAAGTAACTGAGGCTATTTAATAGTTATTGACTACACAAAGCTTTGGACTGTGGATTAGGCAGTCTCACAGTTCATTAGAGAATGTAACTAGCAAGGGTTTATTGGATTTCGTTATTGGCTCCAGAGCAGACTGGTATGGGAAATACCTTGGTGGGTAGTTTTCAGAAGAATACCTAAGTGACCATCATTTCAATGTCTGAAGTGGGTAAGGATGTATTTTCAGATATAGATTCAGTTTACCAGACTAAATTCTCATCATACGTTCCTCCCCACCTCTCTCCAATCTTCAATGGCTCCCTTTTTCCCCACCACATTAAATAGACTTTTCTGCCCAACCATCAAGGTCCTTCATGATTCTCCGTCCCTCATTTCACTTTGCCACAGCTTCTGCTGGCCTCAGGGCTGGTCATCACCTGAGACCACTTCTCCTTATCTTCCTCCATGGTTGACTCCCATCTAGGACCAAACAAAGAATCATTTACTGAGAAAGACGTTAGCCCACGGCAGAGAGGAGAGGGATCATATTTGAATGTGTAAGGAGGGCAGTCGTGGTAAAAGGTTTCCTGATATTTAAGCACACTGACCGTTTAAGCAAAAGTTTCCAACGCTAGCTGCCCATTGGAGTCACCTGAGAAGCTTTTATAAAATACGGCCACCTGGTTCCACACTCAGGGATTCTGATTTAATTGCTTGAGGTGGGGCGCAGGCACCCAAATGTTTTCAGTTTTCCAGGTAGTTCTAAAGTGCAGCCGGGCTAAGAACTACTCCTTCAGGGCAGGGCTTCCCAGACTTTGATGTTTTTATAAATCAGGGGTGTTGGGAGTGGGGAGCTTTTGTTACAGGGAAGATTCTGATTCAGCAGGCTTGGGTGAGGCTTGACATTTTGCATCTCTAAAAGGTTCCCAGGTGATGCGGCTGCTGGTTTTCTGACTGCTCTGTGGATGGCAGGGTCAGAACTGTGAGGTTGCAACAGGACACAGACACGTTTTACATCCGAAAAGAAGGTGAGATAAAGCACGCCTGCTGTTATACTGAGCTTCTGCCGAATAGGGTGGGGATGACGATGATAATTCGAAAGCTGGGTAAATATAATTCAAGTTTCCCCAGACCTCACCAAGCTGTGAGTACAAATAAGGTCTCGTGTTTACAATATGTTTGCGGTACTTACTCAGATGTCTGCTTATCACCCTATTTGTACATCACAGAACCTCCAGCTCCCTCTCTGTGTCTCACCCAGTGATTTCTAAGCGGCCCTGGGGGTCTCTCACTTTATTTCAACAATAATTCTCTCAGGCTCTTCAGCTCAGTGTCTCCTAGTTCATCCTGGAAGCTCAAGACACTACCTGGGGAGGGGTGGTCCTGCCTCTGGGGCCAGCACCTGCCCTGACAGCCCTGGTGTCCCCTTTAAAGGCACTGTCTCCCAGGGGTCCCAAAGCGCAGAACCCAGGGAGGCCAGAGCAGGGCTCCCTGGCAGAGCCTGCGCCCTGCCGTGGCCCACGCATCAGCGGCGTTACTCCTTTCCTCCCAGGTGCGTTCAGCGTGGAGTCAGCCCCACTTGCTTCCTGCTGTGTCAGCCGGAGTCTCTTCAGAAATGGTGTCAGCCGCTACCCGTGGCCCCTCTCCAGGCCCAGTCCACACACTGGCAAAGACACAGGCATCGCATCTGTGTCGGTACAAGAGGGAAAATGTGAATTGGTTCTGAACTGTGAAATCTGCCGCCTGGAATTGAGTTCCTTACCTGAAGACGTATTGCAGTAGGATGGCCAGTGCTCGTGAATGCTGCGGGGCAGTGGTTCCCCATTTCCCCAGTTTTTTGAGTGGGAGCTCACCCTTTTTGGATGTCTTTCAAGATGCATCTGGAAATTAAAATTCCAACAAGATGGAGATGAAGTCTTGCTGCCCACGCCCAGCCCTACTGCTCAGAGGTAAGCCCTGTTGACTGTTTCCGTTTCTAAGGCTTTTCACGGCTACCTCCGTTGCTAAACTATGGTTATACCTCTGCTTCGTGATTTCTTGGTTTTAAGCACTGTCTCTGAATAAACAGCGTGAAAAATGTGAAATTTAATTCACTTATACCATCTCCTTTTCTGACACCCTCCTGATTTTGCTGGTTATATTTTTTAATGACTGGTTCTTATTTTGGTTACTTTTGCAGTTTTAAGTAATGTGCTTAAACTTGTTTCTTGGTCCATACTCTTTAGATATTGTGTCTTTACTTACTAATGTGTATGATAAAGGAATTTACATGCCTGCGTATTCCTCCACTCCTCTCTTCTCTCCAAGTCCAGTTAGCTGTGTTGTTACTTTGTCTGTTTATCTAAATGGAAGACAGAGTTAAGAAAGTTATGTTAAAAGAAACATTGTTTCATTAAGAAGCCGGGCAGGTTGGCTGGATGAGCAAAATAGGAAATCTAATTTCATATCTGTGTGGGGATATCCCAAGAGTCAAAGTCAAATCCATTCTCTTCCCTTGAACTCCGTCAAACAGTCTGAATCGTGCAATGTGTAGTTTGTTTTGCTTTTGGAATTAATACTCTTGTACCGTTTTGCGCCCCCGGTGTTTTAAATTCTTTCTTGTTGAGAAGGTAAGTTTTTTTCCTTAATCACTGATACCTTCCAGCTGTTTAATACATTTTGTGGCCAGGAATATGCACTGGCTTTTCCTTCTAGGCCGTGTGTGTAGACATTATCCTAGGAGTGCTTTTTGATACACTCTTGAGTTTCACTGTTCTTAGAGCTTGAGTCATTGTGTTTCTTTGGTTTATTTTTCCTTTTGCCACAGTAGATCCTCAAGTTACTTTTCCAGAAAAAGTAGGTATGTGTTTGCATGTCTGAAAATGAGTTTTTGCTTATCTGAGTTTTTGCATGTCTGAAAATGGGTTTTTGGATATTTGAGTTTTTGCATGTGTGAACGTGTATTATGTTCCCCTAGTACCTGGTTAATATTTTGGTTAATTTTACAATCAAAATCATTTTCCTTCAGAACCTTGAAGGCATTTCTCTACTGCCTTCTAGAATTTAGTGTCACTGAAAAAGTAATGGTTAAGAACACTAAGCCAAACTACTGGTTTTGTTACCAAATTAAGGGTTTAGCTGCTCATTGCTCAGGAATCCAATACTGAGAGACAGGTGTTGGGTAAAAGGAAAAATAGCTTTATTGAGGACGCTGGCAATCCTGGGGAGAAGGTAGACTCACATCCGGAAGAACCAGCTCCCCAGGTTTTGTTCAGAGATTATGTAGGGAAAAGAGGAAAGGGCTACATTCCGGGGAGGGGATAAACTTCTATTTTCAGAGACGATTGTCTCAATCACGCGATTCCAAATAGTGCTCATGTCTCACTTGTGGCTGGAACATTATCTGAGCCACGAATCCCTGGTCAGCTAGTCCTTCTGGTTCCACATAGTCTGGGGTCTGCATGCTTGTGGGCAGCAGACAGTTAACTTCTTCCACCTGGTGGGGATTTCAGTATCTGCAAAACAGCTCAAAGGACACGGCTCAGAGTATTATCTATAGACCTTGAGGAAGAACTAAAGTCCCTGACTCTGTTTAATGGCTAAGCTATTATTATTTTGTCTTGCTTGACTGTTTTCCTTTCTTTCTGCATTTTCTCACTTCTCTGACTAAATTTATTCTTTGGATAAAGTTTTTCTACAGACAAGAGGCAGGTGGAGGACATGGGGCGGGGGGAGGGTCTGTCCTGGGAGGACCCCATGGGGTTCTGCTCAGTTACAGTTTGAATCCCAGTTCTGCCACCTGCTGGTTCTGTATCCACGGGTAAATTGCTCAGAATTTTCATGTGAAAAAAGATATTTGGGCTTCCCTGGTGGCGCAGTGGCTGGGAGTCCGCCTGCCGATGCAGGGGACACGGGTTTGAGCCCCGGTTGGGGAGGATACCACATGCCGCGGAGCGGCTAGGCCCGTGAGCCATGGCCGCTGAGCCTGCGTGTCCGGAGCCTGTGCTCCGCAACGGGAAAGGCCACAACAGTGAGAGGCCCGCGTACCGGGAGGGACGGAGAATCATGAAAAAAAAAAAAAAAAAAAAGATAATAATAATAAGGGTCGTAGTAGTAATAGTAGCTAACTCATAGGACTATTGTGAGGATTGAATTACCTAATACATATAAAGTTAAAACAGCTGCTCATACACAGCAAGCCCTATAAAAGTGTTAGCTCTGTTTTGGAATCAATTTTATCATCATTATCTTTATCCTGAGTATTTTGAAATTTCATGGTACTAAAGCTCTGTGGGTCCTTTTGCATTCAATGAACTTGGTACTTGGAACACCCTTCCTTTAGTTCTGGAAATTTAAAAAATTGTTTTAAAGATAATTTCATGGCTTCCATTTTCTCTCTTCTTTCTAGGATGTCTTAGTTAAATGTGGGCTGTTTTGGATTGAGATTACGTGTTTCTTCTTACTTCAGATTTTCCATTTCTTTCTTTTCTATGTTCTGGGAGATTTTCTCATCTCTTTTTCTTCCACCTAATTTATTACATTTTAAATTTCTGCATCCATATCTTTATCATAAACTATTTCTTGTTCTTTGCTCCTTTTTGGAGTTTTTAATGAAGATAATATCTATCCATATCCTGTGGCTTTTAGTTAGATTTGTTTTATGATCTCCAATTTCTGCTAAAGTATCTTGGTTCCTTCAGAATGTGATGACAATGGTCCTTTATAGATGCCTCACATCTTTTGAACATTCTATATTTTAATATTTCTCCATGATATTAATGCAGATGTATTTTAAAAATCACATTTCCAACTCCCTGTAACTAGAACATAGACTTTGGTTCTGTTGATCAAAATACGTTTCTTTAAGAACTTTGATTCTAAAGTTGGTTATACAAGGAAACTGCTAGGACACCTGGCATCTATTTTGCACTGAGGGGAGGCAGGAGCAAATTTCTCTGAGATCTGCAGCAGCAGGGACCACAACAGATCCTTTACCGGACTAGTTCTGCAATATGGTTCTGGGAGATGTTCTTGGAGACTCCAGGTTGATTCCTCTTATTCTTTCAAGATTGTCTAAGATGCTGAATACCCAATAACATGCTTGCCTGATGATGACTCTCTAGTTGGATTTATCCCCCAAATTCCAGATTTTTTTTCAAACTGCCCACGTAACCTTGCCACGTGGACACCCAATGAACCCCGCTTCCTGGTATTCATGCCCTTGTATAATCCTCTTTCCTTTGAGTGTGGGCAGGCCGAGCATATTGACTCGCTTCTAATGAATAGAATATGGTAGACATGATGGGATGTCACATCTAAGATTATGCAAGTAAAAGACTGTGGCTTCCAACTTGGATGCTCATTCTTTCTGGCTCTCTCTTGGGTCATTCACCCTGGAGAAAGCCAACTGCCATGTCATAAGGCAGCCCTACATAGAGGCCTATGTAGTCAGAGACCAAGGCCTGCCAAGAACCACATGAGTGAGCTGGGAAATAGATCCCCTCACTCTCAACTGAGCTTTCAAATGAGACCATAGCCCCAGTCAACAGCTTGACTGCAACTTCATGAGAGACCTTGACCCAGAGGCACCCAGCTGAACTACCTGATTTCTGGCTCACAGAAAGTGTGAGATACTAAATGTTTGGTGTTTTTCAGCCACTTCATTTCAGGGTAATTTGTTATGCAGCAATAGCTCACTAATACATACATCACAAATTTAACTTGTCTAAAACCAAGCACTGCCCGCAGTGTGCTGCTTCTCTCATAGTCTTCCCCATCTTAATAAATGAAACCCTATCCTTTGAGTTGCTGAGTCCAAAATGTTGGAGTTATCCTTGACTTTTCTTTTTCTCTTGTAACTAATAGACAAACCATCAGCAAACCCTGTCAGCTCTATCTTCAAAATATTTCTAAAATTTGACCATCTCTCATCACCTTCACTACTAGCACCCTGGACCACTTCTTGTTCCTGGAAACTCACTGAGATGATAAAGGTGGTAAACTTAACTGCTCAGTATGTCATCTTCAATCAGAAGATACTCCATTATATTGTAATTTTTATTTCTTATCATCCCCACTATATGGTAATGCCTTTATTTTTCTATTATTTTTTTTTACCAGAAGCTTTTGTTCCTGGTGTTATGAAATTTTATACTGATATGTATGCCTCTGGGTGTGGGCATTTTTTATTCACTGTGCTGAACAGAAAAATTTCTCCTTTACTTTGGAAAATTTTTCACTATTTTTGGATAATTTTCTACTCACTGTCTTATCTCCCTGGAGCTCCTATTAGTTGGAAATTGTACCTTCTGGGTAGATTAACCACCTCTCTCAGCTTTCTTGTTTTCTATCTTTGTGTTTTTTTTTTAATCTCCTTTCTGTGAAGTTTCTTCATCTCCCTGTCCTTCAGTTGAATTTATTTTGGCTCTCCTATTTTTAATTTCCAAGAGTTCTTTTCATTCTCTATTTGTTCCTTGTTCTTGGCATTTCTTGTCTTATGAATACAATATCCTCTCTTATCTCTTGGAAGATGCCAGCTCTACTTGGTGGGTTTTGTTTGTTTTCATCTTCTCTATTTCCTCTGGATTTATTTCTTCTCTTTGCTTTGTGTTCTTTTGCTTTGGATGGCTTTCCCAAATATTTGGAGGTTCTTTGCTATATGCTTTGTTAAAAGATTAAATGAGGCATATTAAAAATTTTAAGAGTTTATTTGAGCAAAAGTACATTCGAAGCAGCGCCAAATAGGAAGTGGTTAGGAGTGCTGTACCCACAGGAGCCAGGTAAAGACTTATATGGAGAAAGTGCAGAAGCAAAGAAAGGAAATTATTTGATTGGTTATAGTTTAAAGCCTAGTTGGCTGTTTGTGATTGGTTTTCCTTACTGTGTTGATCTCATAACCTTGAAGCAGTTACAGGCTTAGATTTTGGTGGCTCTAATGCCATACAGTTTATGTAAGGAAGCACCAGTCTAACGGCCTCCTTGTTTAATTATTTTAACAGCTTATAGTCAAGAGTAAGACCACGCATGGATTTCATTTGCTGACTAATGGATTTCACTTTAGAATAATTACGGCAATTGGGCATTTCTATGGAGGACATTTCTCTGGGATCCCGAGTAACATGTATATTGCAAAAGGGCTTATTCCTACATCGGGAGGCAAGGAATAATAGCCAATCATAGAAGAGCGAACATGAGTGCTAAAGTATTATTGTCTACACATGATTTCCCTGCAAGATATTGAACTATTCCCTTACCATATTTTATTATTATTATGCTATAATCTGTGGCCAACTTTAGGACAAGGATTGTTACTTACTCATCTTGATATTCCTCAATGTTTCAATAAATGCATGTGGAATGAATGAATGGATAAGCTAAGTGCGGTGGAGATTTACTTAGAGCCTTGCCCAGAAATTCAAATAACACCAACCTAATGATGTTGGCCAGCTAACTGCTGACTGTGTCAGAGGTACCCGCCCAGGCCCTCGCTGATCCACCCCAGGTGAGGCAACTCAGATCTATGTGATGGAGACAAGGGTCTGCATTTGCTTAGCACACAGCAGGAGGGTCATCATCTCCGCTGTGCTGTGTTGCTGCTTATGCTTAGCAACGAGGCTAGGGTTCATTCTTGGGTCTTCCTGTCAAAACTAAACTTGGAGATAATGGCTTCCAACTACAGTTGGCCCCAGAATAACATGGGGTTTGAATTGCCTGGGTCCATTTATATGAGGAATTTTTTCAATAAATATACAGTCAGCCCTTTGTATTTCTGGGTTTTACATCTGCAGATTCAACCAACTGCGGATGGAAATTTCCATCCCTGGTTAGTTGAATTTGCTGATGCAAAACCAGGTATACAGAGGGCCACTGGACTATGCCTATCTGTATATGGGACTTGAGCATCCATGTATTTTGGTATCTGCAGGGGCTCTTGGAACCAGTTTCCTGTAGATACCAAGGGACGATTGTATATAGTGATCCCTTCTGTGTATTTGGTTGGGATATTCTTCCCTCTTGTATTTTCCACATTAAAGTGCTATCAGTACTGTCAGCTCTGTTGTTTTGCCATTTCACTAAGCTGAAGAGCCACTTATCTGAAAATGTCCCCTCTTTGAGACCAATGGTGAACATTATATACTTTTCCATCTAGGGAAAGGAACATTATCCCTATTCTTTTTTTCCCTCTTTAAGTCAGTTTGTGTCATATTTTCTCCAACATCAACATAATAAACATTTTTAATAGGCTTTCTTAATACTTTTTGGAAGTATACATAGATGATGCCTTTCCCACTGAAGCATGTATTTTTCACTTACATCATACCAAGTACAATAATGGATAAAGAAAAGAAATTTTCCCTTCAGAAATTTACAGTCTAGTGGAGGAAAAATACACAAACATAACTAATACAAGTTTGGCAAATATTATAGTAGTACTAACACCACAGAATTTAGGGGATGGAGAATAAACCAGTGGTCTCTCTGTGATCCTAGCTGGGTTTACACAGAGCTTCTAAATGATTCTCAGATACTTAAATAAAATTTTAAATTGGTAAAATTACCTTGTGCTTTACTTTTATCACTTCCAATTCAGATTTGTAAATTAACAAATGGAAATCTGTAGTGACAGGCAGGTGTGAAAGAGAACCCACAGAAACAGCTGCTTTAAGGAATAATATTGAACATGTATAAAAGCTGTTAATAAATAAAAAGAAGCCCATATGTGTATTTTAAAAATCCAACACTTCTTTTCTGGCTTGCTTACAATTCCTAAGAGTAAAGAGATTAAAAAGAAATTAACCAAATCTGCTCAGATTTGCAAAGACCCTCAAGGAATCCTAAAGGATAAGACATGAGTTAATGTGAAAGATTAAGAAATGATGGTTGTTAAAAAGGAAAGAGGAGCAAGCATGAAAGACAGAACAAAGCCTCATGAATGTGGACAGGAAGTGAAACTGAGGTGAGAAGGTGGATTTGACAAGCAAGAATGGCTTGAGTACGACTCCTCAAAGGAGCCCTTGGATTCTCAGAGTTCCCTTGGGAAACGAAGAGGTTGAGAAGACTCCAGACCTCCTCAGTCCCCTTCTCCTGTCACCAACAAAGACCAAAGCAGCTCTGGGTGTGTCTCTTTTGCAGACTGTTACCGAGTCCAAGCTCATACTGCTCACTGCACGACAGGCCGGTAAATCAAGAGACAAGCTGTTGGGGCAAAGGAATAACTTTATTTGGAAAGCCAGCAGACCGAGAAGATGGTGGACTAGTGTTCCAAAGAACCATTGCCCAAGTTAGAATTCAGGTTTCTTTTATACTAAAAGGGGAGGGGGTGTGGCTGGTTGTTGCAGACTTCTTTTTTTTTTTTGGTGCCGGAATCCTTTGTTCTTGCAGTTGTCCACATAGGTCTGGTCACAATGTTCCTATAAACCTGCAACAAGACAAGTGGTGTTCTCTGTTCTGCAACTTTTACTCTCCATATGAATGGAAAGGTGTTATACCTTTAAAGGTCAGAGCCCGAGAATGGGCTATCCTGTATATTTCAGGCTATAGGCAACATTCTTAACTTGTAGCAAAAGCAATGGAATACAGAGGTTAAAGTAAAAGAAACAGATCCAATATGGGATCAGATTTGTTCTTTCCTATTACAAGATTAGACTACTGCATAACATTTCATTTGAACCGAGTGTTTGGAAGTTCATGCAAAATTTAAATGAAGGTTACTGCATTGGCACAGAGAGTCATTCAGTAAGGTGGAAGGGGTATCAGTACAGCAACCTGAATCAAGAACGATCACAAAAGCAGGCAGTATAATGCAAGCAAAACGGACAGACTTTGGAAATCCTGGCAGGTACTCGATAAACTAAGTAGAAAAAGCAGATCCCAGTAGAGTCTAGGGTTCCATAGGAAAGGCCAGGATGAACAGAAATCATTAAAGATCAATATTCTGACGTGAATGGCAACCTCAATTCAGTCATGGGGAGGAAACATTATGGAAATCCACATAGGAGCAAAGCTCAAAGAAAGACAGCTGCCGTTTAAAGTTTTAAACAGCAGATTTAAAGACAGGCTCCTCTAAGGATTTAAGAAGAAAAGAAACATTGAGAGATACAAACACAAAACAAACTTGGAGTTTACCCCTTAAAACACTAGAGAATACAAAAGGAAGGCTCTGGGGAAAATTTGCACAAAGCTAAGAGAAATGGGGTTGTCAGTATTCACAAAGGGTTGGCCAGGTTGACCTTTGCCTTGACCTTTAACAAAGACCAGGTTAACCTTTCTTTTAGAAGCCAAAGGGCATTTGTAAGATGTACTGAAACAAATCTCACAGCTGCAAGAACTTTCATGAGGGGCTCTGCAGATTTGAATTGGATGAAGGCTCTTCTGAAAGAGAAATTGCCTAGTACCTTCCCAGGAGGCATGGTTAATGAAGGAATGTTAATGTCTATCAATCAGACCACAAAAATATAAGAAGCACAAGATACAAACTTGATTCTTAAAAAAAATGTCATAAAGATGTTTAAAAAAAAAAATGTCAGATTTCTGGGTTAATGCACACACCTGCTCTCCACAGCATTCATCGTAGGATCCCAATAATAATAATATATATATATATATATTTTTTTTTTTTTTTTTTTTTGCGGTACGTGGGCCTCTCACTGTTGTGGCCCCTCCCGTTGCGGAGCAGAGTCTCCGGACGCGCAGGCTCAGCGGCCATGGCTCACGGGCCTAGCCACTCCGCGGCATGTGGGATCTTCCCGGACCGGGGCACGAACCCGTGTCCCCTCCATTGGCAGGCGGACTCTCAACCACTGCGCCACCAGGGAAGCCCCCCAATAATTATTTTTAAATGAATAAATCAGTATTCCAGCTGCTATTCTAGACATTCAATATATGGTGGTAAGAGCACAGACATGGTTTGTGGACTTTAAAGTCCAGTAGATTGAGGGGGCAGAATGAAGAGAAATCAAGACATTAAAGTTTACTGCAGCAGATATGCAAATAAAAAGCAAGCCATTGTAACAATTAAAAATGCACATAGAAGGTGGTGAAAAATATAAATGCATCATATATGTAAGTTAAACAATGGAATCATTTGGATAAAGAAGAGCCCTGACAGAATTAAGAACAAAATCTAACGATCTGTTGCTTAAAGAGACACACTTAAAAATGAAAGTCATATGTAAAGTAAAAGAGACTAAGCTATGTAGCTTACTATCTTACAAAATGTAATGAGGTCTTACAGAACAAATACCATAATTCTTCCTGATATGTTGTCAAGGTTGATAAAGAGTTTATACACAAGAAAATTGAGACATCTAATTACCCAATGGGAAAATGCATAATTTTCTTAGCAATATAAGAAAAAAATAAACCATCTTCTAGGCACCATTACTCATGGTTTCAAGTAACAAAAATAAAGTGATACAGTCCAATGCTGGCAAGCACATTAAAAGGATCATACACCATGATCAAGTGGGGTTTATCCCAGGAATGCAAGGATTCTTCAATACACGCAAATCAATCAATGTGATACACCATATTAACAAATTGAAGGAGAAAAACCATATGATAATCTCAATAGACGCAGAAAAAGCTTTCAACAAATTCAACACCCATTTATGATAAAAACTCTCCAGAAAGTAGGCATAGAGGGAACTTACCTCAACATAATAAAGGCCATATATGACAAACCCACAGCCAGTATTGTTCTCAGTGGTGAAAAACTGAAACCATTACCTCTAAGATCAGGAAGAAGACAAGGTTGCCCATCCTCACCACTATTATTCAACATAGTTTTGGAAGTTTTAGTCACAGCAATCAGAGATGAAAAAGAAATAAAAGGAATCCAAATAGGAAAAGAAGAAGTAAAGCTGTTACTGTTTGCAGATGACATGATACTAAGAGAATCCTAAAGACTCTACCAGAAAACTACTAAAGCTAATCAATGAATTTGGTAAAGTAGCAGGATATAAAATTAATGCACAGAAATCTCTTGCATTCCTATACACTAATGATGAAAAATCTGAAAGAGAAGTTAAGGAAACACTCCCATTTACGACTGCAACAAAAAGAATAAAATACCTGGGAATAAACCTACCTAAAGAGACAAAAGACCTGTATGCAGAAAACTATAAGACACTGATGAAAGAAATAAAGATGATACAAGCAGATGGAGAGATATACCATGTTCTTGTATTGGAAGAATCAACATTGTGAAAATGACTCTACTACCCGAAGCAATCTACACAGATTCAATGCAATCCCTATCAAACTACCAATGGCATTTTTCACAGAACTAGAATAAAAAATTTCACAATTTGTATGGAAACACAAAAGACCCCGAATAGCCAAAGCAATCTTGAGAAAGAAAAAAGGAGCTGGAGGAATCAGGCTCCCTAACTTCAACTATACTACAGAGCTACAGTAATCAAGACAGTATGGTACTGGCACATAAACAGAAATATAGATCAATGGAACAGGATAGAAAACCCAGAGATAAACCCACACACATATGATCACCTTATCTTTGATATAGGAGGCAAGAATATACAATGGAGAAAAGACAGCCTCTTCAATAAGTGGTGCTGGGGAAACTGGAAAGCTACGTGTAAAAGAATGAAATTAGAACACATCCCTAACACCATACACAAAAATAAACTCAAAATGGATTAAAGACCTAAAAGTAAAGCCAGACACTATAAAACTCTTAGAGGAAAACATAGGCAGAACACTCTATGACATAAATCACAGCAAGATCCTTTCTGACCCACCTTCTAGAGAAATGGAAATAAAAACAAAAATAAACAAATGGGACCTAATGAAACTTAAAAGCTTTTGCACATCAAAGGAAACCATAAACAAGATAAAAAGACAACCCTTAGAATGGGAGAAAATATTTTCAAATGAAGCAATGACAAAGGATTAATCTCCAAAATAAACAAGCAGCTCATGCAGCTCAATAACAAAAAAACAACACAATCCAGAAATGGGCAGAAGACCTAAATAGACATTTCTCCAAAGAAGATATACAGATTGCCAACACATGAAAGGATGCTCAACATCACTAATCATTAGAGAAATGCAATCAAGACTACAATGAGGTATCACCTCACACCAGTCAGAATGGCCATCATCAAAAAATCTACAAACAATAAATGCTGGAGAGGGTGTGGAGAAAAGGGAACCGTCTTGCACTGCTGGTGGGAATGTAAATTGGTACAGCCACTATGGAGAACAGTATGGAGGTTCCTTAAAAAACTAAAAATAGAACTACCATACAAACCAGCAATCCCACTACTGGGCATATACCCTGAGAAAACCATAATTCAAAAAGAGTCATGTACCACAGTGTTCACTGCAGCACTATTTACAATAGCCAGGACATGGAAGCAACCTAAGTGTCCACTGACAGATGAATGGATAAAGATGTGGCACATATATACAATGGAATATTACTCAACCATAAAAAGAAACGAAATTGAGTTATTTGTAGTGAGGTGGATGGACCTAGAGTCTGTCATACAGAGTGAAGTAAGTCAGAAAGAGAAAAACAAATACCGTAGGCTAACACATATATATGGAATGTAAAAAAAAAAAAGGTTCTGGAGAACCTAGGGGCAGGACAGGAATAAAGATGCAGATGTAGAGAATGGACTTGAGGACACTGGGAGAGGGAAGGGTAAGCTGGGATGAAGTGAGAGAGTGGTATTGACATAATACACTACCAAATGTAAAGTAGATAGCTAGTGGGAAGCAGCCGCATAGCACAGGGTGATCAGCTCAGTGCTTTGTGACAACCTAGAGGGGTGGGATAGGGAGGGTGGGAGGGAGATGCAAGAGGGAGGGGATATGGAGATATATGTATACGTATAGCTGATTCACTTTGTTGTACAGCAGAAACTAACACAACAATGTAAAGCAATTATACTCCAATAAAGATCTTAAAAATAAAAAACAGTCCAATGCTGGCAATCAAGAGAAATATATATTCATATTACAATGCCTAGTGGCACTGTAAATGGGTTTTATCTTTCTAGGAACAATAAGGAAATATTGCAACAAGAACTATAAAATTGTTCACATTGTTCTGATAACTTCACTAATTATCGAGGAAATATATTCTGAAGAAAATGCAAGGTTTTTTTTTTTAAACAACATTCATACTGGCACTGTTTATAATTTTTTAAAAAATTAAAGAAATAATCCAAATTCTCAGTATTAAAGGAGTAACAAGCTATGGGGTGTAGATTTTGCTATAGCTATTGAAACAACAAGCAGACATTTGTGTAGGACCATGAGGGATTAACACAGTCCAAATTAAAAAAAAAACTAGTAAAACAGGCAAGATATAGGAAACAACTATTTTTGGATGTTGGGGACAACAGGTAGAAACGAACTGTGATCCTCGAGAAAAGGGAACAATTGAGATGAGGTCTCCCATTGCCAAGGCTTTTTGCTTAGAGGTAATTCCCAGACTGTAGCCCACAGAGAAAATTCCCAGACCCAGTCCACCAGTCTCTGATTTGAGGAGACAGATTGGAATTCTGCAAGGCCAAGGTGGCTAGAATTGGCAGAGTAGGGTATCCAAGTGATGAGAGATACATGAGAAGGAGCTTCAGAAATTTGGATCGTGGTCTCTTGAGTTTGGGACTGAATACCAGTGAGTGTATATCTAGAGTAAAATCCCATAAAGTCAGACTAACACAGCTTCCAAGGAAAGGACAATTGCTGGGAAGATCTATTAAAAAATAATTATCAGAGGTTACGCAGTGCCAGGAATTATTTGAGTTGCCTCCAGCCAGAGTTAAAGGTCTTATTGCATATTCGAGGTGCTAAGTAGGATCTTCAGGAAGGTCACACCTTACAAATGGAACTTAATTAACTCTATAATAATACACCTACCCTATATGAGTTTAAAATAGACCACAAAAGGATCAATCTAATCCACAAGTCAGGAAATGTCCAACATCCTGTAAAGGAATACAAAAAAATCCAGCACTCAATAATGTAAAATTTAAAACATCCAGCATGCCAAAACAACCTTGAGGAAGAAGAACAAAGCTGGAGGTATCACATGTCCTGATTTAAAACTATACTACAAAGCTACAGTAATCAAAACAGTATGGTACTGGAACAAAAACAGATACATTGATCAGTGGAACAGAATCGAGAACCCAGAGATGAACCCACACTTTTATGGGTAATTAATCTCTGACAAAGGAGGCAAGAATACACAATGGGTAGAAGCCTCTTCAATAAATGGTGTTAGGAAAACTGGACAGCTACATGCAAAAGAATTAAACTGGACTACTCTCTCACACCATGTACAAAAATAAATTCGAAATGGATTAAAGACTTAAATGTAAGACCTGAAACCATAAAACTTCTAGAATAAAACATAAGCAGTATGTTCTTTGATATCAGTTTTAGTAATTTTTTTGATATATCTCCTCAGGCAAGGGAAACAAAAAAAATAAACAAATGGGACTACATCAGTCTAAAAACTTTTGCACAGCAAAGGAAACTATCAACCAAATGAAAAGGGCTCCTACTGAATGGGAGAAGATATTTGCAAACAATAAGGGGTTAATATCCAAAATATATAATAACTCATACAACTCATCAAAAAAACAACCTGATTTAAAAAACGGGCAGAAGTAGGGCTTCCCTGGTGGCACAGTGGTTGAGAGTCTGCCTGCCAATGCAGGGTACATGGGTTCATGCCCTGGTCCGGGAAGATCCCACGTGCTGCAGAGCGGCTAGGCCCATGAGCCATGGCCGCTGAGCCTGCACATCCGGAGCCTGTGCTCCGCAACGGGAGAGGCCAGAACAGTGAGAGGTTCGCGTACCACAAAAAAAAAAAAAAAAAAAAAGTAAAATAAATAAAAAATGGGCAGAGGATCTTAATAGACATTTTTCCAAAGAAGGCATACAGGTGGACAACAGCACATGAAAAGATGCTCAGTGTCACTAATCATCAGGGAAATGCAAATCAAAATCACAATGAGATATCACACCTGTCAGAATGGCTATTATCCCAAAACAACAAATAACAAGTATTGGCCAGTATGTGGAAAAAAGGGAACCCTTGTGCATTGTTGGTGGGAATGTAAATTGGTGCAGCCACTATGGAAAACAGTATGGAGGTTCCTTAAAACAACTAGAAATAGAACTACCACATGATCCGGCAATACCACTCTTAGGTATATACTCAAAGAAAACAAAACCCTAATTTGAAAAGATATATGCACCCCAATGTTCATAGCAATATTTTTTACAATAGCCAAGATATGGAAGCAACCTAAGTGTCCATCAATGGATGAATGGATAAAGCAGATGTGATACACACACACACACACAGACACATATACACACACATATATACATACACACACATACAGACAGCCACAATGGAATATGACTCAGCCATAAAAAGAATGAAATCTTGCCGTTTGCAACAATGTGGATGGACTTAGAGGGTATTATGCTTAGTGAAATAAGTGAAATACTGTATAATTTCATTTATACGTGGAATCTAAAAAACAAAACAAATGAACAAACACTACAAAACAGAAACAGAGTCATAGATGCAGAGAACAAATCAGTGGTTGCCAGAGAGGAGAGGAGTAGGGGGAGGAAAGAAATAGGTGAGGGAGATTAAGAGGTACAAACTTTCAGTTGCAAAATAAATGAGTCACAGGTATGAAATGCACAGTGTAGGGAATACAGTCAATAACTGTGTAATCTTTATATGGTAACATATCGTAATTAGACTTATTGTGGTGATCATTTTGAAATGTATAGAAATATCAAATCATTATGTTGTATAACAGGAGCTAACATAGTGTTGTAGGTCAACTATACTTTAAAACAAACAAACAAGCTCACAGAAAAAAAAGAATCAGATTTGTGATTACCAGAGACGGGGCATGGAGAAGGGGGAATTGGATGAAAGCAATCAAAAGGTACACACTTCCAGTTATAAATAAGTACTAGGGATGTAATGTATAACATGATAAATATAATTAACACTGCCGTAGGTTATATATGAAAGTTGTTAAGAGTAAATCCCAAAAGTTTTTATCACAAGGCAAAAATTTTTTCCTATTACTTTATTTTTGTATCTATATGAGATAATGGATGTTCACTAAACCTATTGTGATAATCATTTCATGATGTATGTAAGTTAAATCATTGTGCTGTACACCTTAAACTTATACAGTGCTGTATGTTAATCATATCAATAAAACTGGAAGAAAATAAAGATTATATAGAGAAAAAATATCTAGCATCAAATTAAAAATTGATAGATAAACAATAAGGCAAGAAAATGTGAAAAATCAGTCAATAGAAACAGACCAAGGACTTCTCTGGTGGTCCAGTGGTTAAGACTCCATGCTTCCAGTGCAGGAGCCATGGGTTTGATCACTGTTCAGGAACTAAGATCCCAGGTGCTGCATGGTGCAGCCAAAACAAAAAAGAGACCATAAAAGGACAGATGATGGATTAACAGATAAGAACATTAAAGAGCCTAATATACCTATTCCATTCTCAAGATGTAAATATGATCATAGTAAGGAAAAGAAATTGAAGATTTTAAAAGACCTAAGTGGAATTTATAAATATGAAAAATACAATGTCTGAAATGAAAATTTAACTGGGATTAGTATAAGAAAAGACACTGCAGAATTAAGAATTGCAGAACTTGAAGATAAAACAATAGAAACTATTCAACATGAAGCACACGGAGAAAACAAAAACTGAAAAAAAAAGAACAAAGCATTTGTGATGAATGGGACAACACCAAATGGCCTAATGCACAAGTGGAGTCCTAGAAAGGGGGTGGAGGCCAAAAAGAGTATTTCAAGAAGTAATGGCCAGACTTATTCAAATTTGATCAAGAGTTTTTAGATGAACAAAAGATGAGAGAATTTACTACCAGGAGGCTTACATTACAAGAAATGTTAAGGAAGCTTTTCAGGCTGAAGGAAAATGAGACCAGATATTTACAGTTATGCAAAGGAATAATGAGTGCTAGAAATGGTATATGTGTGGGTAAATATTAAAAATTTTCCCCACTTTTTGTTTTTTTAAAGGACAATTGACTGATAAAGCAAAAATAATAAGATATACAGTTTCTTAACATTCAGAACAAAATGTATGACAAAAATAGCAAAAAGGAAAAGAGGAGTAAATGAAAGTAATCTCTTGTGGGGTTCTCACACAAAATGTACATATAGTGTAATATTTTTTGAAGATAGACTGTAGTAGGTTTAAAGGTACATATTGTAAATCCTAAAGCAACCGCTAAAAACAAACAAGCAAAGGAATAGCTAATAATTGAAGAGTAGAGAAAAAATGGAATCATTAAAAAAAGATAGGGCTCCCCTGGTGGCGCAGTGGTTAAGAATCCGCCTGCCAATGTAGGGGACACGGGTTCGAGCTCTGGTCTGGGAAGATCCCACATGCCGCAGAGCAGCTAAGCCCGTGTGCCACAACTACTGAGGCTGCACTATAGAGCCTGCGAGCCACAACTACTGAGCCCACATGCTACAGCTACTGAAGCCTGCGTGTCTAGACCCTGTGCTCTGCAACAAGAGAAGCCACTGCAATGAGAAGCCCACACACTGCAACGAAGGGTAGCCCCTGCTCACGGCAGCTAGAGAAAGCCCGTGTGCAGCAACAAAAGACCCAATGCAGCCAAAAATAAATAAATTAAATAAATAAATTAAAAAAAAATAAATCCAAGAAAAGGAAGGGAAAGACAATAAGAGGAAGAAAGAAAGATGACAATAAAAAGCGAATGACAGATTGGTAGATTTAAACCCAGTAATATCCATATTTACATTAAAGTAAATTGTCTAAATAATTAAAAAGCAGGCGTTGTCAGATTAGATTAAATTAAATACTATTATTAAAAGGCAGGGATTATTAGATTAGATTGAAAAGATTCATTTATAACAAAGAACGCTACTTTAAATATAAAGACACAGAGAAGTTAAAAGTAAAAGAACAGGAAAAGATATACAATGCAAACTCTGAAAAAAGGAAAGTGGAGTAGCTATATTAGTATCAAGACAAAGTAGCCTTCAGCACAAGGAATATTAATGGGGAAAAATAGGACTTTTCATGATGACAAAAGGTTAATTCAGCAAGAGAACATAATAATACTAAATGTGTATGCACCTAATTTTGAAAGCCTCAAAATACATGAAGCAAAAATTGATAGAACTTCAAGGAGAAATAGATAAACCCACAATTATAATAGGAGATTTCAACATTTTTCTCAATAATCGATGAAACAATGAAGATATAGAAGAGACTTGAACAACATTACCAGCCAGCTTGACCTAGTTTACTGTTATGGAATGACCCACCCAATAACAACAGAATACACGTTCTTTTTAAGTGCACAGAGAACATACAGCAGGATTGACCCTATTCAGGGCCATAAAACAAGTCTCCGTAAATTTAAAAGGATAGAAATGATACAATTATATCTTTCTGTCCATAATGGAATTAAACTAGGAATAAAACACTGAAAAATATATGGAAAACTCCCATCATATATCTAAGTAATCCATGAGTCAAAGAAGAAATTACAAGGAAAACTAGAAAGTACTTTGAATTGAATGAAGGTGGAAACACAACTTACCAAAATGTATGGAATGCGGCTAAAGTAGCCCCTAGAAGGAATATTATAGTTTTAAGTGCTTATATTAGTAAAGAAGAATGGATGCAAATTAATATACTGTAAAAGAACAAATTAATCCCAAGGCAAGAAGAAGAAAATAAAATAATAAAGATGAGAGCACAAATCAATGAAATTGAAAACAGAAAAAACAGCAGAGACACATCAATGAAACTAAAGCTTATTTTTAGAAAGAATCAATGAAATTGATAAATTTCTAGCCAGACTATTGAAGCAAAAAGAGAAGACACCAACCACCAACATAGAAGAGGATTTAATTACATATCCAACAAACATTAAAGTAATAAAGGAATATTATGAACAACTTCATGCCAATAAATTTAGCAATTTAGAGGAAATGGATGTACTCCTTAAAGGATATAAACCACCAAAACTCAGTCAAGAAAAATGAGATAATTTAAGTATCCATATACCTATTAAATAAGATGAATTCGTAATGAAAGGTCTTCCCATAATGAAAATTCCAGGTTCAGATGGCTTCACAAGTGAGTTCTACTTAACATTTGAGGAAGAAATAATACAGTTTCTCTACAGATTCATCCAGAAAATAGAAGAAGCCATGTTATGAGGTCAGCATAACACCAAACCACATGAAGACATTACGAGAAAAGAAAACTACAGAACAATATTTCCCATGACCATAAATGAAAAATCCCTAATAAAATAGCAAACTGGGCACATCAATTTGCTGATAAAGGGCATCTACAAAAGACCTACAGCTGGAATTGTACTTTATAGTCAAAATTGAATGCTTTCCTCGTAACCACTCCTATTAAACCTTGTATGAGAGGTCATAACCAGGGCAAATAAAAAACCAAAAGCATACTGGAGGAAATTATACTTACATGATTTCAAGGCTTATTATGAAACTACAGTAATTAAGACAGTGTGATATCAGCATGAAGAAAGTCATACAGATCAGTGGAAGGGAATAGAGAGGCCAGAAAGGTACCCATACATATATACCTGGTCACTTGATTTTTGACAAAAGGACCAAGGTGAGAAAAATACAGTTCTTTCAAAAAATGGTCGGAAAACTGGATATGTATACAGTCTTAACTATGACCCTTACTTCATACCATGTACAAAGTTAACTCTAAGTAAATGTAGATTTTAATGTATGAGCTAAAATTATAACAGACTCTATAAGAAAACATTGGAGAAAATCTTGGAGACTTTAGGTTGGGCAAAGATTTCTTACATAGGATATAACCTGCAATAAGATAAATATTGGTAAGTGGAACTTCAACAAAATTTAAAACTTTTGCTCTTTGAAAGATACCTTTTAGAAAATGAAAAGGCAAGCCACAGAGTGGGAGAAAATATTTGCAAAACACGTTTCTGATAAAGAATTTTGATGCAAATTTCAGAAAGAACTCTTACAACTCAATAATAAGCCAATTTTTAAATGGACAATAGAGTTCAATAAACACTTTCCAGAAAAGAGATGTAAATGTGTTTATAAAATAACATAAAGTGATAAATACACATACATGTATAATTCGTATATACACAATGGAAAGAATCAGAAATGATTTTGAGTTCAATATTCACCGAAATATTTTTAAAGGTTTTTTAAAGAGCAAATACTTTTATAAATATTTGCTTTTGTTTTGGATAGTGGATCATCATTGCTTTTGGCGACAAGATACCAAATTTCCAGTATTTACCTCGTGGCAACACCCAAATGTGCAAACTCAAAAGTGAAGAATACAGCTGTGGATACATCACACGTATATAATTTCAGAGTTTGCAAAATTTCAGAGACTCTGGTACACTGACTCTTATCTGGTTGATAACTTGTAGCTCTAGGCTGACTTCCATTGGAATAAAGTCTATTCTCTGTTGAAGGAGCAGAGGAATGAGAAGCAATCCTCGGTTCTGAAGAGATGACAGGCGCTATGTTCTCCAAAGCGCACCAATGTCTTTTGAAGGAGGAACAGGCATTTGGATCCCGCTGCAGCTGCTGGAGACCTCCATCTGCAGAACAAGAATAGCACAACAGCAGACCATCCCATGCTGTTTTGCTCTAGTCTGCTTGTCTCAATCACAGATCCAATGAGAATTCACTTGCTTTCATTCTTTTGTAATCTTGCTGGGATTCTCTGTGTCTGTTAATGAGGCTGAAGTTCACGGATGCTTCTGGGGTGCGTGGCTTTGGGCTAAGTGTTTTCAGAACATCTGGAGGTTTGTTTGGAAATGTGCCACTCAAGTGTGGGGACTGGCATTCTGTTACGGGAGACCCGCACAAAAGGCATGTCCTGGTGCCTCTTACCCATGTTTCTGTCTGAAAATATACTGTGAGTGCCTGTGAGGGAAGGGCCCGGACTGTGTACTGACTAGCATCTTACTCGATAAGCTTCTTGGAACTAGTGTGATGCAGAAAGAGGAGAGGGTTTGAACCTTGGTTCCCCCGTGTACTTGACCTCTTTGTGCTTCAGTTTCCCCATCTGTAAAACTGGATTAGTACAAGATCACAATTCTTATCTGAAACCCTTGGATCAGATGTGTTTTATTTACTTATGTTTGGCTGCGTTGAGTCTTTGTTGCTGCGCGCGGGCTTTCTCTAGTTGCGGCGAGCAGGGGCTACTCTTCGTTGCGTTGCGCGGGCTTCTCATTGCAGTGGCTTCTCTTGCTGCGGAGCACAGGCTGTAGGCACGCGGGCTTCAGTAGTTGTGGCTCGCGGGCTCTAGAGCGCAGGCTTAGTAGTTGTGGTGCACAGGCTTAGTTGCTCCGCGGCATGTGGGATCTTCCTGTACCAGGGATTGAACCCATATACCCTGCATTGGCAGGCGGATTCTTAACCACTGTGCCACCAAGGAAGTCCCCAGATGTGTTTTAGAGTTCAGAATTTTTCAAAGTTTAGAAAAATAATGCTGTGTAAATAGTGTGTATTACCTCATGCTCCAGTAGTGTATGGAGCTGTACCCCATAAGAAAATTAATTTATATTTACATTAATATTTCTGCAGGAAAATGTAGAAATATTCACAGTAAGTGGGATAAATAAAGACTATAATTAGTCTCATGTTAGTTAAGGTCAGGTTTTGCCGCCAAATGAGCTTGCTGCAAATCTATGAAAAACCTTTTGGTTTTCAGGGTTCTGTAGATTTAAAAACTGCAGATAAGGCAATGTGGATCTGTACTATATCTAGGGCCACTGCTAGGCCATACGGCTACTGTGCAAATTAGAACAGTACACCTTCTGCGTGGTCACAGCCCTTGCACGGGTAACTTGGCAATCAGGGTAAGAAAAATGTATCTCTTTCTTCAGGGTAAGTGTCAAATATCAGCCCTATCCTCAACTAGGCGACTTTGTGCAGTGCACAACCTGTGCAACCAGACACAGTTGTTCTGATCATACTCATGCCTCAGAGTTGCTGGAAAAATAAGCAATAATGTAAGATGACCCCTTCTCCCCCACAGCTACAGCTCTGTCTCAGACGGTCTCTGGTTCTCTAGACCAATGCTTCTCAAATGTGAACGTGCATATGAATCACCTGGCTTCTTAAAACGTAGGAGGGCTAGTGTGGGGCCTGAAACTGTGTTTCTAGCAAGCTCCCAAGTAATATACAGCTTTTCCAGAAACGTGTTCCTGATCACCTGATCTCCATGAAGGGCCCCAGTCTCCAGCGACCGTATGCCAAGCTGGGAACGTGCCACTCTTCCTTGCCTCATTTTCCTCTCCTCACCCACACATCCATTTAGCTACGAAAAACCATAGATTCTACCCCCTTCCCAACAGTTAATATTTCTCTGATTCAGGGTTCCCCAATCTTGGCATTTTTGAGCCAGACACTTCTTTGTTGTGGATGTCTGTCCACTGGGGGACAAAATCACCACTGCTCTAATCCCTCACCTTTCTCTTTCTCCAGCAACGGACTGGGATCACTTCTTTCCCAGGGATGGTTTGAAGTGTCATCTTCGTGTATGTTTTGGCTATGTTGTAACCATCTGTTAACATTCCTGTGTTCTCCACTTGATTATTAATTATAAGAATTCCCATATTCTCAGCATCCCGCTGAGGGTCTACTATAGACAGATGCTTGACACGTTTGAGTGAATGAATGAGTGTATCCCCTGACAGCTGCAGGCTCTTAGAAGGGGTGGGGAAGCTCAGGACTCAGCTTACAGGAGATCTGCCCCGGGGTTAGAGTAATAGCGGGCACGTCTGCAGGGAGCCTAACCATGCAGACATCCAAAGCGGTTTCTGCCCCAAGACACTCCCACCTGCCCTTCAGCCTTTCTCTCTTGGCCTATTTTTGTCTAGCCTCTTTACGTTGCTCAGAAAGGTCATTCATCCTACTACTGCTCACCCAGGGTGCACTGTGCAGCGTTGCTATACATCTTTGTCCTGAATGGCTGCCCTTGAAACTTGATTTGGGGCTTGTATTTGAAGCCCACGTTAACTTGTCTGCCCAGACCATCAGAATACTCATGGCTTATGCGTTCCATGCATTAGACTCACAGACTCTTCTGAGACCCCGATTTGAATTTCACTTTTGCCATTTGGCTTTTATTTGAAGTCCAAACTTTCTAAATAGTTTGTCCAAATTTGTCGATAATTGGTCCAGCATTCTGGTAAGATACAGAATATAAATATGGGTCTCTGCCCCAATTGCTGGCACAGAGCTCCTGAAACATTTGGCATTGCTAAGTGATCAGAGCACTAGGAGTATCTTTTATTCTAATAGTTGGTTTTTTTTTTTTTTTTTTTTTTTGCGGTACGCGGGCCTCTCACTGCTGCGGCCTCTCCCGTTGCGGAGCACAGGCTCTGGACGCGCAGGCTCAGCGGCCATGGCTCACGGACCCAGCCGCTCCGTGGCATGTGGGATCCCCCCGGACTGGGGCACGAACCCATGTCCCCTGCATCGGCAGGCAGACTCTCAACCACTGCGCCACCAGGGAAGCCCTAATAGTTGGTCTTTGACCCAGGTTCCTGACACAGAGCTCCTAAATCCCTTGCAATTGCCTGGGTGATAGCAGTGTCCTTCGTTCTAATGAGGTGACTCTTGGTGGGGGCACTGGTCCCCAGAAAGACCACAGTTAGAAGCTTGGGATTTTCAGCCCCATCCCTTGTTTTCCAGAGAGGGGAAAGGAGCTAGAAATGGAGTTAATGATTGATCGTGCCTACGTGATGAAACCTCCATAAAAAATTCCCAAAGTGTGGAGTTGGGAGAGCTGGGTAGGTGAACATGTGGAGGTGCTGGGAGAGCGGCCAGAGAGGCCGTGGAAGCTCCGAGCCCCTTCCCATACCTTGCCCTGTGCATCTCCTCCATCTAGATGTTCATCTGTATCTTTTATCATATCCTTTTATGAGAAACTTATAAACAATAAGGAACCTGTTTTCTTGAGTTCTGTGAGCCGCTTTGGCCAATTAATTGAACCTGAGGAAGGGGTGGTGGGAACCTCTGATTTATAGCTGATCTGTCAGAAGCACAAGTGACAGCCTGGACTTGGGATTGGACTTGGAGCGGCAGGTGAGCAGTCTTGTAGGAGTGAGGCCTTAACCTGTGGGATCTGACGTTATCTCCAGGCAGATGGTGTCAGAATTGAGTGAAATTGTAGGACACCCACTGGTGTCACAGGGAATGGCTTGCTGTGGGGAAACCCACACACATCTGGTGTCAGAAGTGTTGTGAGTATGACTAGTGGTGCAAGAGGAAAGACGAAACAGGAGGGGACTGAGCTGTTCCCATCAAGAACACTGGCAGAAACTTAAGTTGCTTGTCTAGTTTTCTGTGACTATTTTAGTCTGAAGCTTAACCTTTTAGTCTTCCAGCTCTTTTGTTTTATCCTCCCTTTGCTTGTATTTAATCAGATTTTGCGCTTTGGCCAGAGTCGTAATGTCTCTTCATTAATGGCTGCTTGTAGCAGTATCAACCCCAGAATTTGGCCCCCTCCCCTGTTGGCCCATCGGTGTTACTAATTCCAGTGGGCTAGGGAGTCAACCAGACCTGGGTTTGAATCCTGGCTCTGCCACTTATTAGATGAGTAATTTGGGGCATGTCATTTAAAGGATCCATCTGCTTCCTTATCTGTAAAAACAATAAAAGTATCTACCTATGTACACCAAAAACTAACACAAGATTGTAAATCAACTATACTTCAATGAAAAATAACAAAACAAAAAAGTATCTCCCTTGCTGGTTGTTCTGAGGATTAAATGGAGACATTTAATGCATTACAAGTCATACAGTAAACTATATAAATTAATAAAAGTTAGCCACTTTTGTGGTCAACTTCGTTTATGAAGCTACATATTTTTGGAAAAGACTACATGAAAAGCCAACAATTCCAAGCCACCCGCAGTTGAGTCTGTGCTCGTTGTACAGAGAAACTCAGCGTACAGGAATCATTCCTACAGTCAGAGGTCCTTCCTCCTCCTTCATTTCTTCTTTAGACATTTTTCCTTCATCCTGCTGCCAGTTTGGTTCCAGGCACAAAGTTGTGTCTGGCTTAGTCTATCCGGTAAAGGTCCAAGGCTGGATGCAGACACAAAAAAATCTCTTTCTCTAGCTGCTGGCTTTTCCAAACCGTGAAATCTGAAGCCCTTGCTATTCTCCCGTAATGTGACTCTCTATTATTTTTAAAAACAAACATTGAAAAATAAAAAGCAGAGTAATAGACTGTTTTTCATTCCAGCGTCTTCTATTTCAAATTAGTGGAGATTTGTAGGAATTTGGAGCCAGTGTTTTCTTGGTAGATCATTGAAAAAGAGGAGTGTAAACTTTGGTTCCCCATCTTAAATCTGGGTGTGAGCTATTTCTTTCCTGCAGCTGCTTCTACCTTTCTATTTTTCTTTTCCCTTATTTCTTCCATCTTAATCTCATTTCAATGCTGTTGCCTTAACTCCCTTTTTGAAACGGTTTTTACTTCCATGGTACCGTCTAATTGCTAACTGACCTCTGGCGGAAAGCCACAAAGAGCCACAGAGGAGCATTTGGGTAGATCATTAGAGAATGTCAACACTGGAAAGGATGAGGTCATCTAACTTTGTGGTTCTCAAACTGTGTTCCTTAGAATCCTAGGGTTCCCTGGAGGTCCACAGGCATCTTACAGAAAAGGAGAGGCTCAGCTGGGCCTCAAACTATTCAATCACAGTATCTCTGTTTCATCTGTTTTACATACGAGTGTTTAGCACACAACAAAGTTTTGAGGCTCTTTTTTTTCCCCCCCAAAACCTGAAAAACCACAGATATAGCTCAATTTTGTCATTTTACAGATGAGGAAACAGGCCCAAACAGGATGTGATTACCTCTAGATTATAAACAACTCCTTGGTGGATGAACTGGGGCTAGCAACCTCAGGGGTTCTTATTTATCTCAACTTTGGCATAATTCAGATGTTGCCGTTTTTCTTGTTTCAAAGAGAAAGAGACTGAGGCACTGTGTTTGTGAACAGTTCTCAGCCAGCCACATGTTCGGAATCAGCAGGCTGCTTCCAGTCTGTTCTATCTATAGGTTGTTATGATATTGGCATGAGGCTGGCTCTAGGAGAGGATTGTGGACCAGGGAAAAGGTTGGTTGTTTGGTTGGGTTTTTTTCTCACGTCAGTCTTGCTAGAAAGTCCCTTTTTTGTTTTATACTGGAAATGTCCATCACCCCAGAACCAAGATATCTGATCAACTCCCTACAGGTGAATGTAGACCAGATCAGTCTTCAACTTCTTGTAAGTCATCCCAGGACTCCAGGGACCCACGGTGTGCCAGCAGGAGCCTGGGAACCAGCTGTGCAAAGCTCAGAATTGTTCCCAGGAAGGATTTCCCCAGAGTGCTGTTCTCCACTAAACTCTCTCAGGTTTCTGCCCCCTCAAATGCATTCTTGGCTAATGGTTCCTGGTCTTTTTGGATATCATAACTTTCTAAGAAAATATTTGAAATGACTTTGGGGGCTGACATGAAATTGCCAGTCTTTGTATTTTCCAATATCACTTAATAGCTACCGTTATGAAAGTTATTTGAACACCAAAATGTAGGAAAGACATGACTTGAGAAAGGAGCGCTCTTCCCAAGAAAGGATACTTCGGCATTGGATACCCATGATTCTTCCTGACACTATTTTTGTTCACTTGGTGGTGGATCCGTAATAACCTCTGGCCCTGGCAGTGTTCTGGGCCACAGGCCCCTTGGTTTCTGTAGCTTCTGCAGCGTCAGCCAGAGGGCACCTGTGGCACCATGAGAAATAAAGATTAGCTGACCACTGACAAGAGGGCATCTCAGTCTTACTCCAGGGGGAGTAAACTAAGACTGGGGTGTCCTCATCCAGCCTTGCTTCCCACTGATGTTCAGCGCATTTACTGTCCCAAGTGAGACAGGGACAGGCCATAACAGTCACAGCCACTCGCCACATTAAAAAGTAAGCACATTTCCCATCCATTTCGGAAAACTAAGCTCCATGGTCTGGCCGTTTGCCAACCAGAGGGGACCAGAGCAAGGACAGTGATGACATCAGGAATGGGTGGGAGCCAGGCCACTGGTGGTGAGAACCAGCTGGTGAGTGGACATATCAGATACCATATCCGGCATGGATGAAAAATGAGACATAGGGCTTCCCTGGTGGCGCAGTGGTTGAGAGTCCACCTGCCGATCGATGCAGGGGACACAGGTTTGTGCCCCGGTCTGGGAAGATCCCACATGCCGTGGAGCGACTGGGCCCGTGAGCCATGGCCCCTGGGCCTGCGCGTCCGGAGCCTGTGCTCCGCAATGGGAGAGGCCACAGCAGTGAGAGGCCCGCGTACCGCAAAAAAAAAAAAAAAAAAAAAGGAAAAAGGAGACATATCTTCGAATTCAGTATTCTCATGTCAAAATGTTTACATATTTTTTTAAATTAGGGTACAATAAAATAGAGGTACAACTTTGAGATGATTTCTTCTTTGACAAATAAATAGTTCGTATCAATAAAGCTAAAAATGTCCATCAGTGGAACCGAAAGAAGCTGTATACGACATCAGAAAAGGAATGGATTCGGAATTGGAAAATCGGGGCTTTGAAGGGCAGGTCTACAACTTCGGAACCAAAGACAGGCACTTAAGAGAGGCGTGCTGTCGAGTGCCACAACTCTGAAGGCACATCAACCTAAGTTTGAATACTGGCTCTGCTACCAACGCCCTTTAGCCTTTCAGGGCCTGTTTCCTTATTTTTCACGGGGGTGGTAGCCTACATGATCAGGGTGGGCCTTCTAATGCATCGCTTTACAAAGAATTTACAGACAAAACAGGAATGAAGAAAGCTTCTATTCATCCACTAAACAGAAAGGGCTCGGCTCTATGGAGGTCTTTGCCACGGCCAAGACTGCAATGCTGTCTGCATGTGCGTCTCTCCCACTCCATCCTCTGATACACGTGAGCAGGGCCCCGCACATGCTAAGGGACACAGCCCAGCCCACCCCACCTCTGCAGTCCTCTGTCAGTGAGCCGTGAACAAACCATACACAGAGAGAAGCTTCTTTTCTTTCTTCAATTTAATTGAAGTTACTTAGAAAAATAATCAGGCTTGAATGGCTTTTCCTGGAAGAAGGTTCATGAACATTTTCACGCTTTTGTTGGCAATGTGGAATTCAGCTTTCTTGAACAGTACAGTAAGATACAGGGAGAGTTTTCTACAACAGGCCCTCTACTGCACACAAATATGTAAAAAAAGAAAATCACACTCCACAAAGATGTTAAATTATATGTCCATATGCCATACTGAGCACGCTCCTAAGAAAATAGTACGGGCAGCCCCTTCTGTACCTGACAAAGGGTAACAGACTGAAATTCGCCCGTTAACGGCCGAAGGTCAAGCTGGTTGTAGATCCTGCTGCCTGTTCATAGGGTCCAGTTGGTTGTGATGGAAAAGGCTGGAGGAAATACTGGTTGTGGGAACTTTGGGGGAGTAATTAGGTCAGTCCTGCTGACATGAGTGGGCAAGAGATTCTGGTCCCCAGGATCGCACAGAATGGGGCAGCTCAGATTGCGTGTCTCTGTAGGGGATGGTCAGGCTGTGAGAAATGGGCTCTGAGCCCCACCCATCAGGGTCAGAGTCCCTCGGCTTCTGGCCAGGTTAGAACAGGGACTTCTGCAATCACTACCTCAGCAGTGGTCCAGACCCCACCAGCTAAGGATGTTAGGGACTCGCTTTTGTTCTGGGAATTTTCTACCAGTAGGGATCAGACCCTGGTGCTTCCACGCCTTTGCCACCAGGACACTGGTCCGACCGAAGTTTCCACTGCCCGCTGCTGTCCTGTGCCATACAGCTGAACAGGCAGGACCGTGAAACTCACCTGGTGGACAGGTGGGAAGGAAGGTCCCCTCTGAGACACCAACAGGTCAGCAGACTGCCCTTCTTCCCAGACCAGCTGGGGAGGCAGGGAAGGGGAAGGGTCTGAAGCAGCTGCAGGAATTCAAACCCTGTGGCTAATATTCTACAGTTTTCCAACCAAAGGGACAGGTTAAGCAGGAATGTCCTTGTAAATACAACTTTGTACCTGGTTTTGAAAACACAGCAGCACCTCTGAAAAGTGGCTCGAAGATGGGACACCTGCCTGTACTTTTCTCCAGCTAAGCATGCAATAGAAAGCGTTTTCAAACAGTCTTCTTTAAAAAAAAGGAAAAGGAACGAAAGAACCAAGAACTTTTGTTTCCCAGGCACATTTTCACCCATGGATTCTTTTTAACCAAGGACACAGAGTACTTTCTACATTCTGCAAAAACAGTTGAATTGATATTTTTTTAAAAAGTTTTTATGCCATTAGAAAATAAAATATGAACACAAAAAACGAGGAGAAAGAGCCCCTCATTGCCGAACCATACCGCAGTATCGTCCCCTGAAGGACACCCTTTCCCACTAGAGCGAGAAGACGAATGAAGGCATCACAGCTGATCAAAGACGGAGATGTGGAAATGCAAAACGCGGGAAATCCACGTGAATTTCCACTTAAAGTACTAAAAGAACACCGAACAATTCCAAACTATAGAATCGAAGGAGCATTCAGCAAGGGTTGAGCTCTCTTGGCTTGCACTGAGCAACCTTAGGCTTGAGCACTAGGGGGACCAACTGAGGCTTTGTGCCCCTCCCCCATCCCTCCTTCTGTCAGCACCACCCAAGACTCTTCCGGCACTCCCTTTGGGAGGGAGGGAATCGTGGCCCATGTAATATCCAGGATTAGAACCATTGCACTTAAGCAAAAGTTGAATTCATTTGATAAAGTACCTTCATTGCTATAAAGCAGGTGGAGACTGTGGTGCTGTTTTATTGTTGTTTTGTTTTGTTTTTGGAAGCGGGGTGTCAGGGAAGCAGTTTTTTATCCTTGAAGACCTCAGATGTGCTAAAGCAACCTAGCCAAAGAATATTCAGTGGAACGCTAGCTCTCTGAGATGATCTGCAAAATAGAGTATCCCGCTCAAAGAAGGTCAGGAAATGCCACCGACTCCATCAGTGATGCTCTTGGGAGTTCACAATGCACAGCACACATTCAAGGCTCTGAAAAGTCCTGCAGAAAGGAAATGGACTTTGCTTTGTTTCCCAAGGATATTTAACTACGGAACCCTTATTTTGCATCACACCAACTTGTGTCTGGGGAGAACAGGAAATGCCAGAAACCTCTTTCACTAGCAGAAGCTTTGTTTCTGAGGACAGTGTCCCCTGCCTGGAAACAGGGTCCAGGAATAATTCCAAGGACAGCTGAAGTCTGTCACTCTACTTGGTAAAACACATTGCATAAATCTCTATTTGTCAAGGGTACAGTTGACGTGCCCTTCGCAAAGGAGAGAGAGCTTAGAAGAAGGTACACAACATCTTATAAATAGCTTCGGCCACCCTCTCCAGTGCACACTTAACTCACATTCAATAAAATAATTTCCTCCGTGAGACATGGCAGCTGCTGCTCACTGAGCTGGCTGTGAGCTTTACAATACAATTTTAATAGCTTCTGTGAATAAATTATTTTTTGTTCGTTTAGAATATTCTTCTCCCCTCTGTTCTATACACTGCATCAAAAACAAAAAGCAAAACTTACCCACACCCCATCCCACCCCTCCCCCTATTATTAGAACTATTATTATTATATACAGTATCTGCCACCAACTCATTCACTAGCTGTAAGAGGGATGTGGCTCAAACTTCAGCAGAGGCATTGGAAATGAGTAGCATGTGCAGACCATTAATTAGCAAGGAACAGGGAATGGAATGTTTCCAGCCTTCCAGAGGAAAAGGGCATGGGTTACCATCACAGAAGGCTATCCTTGCTGCTCACTGCTGGTGGTTGCAAAGGTGCCGATGGTTTCTTGGCCTTTGGAGGAGCGGATATGCATTAAGTGTACAAATAGTCCGCCTCTGACCTTCACAAGGAGTAGAAATGCCAGGCCATTGCAAATCCTCCAATGTCTGAGTCCTGCCACAAAATTTTAATCTTTTACATGGCGAAGAGTAGAAAAAACACTTCTAGGTGGAGACCTTAAAGCTGGGCTGGAAATGACAGGAGGAGACGGTCGGCGAATATTCCCTTTCCTTCACCCAAGGCAGACGTCACTAATCAATCACAGCACTCTTCCATGCCGTGCCTGGCAAATCTGTTCTGGGGCTTAAAGGCAGATAGATACTACCAATAAATTGGAGTGGGCACATGACAGGAAACATTTTTGTCACCTCTTATGTTGGGCAATGAGCTTGGATTACTCACCAAGTTAAGTGGCCTGTTCCAAGCACGTGGTTTTCAAATTTGGGCCATAGAAAAATGCAAATTTGTAGGGATCCTGAACCTTCTGGGGTGGTTTGTGAATAGTCCAAACCTCATGTTAAGTCCATGAATATCAGGGGTTTGCTAACTGTCAAGCTGGATACTCTGCGTCCACGTAAAGCTTCTTGAGGGCCAAGACTATTGGTTTTGTTTAATGCTCTATCCGCAGGGTCTAGAATTAGGCCTAGCTCATAGTAGTTGCTTAATAAATACTTGTTGAATGTAAAGCAACAGCCACTTCACCTTCATCACAACTGGCACTGCCAGTTAAAAAATTCTGTAGAAAAGCCTATTCTACCGGATTGCTAAGTCTGGTGGGAAAAAAAAAAAAAGCTACAATCAGCTCTCTCCTTGGGTTAAAAAAAAAAAATCACTTTTCTTTCGTGTGAGGAACGTTTGGGTCGACTGAAATCAGTTTGGAATCAGTCCCTTGCAAAGGTGCCTCTTTCTATTTATTTCTAGCAGAATTTCAGGAACGGTGGTATCAACAGACAGCACAATGGTTGTTATCACAGTGACTCTCTGAGCGGTTAATAAGGAGAACATTCATGCCCCTGCACGAGCTGCTGCAAGCACAGAACGAAACATAGATTTCTTCTGCAAAGACGTTAGAATCTTGCTGCCACAAAAAGAAATTTATACAGAGACCATGTTTAAATAACTATAAATAACATTAATTAGAATTTATGGGATGCACAATTCATGGAATTCACCCGAACACAAAGAAACCTCTGAAAGTGTTGGGGGATTCATGTCTAAAAAACAAGGACACCCATCCTAGTGCCCTGCAAAGACAGCCGTCCTTCCCTACTAAGGATTTTAAATAATTCTCACTATGCTGCTCGCAGCATCATCCCCAAAGAAATATTAATTTACAAAATAACCCAATATCCATAGAATTCTTTTGACAAATAAAAATCTTAAATTAAAAAGCACGATTCTCGCCCCTCTCCCCACCTCCACCCTTCACTCCAATTTCAGGTAGCTTGGCACTGAGTAATTGAACATTAAAAAATCGAGTTTGTAGACTTCGTACAGCTGCGTCTGGTGCTCTGAGCTGATGTTCTGGAAGAACTCTGTGGTCATTTCATCAGTAGTTCTCGTGGACTTGGCGTAGGTGGGGAACTTCAGGTAGCTGCCCACGCCCGCCAGCTGCAGGACGTAATTGGAATCCTCCTCCAGCGTCTCATACTTGCCCACGAGGTCATAGTGGATGTGGCACGGGTGGCAGAGGGAGTAGACGGTCTGCCAGTGTTCGTTGAAGGGCTCCTCGCGCTGCGTGTGCGGGTCTATGAGATAGGCCACGAACTCCTCGAACTTGACGTCGTCGCCCTTGCGCAGGGCCTCCTGCGTGGCGTTCTTGCGCTGCCGCCTGATGATCTTGGTGCCGTAGCGCTTGTGGAAGGAGGTGTTGTACTTCTGCGTGAACTTGTTCCGGTAGGCGGACACCAGCCTCTCGAAGGGCTCCCGCACGAACAGGAACTTCATGTAGCTTTTCAAGCGGTGGTTGATCTCGGGGATGCTGTACTGGTTCAGGGTCTTCAGGTTGGCCGAGACGTGTGCCTCGTTGGCCGGGATCTCCATGGGGTCGCTGTACTTGCCCCGCCCGGTCAGGACCATCATGAGCCGTTTCCAGTTGGTGCACGCCACCTTGGGCACGTAGCAGTAGATGAGCTCGTGGTCCTCATCCACCACCAGGTGCTTCAGGTCGTTGGGGGTCAGCACCCGCCGCTTGCGGCTCACGATGCTGTTGGCGCGGCACGTGTCTATGACCTGGTCCCGCCGCATCTGGTGCAGGACGGCCGTGTTGGAGAGCTCCAGCTGCAGAGGGGACACAAGAAGAATAAGAACTCAGTACTTGTGTGGGATGTTTACACTGGGTCACATCCACGACACGATGGCCAATGCGGGCCACCAAGGCAGCCACTGACAACCTAAATGGCCTGTCTCCCTTTCCAATTCTCCATCAGCTGTCGGGACTATTTTGGTTGTGTTCCACCATGCTTCCTTTGGAGAGTAATGATAATGACCAACTCTGTAACTTACCCATCACCCCCTACGCGCCAGGCATTTTATCAGAGCTTCATGTATACAGTTTTTCTTTTCACTGTACAACAAACTTGAACCGTTACTGATTTATTTAACAATATCAAATACCTGCGGCTGTGCCAGGTAGCATGCTGCTAGGCACCGGCGGTGCAGTAATGAAAAAGTGCAACGAGGTAACTGCCCTTAGGGAGCTGACAGTCCAGCTGGAAAGAAAAGGGAACTGAGGTTCAGAGATGTTAAAGAGAGATCACACAGCGAGAGAGTCAGTATTCAAACTCAGGTCTGCCTGGCAACCAAAGCTGCCCACTTTCCACTCTAACCTGATGTCCAGGCCTCCAGTCTTCTTGATTAAAGCAGGAAGAAAAGCATGGAGTTCTGGCATTTGTTGATCTATTTCGAAGCAAGGGGATCCAGTTTTTCTACAAGCCTATCGCTGTGGACACCTGTTGCTTTTTGCTTCCTCAGTACCAGTGCCTTGATTTTCACCTGAGAACCTGCTTTCCTTCATTCTCAGCTCCCTTTCCTCTCGCTGAGCTGAGAGAATGCACCCTGGAGCTTGGGGTCAGGGAGGAGGGACCACTATGCAGGGAGAACTAGACCGGGAATGAAGGGAACAGAGGAGGGATGAGCAGAAAGACAAGGGGATGTATTCCCAGCGACATCATCTGAATACCTGGCTCCATATGTTGAAACCAGACCCCCAGCTTCTGGGCTTTTGTTGCATCAGTCAATACATTTGCTTTGGTGCAAAAGGCAGTTTAAGTCTGGGTTATATATCACTTGGAACCATAATATATAGGTATTTACGTTTATTATCTTTGAGCTTTTCCTCTCTGCCATATTCATCCACTGATCCATCCATTCAAACATGTGTCCAGACCTCATAAAGTACAAGGCACTCTGCCCAGCACCCCTGGGAGATATAACCCTTTCCTAAAGGGCTCACAGCCTAGGAGGCGCCAGGCCAGAGAGCTGGCGGCCTCAGTAGGGGCCAAAGGGGAAAGCTGTGTGCTCCTCTGAATTCTAGGAGCAAAGGTTTCTCCCCTAAAGGCCGTTCACTCCCAATCTGAACTAGTTCTCACAGTCTACCTAGAAGAGGCAACATGAGACCACACTGGCCTGGTGCACTGCCATCCTGGTCTCCAACCCCAGAGACTCAGAGACTTTCAATGGAGTGGTGGCACCCTACTGTTGTTTGGCTTAATGCCATGCCTCCATCCACCCTCCTGAATGTGTAATGTGCTCTTCTTTTTTTTTAATTTAAGTTTTTCTTTTATATCGGAGCATAGTTGATTTATAATGTTGTGTTCGTTTCAGATGTATGGGTCTTCTTTTAAATATCAAAGATACTAATATTATGATTAAAGTTATAGAGAGACTGGGGCACCAGGGCTATGGAATAGCTACTCTGGGGCTGCAGATGACATGGTTGCATCCCTGACCCCGGAATGAATGGGGTCCCCGTCCTCATACTCGTCTTCTGAGGTCCTTCAGAGTCCAGCACCAACCTACTTTTCCCACCTCATTCCCGTTCCTCCCCATTTTATTATTATTTATTATTATTATTTTTTTTTATTTTTGCGGTACACAGGCCTCTCACTGTTGTGGCCTCTCCCGTTGCGGAGCACAGGCTCTGGACGCGCAGGCTCAGCGGCCATGGCTCACGGGCCCAGCCGCCCTGCAGCATGTGGGATCCTCCCGGACCGGGGCACGAACCTGTGTCCCCTGCATCGGCGGGCGGACTCTCAACCACTGCGCCACCAGGGAAACCCTCCTCCCCCTTTTAGAACTGAAGGAAGCTCCAAAGAAACAAATGATTCACTCTTTTCCTGTTGGGCCCAGCCACTCCTATCTGGGATTCTTCCCTCTCCCTTTCTGCGGGTATAAACTGGATAATCCATGAAGGCCCAACACACTCCCCTGCCACATAAGTGGAAGAATCATTCCCTCCTCTAAACACCCTCCCCACTGAGCGTCCTTTACAGCACAATTGCCCCACCTATTTCATGCCTGGTTTTCTCAAGTCGGGCGACCACTTGATTCACAGGGACCCAAAGCCACAGAGCCACTGCCCTCTCCAGGCTGGACTGCGGGTGGTCTAGAGTAGCTAATGTGGAGGGATCAGTGAAATCCCCCCGCTCCTAAAGCCACCTGCACAGGCAAGTCAGTAGAGCCAAGGGCCTGGGTGGGACCCAAGAAGCTGGCCTTGTGTTTCCAACTCTGAACCACAATCTGTACAATTCATTCTAGAATATGCACAGGGCAATTGGGATGGGCTTAAGTTAGGAACACTGATGAGTTTATGGGGGACCTGAGGGATATCCTGGGGGCCACTGGAGACAAGTCATTACATCCTGCTTTAGGGCTCTGTGTCTGTCTTCTCTCATGGTTCCCACGACGATGATGGTGTTGGTGATCATGAGCTGGTATGAGACAACAGCAGACAGCTGGGGGAGCTACTCTGTGTCAGGCACCTTCACACCTTCAGGTTATTTAAATACATTATCTTTAATCTTCCCAGCAATTCTCTGAAGTAGATGCTCTCACCACTGGAACTTTCCACACTCAAGGGAAGGAAGCAAACCAAGACAGAGTGCAAATGTTGTGAAAATTCCATGAGCAAACAGGAGATTCTCTTGCTACTTTAGTCTCACAAGCAACTGGGGGAAATCTCGAAGGAGTTGTCACTGCCCTCTCGACGGTCATTCCCCTTTACAATCCTACACTGTCACTCTTCCCTTCAAGAAGTCGAGTCTATTTCTCTAGCCCCTTGACTCCGGCTGGCTGTGACCTGCTCAGGCTAGCAGAATGTGTTAGAAGTGAGGACAAGCCAGTTCTGGAGCCTATTATGAAGCCTTGTAGTTCCTGCCCTTTGCGGCCACACCTTCATACCACACTGACAAAAGTTTCTCCCTGTTGAATGCAAGTACCATGAAGTGTGAACTTTCTCTTTCCAGGGCTGTAGCTCCAGTGCTTGCAATAGTGCCAGTCATATAGTAGACGGTCACTAAGTATTTGTTGAATGAATGAATGAATCAGTTAATTATCTCTTCAGGGAAACTTGATAGGAAAGGGGGAAGGCCCCTCTGTAGCTAAAGAAATTTCCCAATTGTTCATAGATGTCAGAACGTTCTTTAATAGAGGCTGTAATAGTGATACCCCAAAATTCATGGGGGACCTCAGAATGTGACCTTATTTGGAAATACGGGGTTTTTATTTGCAGATGCGATTCATTAAACAAGTCATACTGAGTTAAGGTGGGTCCTAGTCCAATGACTAGTGTCGTTATAAGGAGAGAATACAGAGACACACATAGAGAAGGCCACGTGATGGCAGAGGCAGAGGGTGGAGTGATGCATCTACTAGCTAAGAGATGCCAAGGATTGCCAGCAACAACCAGAAGCAGGGGAGGACAAGGAACGGTGTACGCGTGGAGCCGTCAGAGAGCGCGTGACCCTGCTGACACCTTGATTTTAGACTTCCAGCCTCTGGAGCTGTAAGAGAATAAACTCCTGTTATTTTAAGCCACTGAGTTTATGATACTTTGTTATGGCAGTCCTAGGGAACTAATACAGGAATGAAGCCTTCAGCCCATACCTTTGAGCAAATTGTTATAAAATATAAATGTATAAGAGAGGGTAACATTATATAAGATAATATTTTTACATAGAAGAGTAAGGAAAGGGTATTAGAGCACTAAGTAGAAAGTGGGTAAGATCTGCAATCAGAAGACCTAGGCGTGGGCAAGACCCTTAACTTTTTTTTTTTTAAATTAATTTGTATTGGAGTATATTTGCTTTACAATGTTGTGTTAGTTTCTGCTGTACAGAAAAGAGAATCAGCTATACGTATACATATATCCCCTCTTTTTTGGATTTCCTTCCCATTTAAGTCACCAGAGAGCACTGAGCAGAGTTCCCTGTGCTATACAGTAGGTTCTCATTAGTTATCTATTTTATACATAGTAGTGTATATATGTCAATCCCACTCTCCCACTTCATCCCAGCTCGCCTTCCACCCTGGTATCCATACTTCCCTTCTCTACGTCTGTGTCTCTATTCTGTTTTGCAAATAAGTTCACCTGTATCATTCTTCTAGTTTTTTGCTAAGATAAATTGTCTTTTTCCCTGGTTCAAGCCAAGGGCCCACAGAGCCATATTTGCTTGCCCCCACCTATGTGAATTACGGTAAAATCAAAGATGAGTATAAAAAAGGGGATCTAAGAGGTTAAATAGTAGTGACACATTGATCTAAAGTACAAAATATTAGCTAGAAGGCTTGCCTGACTGTCTCTAACTCCCCTGAAGTTAAAGGGGAGGAATGAAGATTGTTTTAGCGGTTACACTTCAAAGACGACTTGGACAGCTGACCTTAAAATGTTGGTGAACTCTGTTTCATTCTTTGCTTTCTACTTATTATTATTAGTGAAAACCCTTAAAAAGGAAACAGACAATAAACTCAAAACTGTGTTCATTCCTATTTAATTACTGTATGGGAAGGAGAAGATTCTATATTATTTGGCTTTAGACTGCAAGAGAAAGATAGTTATGAAAAGAAAGAGCTGTAGTTTTTCTAAAGCAATGGATTAGAGAAACAGGGTCAATTCCTATGACAGACAACAAAAAGGTCTAAGAAGTACCCCAAGGAGCCATCCCTAAACCCAGTAGTGATTTTGGAGGAGGATTTTCAGAAAGACTCTTCTTAGGTAAATCCAGATATATCTCAATAGAGCTTGAAAATGGGGAAAGGTTGTGAAGATCACAAGATGAAAGATGAAGAAGACCTGAAGTATCACATATGGTCAGCACCTGACCACCATTCCCCTAGCAAGAGACAACAGTTCTTAAGAGGTGATCACATCAATGAAAACCGGACTCTGCGTCAGAGTCAGATATTTAAAATACTGACATCAAGGCCTTGACTTGAATCATAACTTCTGGGGAAGAGATTTCATAATCTCTGTCTTTTAAAAGATTCTCAAATGATCTTGGTAATCAGCTACTTTAGAAACTACTGTTTTATATGTAACTCTCACTTAGACTAGTATGACGTTTTTGGAAGAGTTTGAGAAGAACTGACTTGATTCAAAGGACTCTTCTTTGAATGTTTTGTAGAATTCAGTAGTGATACCATCTGGTCCTGGGGTTTTCTTAATTTATGGGAAGGTTTTTAGATACTGATACAATCTCCATACTAGTTATGGATCTGTTTAGGTGCTGTCTTTCTTCATGATTTAATTTTGGCCTGTTGTACATTTCTAGGAACTCATCCATTTGTTCTGGGTTATCCAATTTGTTGGCATAAAATCTCTTATAATCCCTTTTATTTCTGTGTTGTCAGTTCTAATGTCTCTTCCTTCATTTCTGATTTTAAGTCTTCTCTTTGTTTCTTAGTCTAGCTCAAGGCTTATTAAATTTGTGTATATTTTCAAAAAAAACAGCTCAGTTTCAGTGATTTTTTTATTATTTTTCTATTTGCTATTTCATTTATTTGCCTTTCTGCTTTGTAAAAAAATTTTTGCTTTGTGTCTCATGTTCTAGGTTTAATGAGGTTGTGATTTACTCTTTTCCTGTTTAACTTTGGTATCATGTGTATTTTATTTATTTTTTTAAAAATTTTTTAACATCTTAATTGGAGTATAATTGCTTTACAATGGTGTGTTAGTTTCTGCTTTACAACAAAATGAATCAGTTATATATATATACATATGTTCCCGTATCTCTTCCCTCTTGCATCTCCCTCCCTCCCACCCTCCCTATCCCACCCCTCCAGGCGGTCACGGAGCACCGAGCTGATCTCCCTGTGCTAGGCGGCTGCTTCCCACTAGCTATCTACCTTACGTTTGGTAGTGTATATATGTCCATGCCTCTCTCTCGCTTTGTCACAGCTTACCCTTCCCCCTCCCCATATCCTCAAGTCCATTCTCTAGTAGGTCTGTGTCTTTATTCCTGTTTTACCCCTAGGTTCTTCATGACATTTTTTTCTTAAATTCCATATATATGTGTTAGCATACGGTATTTGTCTTTCTCTTTCTGACTTACTTCACTCTGCATGACAGACTCTAGGTCTATCCACCTCATTACAAATAGCTCAATTTCGTTTCTTTTTATGGCTGAGTAATATTCCATTGTATATATGTGCCACATCTTCTTTATCCATTCATCCGATGATGGACACTTAGGTTGCTTCCATGTCCTGGCTATTGTAAATAGAGCTGCAATGAACATTTTGGTACATGACTCTTTTTGAATTATGGTTTTCTCGGAGTATATGCCCAGTAGTGGGATTGCTGGGTCATATGGTAGTTCTATTTGTAGTTTCTTAAGGAACCTCCATACTGTTCTCCACAGTGGCTGAATCAATTTACATTCCCACCAGCAGTGCGAGAGGGTTCCCTTTTCTCCACAGCCTCTCCAGCATTTATTGTTTCTAGATTTTTTGATGATGGCCATTCTGACTGGTGTGAGATGATATAGACCCTTAACTTTTTAAGCCTCGGTTCTATTATTTGCAAAATGGGAATAGTGCCACCTACCCTGCAGGGGTGTTGATTAAATCAAATAAAAAGTATGGGTTGGCATTTAGACAATAAGATCAAGTCTAGTTCAGAATTTGTACAAGGTATGGTACACTGAAGGCAGTTAACATATATGCATTCTTTTTTAAATTAATCAATCAATCTTTGGCTGCGTTGGGTCTTCCTTGCTGAGAGCGGGCTTTCTCTAGTTGCGGTGAGCGGGGGCTACTCTTTATTGCGCGGTGCGCGAGTTTCTCATTACAGTGGCTTCTCCTGTTGCGGTGCACGGGCTCTAGGCATGCGGGTTTCAGTAGTTGTGGCTTGCGGGCTCTAGAGCGCAGGCTCAGTAGTTGTGGCACATGGGCTTAGTTGCTTCACGGCATGTGGGATCTTCCCGGACCAGGGCTTGAACCTGTGTCCCCTGCATTGGCAGGCGGATTCTTAACCACTGCGCCACCAGGGAAGTCCCTATGCATTCTTCATGAAAGAAGAAGAAAAAAAAAATCCAAGAAAGAAGTCCAGAAATCTCAAAGACAAATTTCACCAGCTCTATAATTTTGTTGCAGGCCAGCCCTAGGTCATGGAGTTCAATTAATATTTAGTTTGAATGGTAAAACTCTGACTTTTGCGATTTCTGAACAGATGTATTCATCACCTTAAGAAGAGCATTCATGCCACTTAAAAAACCAAACCCAAACCAGAACTGTCCTAAAGGAAACAGGACTAGGAAGGAAAAAGGGCCCGTCAATTTTGTCCATTTGAATCACTACTGGACAGTACTGAAGGCAATAAATGGCTAAATGAGCAGAGAAACAAGGGGTCCTCCTTCTTTTCCCCCAGCTTTTTTCAGTTGGAGACAATTTTCTGGCCGTTTGAATCCCCAGGGAGGTAGCACGTCAGATAATATTGCACTCAGGACCGCAGAGCCATGAAAAATGGAAACGATACCACAGCGTCGTTTTACATCCAATTGCAGAGACAGAAAATAACTCAAAGGGGCTTTGGAATGTGCTACTGTGGTTTCTTTCTCTTCCATTTCCTCCTTCTCCACGGCAGTTTAGGTGGCAAACGGTGCACCTGCTGCAAGGAGGCAGCACAATTTCCCTCAGGAGGGCTTTGGGGCACAGATCAAGAGAATAGGCATATTCTCAGTCCTGAGACATATTCCCAATTCCTTCTCAGAGGAGGGAATTCACCCAGGCCTCTAGTGTTGATTTTCTTTTAACAAAATATTTTGTTTTTATTTTAAAACAATTTCAGGCTAGTGTTGATTTAACTTATTTAAAGTATAATGGTACTAAAATATGCACAAATATAAAACTAGGTAGAGAAGACCAGAACAAATGGAAACATTCAAGTGAACAACATTAACCTGAGGGATGATGACGTTTACTGGAACCAAAGCCCTACTAGAAACGTACAGGGTACTTGCCGTCTATGCCGGGATAGGCTCTTTGCAGCGTGGCATTCCTCCTGTATGTGCCGCTCAACTTTCCCACTGCTTTCTCATTTCTAAGTTACTGTAAAATCCAGCACCCTCTAATATCACTTGACCTTTGCTTGGTCCAAATGCATCATCTATATATTTTTTGTCTCTGCCCATTTCTAATGAGCCCAAGACAATAAAAATTGAGATACACGTTACTACCAAGACCATCTGAACACGTGTGCCATAATTTCACATGGCAGGACTAGGTGTGGCCCTGACAATCCAGAAATGCTTTAACGTTTTTTCAAAATACAAATAAGAATACAAAATAAAAATATAAAATTAATACAATTCAGATCCCTGGGAGCTATATCTGTGGACCCCTTGTATCTTGGTTTAAGAAACCTGGATTAAGGGGAGCCCTGGACCGGTCAGAGGGAAGAGAAGGATTCTTCACCATCATGGCCAGGATGGGGCAGGAGAGATTTCGGATAGTGGCCTGGGCTGTTGCAGATATCTCCATTTTTGTTATAAGGACCAACCGCATGTTAGAAATTGTAATCAGGTAAGCAGTGATTTCTAACCTTAAAGAAAATGCAGAACTGGTCATGTCACTTCCACACTTGTCCCCAGTCAGGGTTCACAGGAGCTTTTGTAATGGTCCCAACTCTTCAGCAACTAACAGGTTCCCCGAGTATCAGTTTGACATCTATCCAGGAAGAGGAGGGAGTGAAGAGCATTTCCTTGGTGAACAGCTTGCTCCCTCGTCACGGAAAGAAAACATCTGTCTTCTCCAACCAGGCTGTATCAGTTTTACAAAGAGGGCTTGTGGTTCTGATAATTATCTGAGCTTGAGATCAATCTCTTTCCTTTTTCACTCCCTTTCTCTCCCCTCTTCTTTCCTTTGTCAAAGGTATCTGAAGAGACCATAACAAAGGACATATGTGTAGCATAAAACTGAAAGACGAAACAACAAATATACTAAAAGGGCTGTGATTGAGGATCTTCTTTGGTGGTGGGCTTCCTTGTAGCAGGGACAAAAGGGGAAACGGGATTAAGTCTCCTTGCTTTTGTTCTCAGAAAGAAGTAGCATTCCAATTGCTTGGGGCAGAAAACATACGCAGTGTTAGGGACTCAGAAATTTGAGTCGAGGAGGGAGATTCTTGGATTCAGTGTGCCCATGCTGGAACATTCAGAGGGTCTCTTTCTTCGTGGGAGACGAGTAGCACGCGTCACTACCACCTGTGTCCACAGGGCCCTTCAGCATTCACAGAGCACTTTCACACACCGTCCCACTTAAAGATCCCAGTGGGACTTCTCCAGAACCTACTAAAAGAAAGTTTATATTCAGCAGACCGGCCCGTACTTCCGACCACGTGTCATCTTTTCCTGGGCTGGCTCTGCCAGGTATTACCAATAATACCTCATGTGAATGGTTCTCAACTTTGAGCTTGCACGGCAATCACCTGGAGGACTTGTTAAAATGCAGTTTGCTGGATCCACCCCAAGTTGCCAATTCAGTAGGTCTGGGACTGGGCCTGAGAATCTGCATTTCTAGCAAGTTCCCAGGTTGTCGGTTTGTTAGGGGCCATAACAAAATACCACAGGCTGGGTGGCTTAAGAAGCAGAAACGGGTTTTCTCAGAGTCCTGGAGGTGTGCGCAGGGTTGGTTTCCTCTGCGGTCTCTCTCCTTGGCTTGCGTATGTCTGCCTTCTTGCTGCCTTTTCACACGGTCAACCCTCTGTGCATCTTTACCCCTGGTGTCTCTTCCTTTTTTTTAAAAAAATACATTTATTTAATTTTTGACTGTGTTGGGTCTTCGTTGCTGTGTGCGGGCTTTCTCTAGTTGCGGCGAGCGGGGGCTACTCTTCGTTGCGGTGCGCGGGCTTCTCATTGCCGTGGCTTCTCGTTGTGGAGCACAGGCTCTAGACGCGCGGGCTTCAGTAGTTGCAGCACGCGGGCTCAGTAGTGGTGGCGCACGGCCTTAGTTGCTCCGTGGCACGTGGGATGTTCCCTGGACCAGGGCTTGACCCCGTGTCCCCTGCACTGGCAGGAGGATTCTTAACCACTGCACCACGAAGGGAAGTCCTCTTCCTCCTCTTATAAGGACACCAGTCTTACTGGATTAGGCCCACCCTAATGGCCTCAATTTAATTCAGTCACCTCTTTAAAGGCCCTATCTCCAAATACGGTTATGTTCTGAGGTACTGGGGGGTTGGGACTCCAGTATATGAATACTGGGGGTGGGGCACAATTCAGCCCATTACACCAGGTGATGCTGACGCTGCTGGTCCGAGGACCACACTTTGAGAACCACATCTTTACACGATGAGGAAAGGACTGTAATCTAACGTCTTTCACCAGTTCAAGCTATTCTTAGTTACAGAACACAGAGCCGAGTTCGTCATCTGCTGCCAGGCAACTCCTAGGTCTACCTCCAGCTGCAACCTCGACTCCCCTCACCTCCCTTTGATGTCCCAAAAGTATAAATTAGGTCAGAGGAAGGCTGATTCTAGGAAACCGTGAACATGGCTACAGGCTCTGGGCTGTGTCCTGTGTTCTCACTTAGATGTCTATTTTTAATTTGGACATTTAAAAAAGGCAACTGTAATTAGCTGAAGTACCAAATTTAGGGACTGTTTGAAAAAGTCTTTAAGACTTCACTATGTTTCATCTTAAAAGGAAGGAAAGCACGTTTCCCTTAAATTAAAACATCTTTTGCGGTGTTTACAGTTTCTTTCAGACACAAGGACCCAAACTGAAGGAGGAGCAGCTGGTCCATTTTACTGTCCCGGGTGGAGGAGATACAGAGGAATGGAAACCCAGAGAAAAAGGTAAATGTAAAGGCATCAGGAGAGTGGGGTTGGCAGAATCTGTCCTTAACAATTTCCTGCTTGGGTCCAGCCTCAGGTTCTCCACTTGCAAATCCTAATACAAGACCCCTTCGAGCATCTTGGGGACACTGCCATCATCTCGCTGATTTCAGAATTGGGGGAGGGAGAGGAAAACCCGGGGATCTGGTTTGCTATGATTCTATTATATTTCCTTCTGGTCCAGTAATTCCTAAACTCTCACAAGAAAGGCTAGTCATGAGGAATCCCTGAAGAAACCACATCCACAGCAAAAAAGAGGCCTACGTTTATACTAGCTACCATTTCTTGAGCACGTACTATGTACCAGCCACTTTTAATCCTCACGGTCTAGGGGATAGGTATCATTAGTGTTCCCAACTTATGAATGAGGAAACTGAGGCGCAGGGAGAATAAGTTGCTCAAGATCAGGGAGCTAGGAACTGGGGTTGGGTTTTGAATCCAGACAGCCTGTGCTCTGAGCCCCTGCACTGTGCAGCCCCCCCAGGATCTGCAGCTCCCTCTGGGAGTTACCGTCTCCAGGGCATCTGCTGGAGCCATGCGTCTCCATCCTGGCAGCTCACAGGGGAGCTTTAAATACTGAAGGCTGGGGCCCACCCCAGAGATCTGATGTGATTGCTTTGGGTGTGGCCAGCTCCCTGGGGATTCGAAAGCTGCCCAGGTGGGAACCATGTCTTAGAGGCTCCAATGCCAGCAGCTATATAAACTAAATCATGGAGGGGACTTGAGCAATGACCCTTGTGTGATCTTGGGCAAATTTCACCATCCTGGTCTTCAGATTTGAAATTAGGGGCTTTCCATCCTGTAGGGCCAGAGATCAAAGGTCTAGAAGGCCACACTTCTAACGTCTTTGGCTGAGTCCTTAGAGAACCACTAGGAATTCTATAATGCTTAAAACCTTTTATGTTTAGAAAAGAAAGGAGAAAAACATTGAGCCTTTAAAGAAAGAATCTAGTCTGAACCTGTTGCAAAACTTAAAGGGTTTAGGAAAGAATTGACTCCACATTAACTGACATTAGCTTTGCCAGGGAAATTGGCTTATTTTTTTCTTTTTTTGAATTAAGTATAGTTGATTTACAGTGTTGTGTTAATTACTGTTGTGCGGCAAAGTGATTCAGTTATACATATATATACATTCTTCCTTAAAATATTCTTTTCTATTATGGTTTATCATAGGATATTGAATATAATACCCTGTGCAATATAGCAGGACCTTCTTGTTTATCCATCCCATATATAAAAACTTACATCTGCCAACCCTAACCTTCCATTCCGTGCCTCCCCCAACCCCCTCCTCCTTGGCAACCACCAGTCTGTTCTCTATGTCTATAATTCTGTTTCATAGATATTTTCATTTGTGTCACATTTTAGAGTCCACATATAAGTGATATCATATGGTATGTCTTTCTGACTTATTTCACTTAGTATGATAATCTCTAGTTGCATCCATGTTGCTGCAAATGGCATTATTTCATTCTTTTTTTTACGGCTGAATAGTATTCCATTGTGCTGCATATATGTACCACACCTTATTTATTCATTCATCTGTCAGTGGACATTTAGGTTGTTTCCATGTCTTGACTATTGTGAATAGTGCCACTATGAACATAGGGGTGCATGTATCTTTTTTTTTTTTTTGCGGTACACGGGCCTCTCACTGTTGTGGCCTCTCCCATTGTGGAACACAGCCTCCGGACACGCAGGTTCAGTGGCCATGGCTCGCGGGCCCAGCCACTCGGCGGCATGTGGGATCCTCCCGGCCTGGGGCACGAAACTGTGTCCCCTGCGTTGGCAGGCGGACTCTCAACCACTGCGCCACCAGGGAAGCCCTATCTTTTTGAATTATAGTTTTCTCTGGATATATGCCCAGGAGTGGGATTGCTACATCATATGCTAGTTCTATTTTTAGTTTTCTGAAGAACCTCCATACTGTTTTCCACAGTGGCTGCACCAACTTACATTTCCACCAACAGTGTATGAGGATTCCCTTTTCTCCACACCCTCTCCAGCATTTATTTGTAGACTTTTTAATGATGACCATTCTGACTGGTGTGAGGTGGTACCTCATTGTAGTTTTGAGTTGCATTTCTCTAATAATTAGCAATGCTGAGCATCTTTTCGTGTGCCTATTGGCCATCTGTATTTCTTCCTTGGAGAAATGTCTCTTTAGGTCTTCTGCCCATTTTTGGATTGGGTTGTTTGTTCTTTTGTTGTTGAGTTGTATGAGCTGTTTGTATATTTTGGAAATGAAGGCCTTGGTCACATCGTTGGCAAATATTTTCTCCCTTTCTGTAGGTTGTCTCTTTGTTTATGGTTTCCTTTGCTGTGCAAAAGCTTGTAAGTTTGATTAGGTCCCAATTGTTTATTTTTGCTTTTACTTCTTTTGCCTTGGGAGACTAAGAAAACATTGGTATGATTTATGTCAGAATGTTTTGCCTATGTTCTCTTCTAGGAGTTTTATGGTATCATGTCTTATGTTTAAGTCTTTAAGTCAGTTTGAGTTTATTTTTGTGCACGGTGTGTTCTAACTTCATTGATTTACATGCAGCCATCCAACTTTCCCAGCACCACTTGCTGAAGAGGCTGTCTTTTTCTCATTGTATATTCTTGCCTCAGGAAATTGGTTTCTTAGGATTTCAACTTGTCACTAGGGAATCACCTGTTTAATAATAAGGACTGAATCTCTACAGGAGCTTTTCCTACCTTTCCAAAGCAAAAAGAAGGAAAAGGTGCAATGGATGGGAAGCATTTTGAGCCCTGGAAGGTGAGGCAGTGGTGCAGGAGACCCTGGGTGATGGAGGGCCCAGAGCTGGCCTCTGGATGCAGCCCCCCAGCCAGGCTCAGCTGACACGGCCACAGGTGAGCTAAGGCTCTGAGCTGCGTTTTAACCTTGGGTACTTTGAGGGCAGAAACAAGCAAGCAGAGGGTTAAGGTACTTCTTTTGTATCAGGGTTTAAATTTGGTGACCTGGGTTAGGGTCACAAACTCCAATGCCCTCTGGAGCCAGCAGGGAGTCCCTGAGCCACTGAAGGTGGGAGATGCCACTTAAATCTTGCTCGTGTTGTCGTGAGGGAATGGGGACCTTGTCTTTTGGGATGTTTCAAATTCTCAAGAGAAGCCAGAAAACCCGATTTTATGTGTCATCTGCATTCTCAAATGTTAGCTACAATCAAAAAATAATTTTTTTAGTGGTGTTTAAAAATTTAACTTGTTTGGGCTGGATTTGCACGGGGGCCACCAGTTGGTGCCCTCACCCAGGCACTGGACAGTGGGACTAGTAACGAGGTGCCCTCTTGGAAAGGGCTGTTCTGAGCTGTGCCCACCACTGCCTCCCCACCCAGCTGCCCTGCTCAGTTAACCGAACCGTAAGCAGTTGAGGGGGGGGGGGAAAGAGGTGGAACAAGCCAGACTGCAGAAGTTCAGAATGCAATTAGGATAGCTCACGATCAGCAGTGGTTACTAAGAGACACCCCTGGGACCTCAGCTCTGCCCACCCACTCTTCTTGGTAATACCTCCTCTAACACCCTCATTACAATCTACTTATTTTGCATGTCTCTCCCTTCTAGAATGTAGACTCCAAGAGGGCAGGTACTTTTTACTGTGTGTTCATCCTCATATCCTCGGTGCCTGGCACATACTAGACACTCAAAGCTTTGTTGAATGAACGAATGGATGCGTGCATGCATACAGGAATGAATGACTTGGGGGTGACGGGGATTTTTAAAGGCCACAAAAGGGCTGATGAGGCCGCATGGGCTTCCTGGTGCCTCAATCTGCAGCCCCAGCCCATCTCCCCATGGAGGGTTTCTGGCAAAGATCCTGCAGCTGCAATGCAAGAGCTCAGTATCAGCCCAGAGGCCGGAGGCCAAGAGACAAGCAGCTGGGGTGCTTGGTGCCGGGTGGAAATGGGCTCAGGGTGCCTGCGGTAGCCTTTGACGTGGGGGGTGGGGGGGTGGGAACTGGCACTTTCCACCCGAATGGTGAGGCCAGGAAGCAGGAGGAGAATCATTCGAGGGTGCTGGTGCCAAGGGCTCCCTTTCAGCCTGACCAGGTGTGGCTGCAGGGGCTCATTTCCATCTCAGATCAGCTGTTCAGGCTTCCGGAGGCCTGGGCAGGGTGCGGGGTGTGTGTGTGTGTGTGCAGGGATGGGGATGCTGCTGCCAAGCTGGACCGGTGTCCGATGAATGGTGGCCCGGAACAGGGACAATGGCAGGGAAGGGATGTGCCTCCCACGTGCTCGGGAGGCTGGGTTTCCTGGGAAAGCAGAAGTCGGAGGGCAGGTGGAATGTGCACTGCTGACTGATGCTTTGGGACCCTTGGAAGTCACTGCTGGCAGGAGGCGTGGGGGCGGGGGAGTTCCACTGTGCAGCCTCCAACGGCTCACCCCTCTCCCAGCCGAGGTGGCCGATGGCACCCCACCCACGTGGGCCTCCCAGAGGGCGATGCTCTTCTGAGGCAGAAGGTTATGACCCCCCAGCTTCTCCTTCTGGTCTCTCCCTCCTTGGGACCGACTGACTTCACTGGTTCTTGCTGATTCTCTTCCTAGACTCATCAGAATGTTCTACCGCTCATATTTACCCACATCACTTGGCCTCCTCAGGTCTTAGTTACCCCATCTGTAAAATGGGGACAACAATCGTGTCTCCTCCTCAAGGCTGTTTAGAGGATTCAGTGAGAGCTTACAAGGAAAGCACTTAGCACTTCTCTTTATCACTAAAAATATTAGAGGGTAGCTTCCAAAGTGGCCGACAGTATAGTGAGCACATTACCCTGCCTCTCCCGTAGCCTAAGAGCACATCTCACTCTTTATGTAAGAATCACAGTGGGTGCTTGGTGAAATATGGATTCCTAGACGCCACCTGGAGAAATTCTGACTCAGTGGGTCTGGTTGTTCTAGGCACCTGCCCTTGACGGCTGCCCCAGGATGATTCTACCAGGCCGATTCCAAGGTTGGTGATCCTGTGTCCCATTTTGAAAACTGCTGATCAGCCGTCACTTTTTTTTTTTGCGGTACGCGGGCCTCTCACTGTTGTGGCCTCTCCCATTAGGGAGCACAGGCTCAGTGGCCATGGCTCACAGGCCTAGCCGCTCCACGGCATGTGGGATCTTCCCGGGCCGGGGCACGAACCCGTGTCCCCTGCATCGGCAGGCGGACTCTCAACCACTGCGCCACCAGGGAAGCCCCAGCCGTCACTTTTACATGAACAGGTTCTGCAGGTGACATCCAACACATTTGTTATCTATGCAAAACGCCTGGCTCACGGCGATTCAATATCTCACTGACGTCAGAGACAGAAGCAATTGGAGGCAACTTGGATTGGCAGCTGTTTGTTAAGCAAACTGGAGGCTATAGAGAGATTAGCTATTAATAAGTATTAACAGACTGTACAGTGTGCATGGAATTTCAGAGTCAGTGAACTATGGATTAGGAGACACCCCCAGAGGTCAGTTTATTTCTTAATCAAGTAGCATGTTTCAACAATATCCCATTTCCCTATCGTTCAAAGGGTACATTCTCTTAGGCTTTCATGTCTGCATGGTGTGTGTTTCCTGGCGAGGGCAAGGCTGGTCTTTCGCTAGGAGGGGAGGTGGAGCCAGCTCTGAGACAGGGGCTCAAAGCCCTCCTCCCCCGCAGCCACAGACCTGGGGCCCCAAAAGAGCCATTTTCACCACCTTCACCCAGACCCCTTTGTCTCAAGCTGCTCCATCCCAGTTATGGTTATAGCGCCGTGAACAATGTGAGTTCAACTTATTTCCCTCCTCCAAGGCTATTAGGACAGGGCCTGGGTATCTCTGTGTCCCAAGTGCCAGGCACTCAGTGCCCAGTACTTGCAAGACTCAGAAAAGAGTGATTAGCTTTGTGCCAACGTGTTAATGCCTTTCAAATACTAAGACTTTTTGTCTGTCTCAGCTGCTTTACTACCTTTTCCCTCGTTCAAGAATGGCCCATTTGGGAGGATAATGAAAGTGCCACAGGAAGGCCATCATTGAGTGCTACAGGGACAAGCATGTCTAAATTCACAGCTGTTTAATGAGAAACTTAAGAACCTGGGCTGCTTCTCAGTCACTTCTGGGGACATATATACAAATACACATAATGGAGCCATACACGACATCATGGATTTGGACCAGGGGTCCACAGATGAATAAGACCCTCAAGTTAATGGCATCAGAGGTGGGCATGTCCTTCTGTTTGTAGAGGTGCAGAGTGATTTTACAGCCCTAGAGCCCTTGGAACACAGAGCTTCAGAGTCGGAAAATACCTTTGCGATCATCTGATACCACGTTCTGATTTTCAGATGGCAACACTGAGGCCCAGAGATGTTAACCCATCCACCCACTCCCAGGAAGTGGCAAAGCTGGGACCAGAAACCGAGTCTTCTGCCCCTTTGTGCTGCTGGACTGTATGGTGAAAAGAGGAACGTTCAGCAGCTCTTGTCCATGGCACACGGATGGATCCAGGAACAGAGTGATGGGTGGGCCGGCCCAAGTGCCACCTACATGGTGCTAAAACATCTCTGTGAGATGTAGCAAACAACCCTGCTTCCAGCAACCTAAGGAGTATCATGTGGACTCATTATCCGTGGAATTCCTGAAACTGAACTCCTGTTCAGTGACCTTTTTTATTATTCAGTATAGGGAACATGGCAAAGGTCCCCCTGGGCTGGCTTGATTGAGGAATCCATTAAAGAAAAGTGAAGCAAGAATTGGGAAAAGGCTTGATGATTTTTTTTAAAAGAACAGTGACTCTGCTGTTTACAGATGACAGGACACTATCTGTAGAAAATCCTAAAGATGATACCAGAAAACTACTACAGCTCATCAATGAATTCAGTGAAGGTGCAGGATGCAAAATTAATACACAGAAGTTTCTTGCATTTCTATACAATAACAACAAAAGATCACAAAGAGAAATTAAGGAAACAATCCCATTTACCATCACATCATAAAGAATAAAATACCTAGGAATAATACCTAAGGAGGCAAAAGACCTGTACTCTGAAAACTATAAGACACTGATGAAAGAAATTAAAGACGACACAAACAGATGGAAAGATATACCATGTTCTTGGATTGGAAGAATCAATACTGTTACCATGACTATACCATCGGAGACAATCTACAGATTCAATGCAATCCCTATTAAATTACAAATGGCATTTTCCACAGAATTAGAACCAAAAAATTTTTAAATTTGTATGGAAACACAAAAGGCCCTGAATAGCCAAAGCAATCCTGAGAAAGAAAAGCGGAGCTGGAGGAATCAGGCTCCCTGCCTTCAGACTATACTACAAGGCTACAGTAATCAAAATAGTATGGAACGCAGTACCTCCCATCAGGAAGATTGCACAAGCCTCTTAGATAGCCTCATCCACCAGAGGGCAGACAGCAGAAGCAACAAGAACTACAGTCCTGCAGCCTGTGGAATGAAAACCACATTCACAGAAACATAGAAAAAATGAGAACATAGACAAAATGAAAAGGCAGAGGACTACGTACCAGATGAAGGAACTAAAACCCCAGAAAAACAACTAAATGAAGTGAAGATAGGTAACCTTCCAGAAAAAGCATTTAGAATAATGATACTGAAGATGATCCAGGACCTCAGAAAAAGAATGGAGGCAAAGATCGAGAAGATGCAAGAAATGTTTAACAAAGACCTAGAAGAATTAAAGAACAAACACCTAAAGGAATTAAAGAACAACCAAACAGAGATGAACAATACAATAACTGAAATGAAAAATACACTAGAAGGAATCAATAGCAGAAAAACTGAGGCAGAAGAATGGATAAGTGACCTAGAAGACAGAATGGTGGAATTCACTGCCATGGAACAGAATAAAGAAAAAAGAATGAAAAGAAATGAAGACAGCCTAAGAGACCTATGGGACAACATTAAATGCACCAACATTCCCATTATAGGGGTCCCAGAAGGAGAAGAGAGAGAGGAAGGACCCGAGAAAATATATGAAGAGATTATAGTAGAAAACTTCCCTAACATGGGAAAGGAAATAGCCACCCAAGTCCAAGAAGTGCAGAGAGTCCCAGGCAGGATAAATCCACAGAGAAACAGGCTGAGACACATTGTAACAAAATTGACAAAAATTAAAGACAAAGAAAAATTATTAAAAGCAACAAGGGAAAAATGACAAATAATATACAAGGGAATTCCCATAAGGTTAACAGCTGATTTCTCTCAGCAGAAACTCTACAAGCCAGAAGGGAGTGGCATGATATATTTAAAGTGAGGAAAGGGAAAAACCTACAACTAAGATTACTCTACCCAGCAAGGATCTCATTCAGATTCGATGGAGAAATCAAAAGCTTTACGGGCAAGAGAATTCAGCACCACCAAACCAGCTCTACAACAAATGCTAAAGGAACTTCTTTAAGTGGGAAACACAAGAGAAGAAAATGACCTACAAAAACAAACCCATAACAATTAAGAAAATGGTAATAGGAACATACATATCTATAATTACCTTGAATGTGTATAGATTAAATGCTCCAACCAAATGACACAGGCTTGATGAATGGATACAAAAGCAAGACCCATATATATGCTGTCTACAAGAGACCCACTTCAGATCTAGGGACACATACAGACTGACAGTGAGGGGATGGAAAAATATATTCCATGCAAATGGAAATCAAAAGAAAGCTGGAGTAGCAATACTCATATCAGATAAAATAGACTTTAAAATAAGGAATGTTACAAGAGACATGGAAGGACACTACATAATGATCAAGGGATCAATCCAAGAAGAAGATATAACAATTATAAATATATATGCTCCCAACATAGGAGCACCTCAATACATAAGGAAAATGCTAATAGCTATACTAGAGCAAATAAAAAGTAACACAATAATAGTGGGGGACTTTAACACCTCACTTACACCAATGGACAGATCATCCAAACAGAAAACTAATAAGGAAACACAAGCTTTAAATGACACAATAGACAGACAGATTTAATTGATATTTATAGGACATTCCATTCGAAAACAGCAGATTACACTTTCTTATCAAATGCACATGGAACATTCTCCAGGATAGATCACATCTTGGGTCACAAATCAAGCCTCGATAAATTTACGAAAATTGAAATCATATCAAGCATCTTTTCTGACTACAACACTATGAGATTAGAAATAAATTACAGGGGAAAAAATGTAAAAAACACAAACACATGGAGGCTAAACAATACGTTACTAAATAATCAAGAGATCACTGAAGGAGTCAAAGAGGAAACCAAAAATTACCTAGAGACAAATGACAACGAAAACACGATGATCCAAAACCTTTGGGATGGAAACGTATGGACACCAAGGGGGCAAAGCAGGGGGTGGTGGTGGGATGAATTGGGAGATTGGGACTGACATATATATACTAATATGTATAAAATAGGTAACTAATAAGAACCTGCTTATAAATAAAATTAAACAAAACCCAAAACCTATGTGATGCAGCAAAAGCAGTTCTAAGAGGGAAGTTTATAGCAATACAATCCTACCACAAGAAACAAGAAAAATCTCAAACAATCTAACCTTACACCTAAAGGAACTAGAGAAAGAAGAACAAACAAAACCCAAAGTTAGTAGAGGGAAAGAAATCATAAAGATCAGAGCAGAAATAAATGAAATAGAAACAAAGAAAACAATAGCAAAGATCAACAAAACTAAAAGCTGGTTCTTTGAGAAGATAAACAAAACTTTAGCCAGACTCGTCAAGAAAAAGAGGGAGAGGACTCAAATCAATAAAATTAGAAATGAAAAAGGAGAAGTTACAATGGACACCACAGAAATACAAAGCACCATAAGAGACTACTACAAGCAACACTAGGCCAATAAAATGAACAACCTGGAAGAAATGGACAAATTCTTAGAAAGGTATAACCTTCCAAGACTGAACCAGGAAGAAACAGAAAATATGAACAGACCAATCACAAGTAACGAAATTGGAACTGTGATTAAAAATCTTCCAACAAACAAAAGTCCAGGACCAGATGGCTTCACAGGTGAATTCTATCAAACATTTAGAGAGAGCTAACACCCATCCTTCTCAAACTCTTCCTAAAAATTGCAGAGGAAGGAACGTTCCCAAACTCATTCCACCAGGCCACCATCACCCTGATACCAAAACCAGAAAAAGATACTACAAAAAAAGAAAATTACAGACCAATATCACTGATGAATATAGATGCAAAAATCCTCAACAAAATACTAGCAAACAGAATTCAACAACACACTGAAGGGATCATATATCATGACAAAGTGGGATTTATCCAAGGGATGCCAGGATTCTTCAATATCAGCAAATCAATGTGATACACCACATTAACAAATTGAAGAAGAAAAACCATATGATCATGTCAATAGATGCAGAAAAAGCTTTTGACAAAATTCATCACACATTTATGATAAAAACTCTCCAGAAAGTGGGCACAGAGGGAACCTACCTCAGCATAATGAAGGCCATATATGACAAACCCACAGCAAACATCATTCTCAATGGTGAAAAACTGAAAGCATTTCCTCTAAGATCAGGAACAAGACAAGGATGTCCACTCTCACCACTATTATTCAACGTAGTTTTGGAAGTCCTAGCCATGGCAATCAGGGAAGAA